>NC_060138.1:742505567-742812400 GCF_021461385.2 Schistocerca piceifrons
GATAGGATGGTGGATCTTTTATTATACCTCACACTTCGACTCTCACAATCATCATCACTAAACTTTCCTCCAGACCGAGCGGTACCGAAGAAACAAGCATAACCCACTAATCTTTTGAAACTACCTCGCTACTCTCCCATGCAAACCACACATACCCAAATTACATGACATACACCACGCTACAACATGAAATACTACACAAAGATGGTTACAACATTTTCACTTTCAGCTTTCCCACTTCAATTAATATTTATCCCAGTTTCACACGACACTGCCCCACTTTGTAATTCTACTTTCCTACTGTGAACTCTGGAGATATATGCACGTCTTCCTGTGCAATGCAAGCCAAGTGGCGTTGCTGGATAGACGGCCGACTCACCTTGATTCTCTCTCAGAGTTTAAATCTAGCGTCACACGGAATCATATCACACAATTTAACATTAAGAACATCACACACGCGAATCCTCAGCTGATACCATGGACGAGTACTTCTCTTTATCCTTTGTCTCACACACAGATTGAGACTCACACAGTACTCACCACGTGGAAGTACTCGTCTCTAATTTCAAGTCCTGCACACGCCATTTCTTAAATATTTCAACTTATGGTACACACGCTATTTCTTAAATATTTCAACTTATTGTACACACGCTAGTAATTCAGCTTAACTTAAGCACTCGGAAGTATTTCAACTTATTGCTACACGTGGTTTCATTGTGACCGTTGGTCACTTCCGAAGATTCCTACAATCCCATTAATATTACCTGCCTGACATTTAATTCTTCCCACAAAAGTTCCTGAAATAGAGAAATTTATATTTCAAACTACTCTTAAATATTCCACATGCATACCATGTCTCCACCCTTTCGTCATTACGGAGCACAATTAAAACAGGTCTTAACAGCACAAGATCCAGCGGCAGAGTGCTGAAACATGGCCGTTCTCTCGGTCCTCTCGCACCTGTCTCGAGGTGGGGGAAGCACCTTGCTATCGTATTGGTCAGCCACATTTCAGGCGCTCAATGCTCCGGTAAATTTCATCTCTTTGGTCCCACCAAAGGTGGCCAAAGGATCGACTCAAAGATGATCATATATTCACATTCACTATCTGCGGTTAGCAGACGACCATACATTCATTCATTTCACAGATCTCACCAAACTGGATGTAGGGATTTACTTTGTGGGAGTGCACATGTGATCAATTAAATAAATAAATTGTCATTCTTTCCCACACTGGTATCCGGCTTCGCTGTATTAATTGAAATTGAGTTATTTTACAAAAAAAAAAATGTGTTGTTCTGACAAAAATAATGAAGTATGTTGTACCTATTTTCAATGTCGGGTGGTATTGTACCCTTTCAATGTATATATCTGTTGTATCTTTACGGACACAAGAATAAAATCCTGAAAATTTTCCAAAGTGATAAGTTTTATTTCATTGTTTGAGGCTACGTCATTATCGTAGGGGCTCAGCATGGTTCAGAAATATCAACTGTGTAAGTAGGCTGTTTAGGTTTTTATGTTGGTAACGCCATGTAGCGCTCTATATGAAAATCACTGACTGTGCTGTTGGGCCATTCTTTTGTAGGGATTATTGAAAGTCAGATTGCGTTGCACTAAAAATGTTGTGTCAGTTTAGTGTTGATCAGAATAGGTAAAGAGCGAAATGTCTGAGTACGTTCAGTTTTGCTCAGCTGCTTGAAAATCAAATAGCGTAAGAGTTTTATCAGCACAGTAATTCATAAATGGGACGTTTCAAATGTATATGATTAAGGTCTATCTTCAACCGTGCAATCATTCGTCAAGGACTTGTGTGAGATGATGGTGTCTTGCAATGTCCAATTGGAGGAGCAGACGAATTCATGCTTCCGACAGACGAATTCATGCTTCCGACAGTTCTTGGAGAAATACACTACACATCCAGTTCCAGATGAGTCTTCACTGAGACAGAACTATTTCTGCTCAGCGACCAGGAGGCGCTCCACAAAGTACGAATTGGTGTTGCTGACCAGAACGTTTGGGTGTACATACACAGCATACAGACAGTAGCTCATTTGTACCTTGTTATACCTATATATTGGTTAACCTGATATGGTTCTTATATTTTGGAAATATCATTTTGACTATCCGGATGATTTGGAAATGGGTCCCGACCCAAAACTAGTCATCAAGTAAACAAAAGTGAAATTTGCAGGTTTGACTATTTTCCGTTGTATTGATTAACTGGAAATTTGTCGAAGTTCCTATGGGACCAAACTGCTGAGGTCATCGATCCCTAGGCTTACACAATACTTAATCTTACTTAAACTAACTTACGCTAAGGACGACACACACACCCATGCCCGAGGGAGGACTCGAACCTCCGTGCGAACCATGGAAAGGCGCCATAAACCACGCACCAACCCCGCGCGGCTATTGATTAACATACACTCCTGGGAACGGAAAAAAGAACACATTGACACCGGTGTGTCAGACCCACCATACTTGCTCCGGACACAGCGAGAGGGCTGTACAAGCAATGATCACACGCACGGCACAGCGGACACACCAGGAACCGCGGTGTTGGCCGTCGAATGGCGCTAGCTGCGCAGCATTTGTGCACCGCCGCCGTCAGTGTCAGCCAGTTTGCCGTAGCATACGGAGCTCCATCGCAGTCTTTAACACTGGTAGCATGCCGCGACAGCGTGGACGTGAACCGTATGTGCAGTTGACGGAATTTGAGCGAGGGCGTATAGTGGGCATGCGGGAGGCCGGGTGGATGTACCGCCGAATTGCTCAACACGTGGGGCGTGAGGTCTCCACAGTACATCGATGTTGTCGCCAGTGGTCGGCGGAAGGTGCACGTGCCCGTCGACCTGTGACCGGACCGCAGCGACGCACGGATGCACGCCAAGACCGTAGGATCCTACGCAGTGCCGTAGGGGACCGCACCGCTACTTCCCAGCAAATTAGGGACACTGTTGCTCCTGGGGTATCGGCGAGGACCATTCGCAACCGTCTCCATGAAGCTGGGCTACGGTCCCGCACACCGTTAGGCCGTCTTCCGCTCACGCCCCAACATCGTGCAGCCCGCCTCCAGTGGTGTCGCGACAGGCGTGAATGGAGGGACGAATGGAGACGTGTCGTCTTCAGCGATGAGAGTCGCTTCTGCCTTGGTGCCAATGATGGTCGTATGCGTGTTTGGCGCCGTGCAGGTGAGCGCCACAATCAGGACTGCATACGACCGAGGCACACAGGGCCAACACCCGGCATCATGGTGTGGGGAGCGATCTCCTACACTGGCCGTACACCACTGGTGATCGTCGAGGGGACACTGAATAGTGCACGGTACATCCAAACCGTCATCGAACCCATCGTTCTACCATTCCTAGACCGGCAAGGGAACTTGCTGTTCCAACAGGACAATGCACGTCCGCATGTATCCCGTGCCACCCAACGTGCTCTAGAAGGTGTAAGTCAACTACCCCGGCCAGCAAGATCTCCGGATCTGTCCCCCATTGAGCATGTTTGGGACTGGATTGAGCGTCGTCTCACGCGGTCTGCACGTCCAGCACGAACGCTGGTCCAATTAAGGCGCCAGGTGGAAATGGCATGGCAAGCCGTTCCACAGGACTACATCCAGCATCTCTACGATCGTCTCCATGGGAGAATAGCAGCCTGCATTGCTGCGAAAGGTGGATATACACTGTACTAGTGCCGACATTGTGCATGCTCTGTTGCCTGTGTCTGTGTGCCTGTGGTTCTGTCAGTGTGATCATGTGATGTATCTGATCCCAGGAATGTGTCAATAAAGTTTCCCCTTCCTGGGACAATGAATTCACGGTGTTCTTATTTCAATTTCCAGGAGTGTAAGTTGCTACCAAGCAATTATTCTAGTGTGCTGGAAGCTCATACTTAGGGTCGTATATGAGCAAAACAGGACACATATATTTTGAGGTCTTCTCGATGGAATACGACACGACTTAAAAACTTGACTTTAGTGGCATAATAAACAGATTTACTTTTCTCGAAGCAAGAAAATGCAGAGTAATGTTGTAATAAAACCATGGGTCCTGGAAATGACGATTTTCTCGACTCTAAATTATAGCTCTTTCTGTTTTATTTCTAATTAACAATGTGCGCAATATTAATAATATATGAGGATCAAACAAAATTTATTCCTTATTACACATCACACTAACAGGAATCTACGAAACGGAAATGGTTTGGCAGACGACGACTGTGGTAAGTCTTGACAGCTCTGGATGAAGACCCGGAATATGATTCGGTGAACGCGTGCAGGATAAAACTATAATATTTGCGGAAGTCGTACCATGATTGCCGAAGGGTTAGTTTCTAAAGCTAGAAAACGCTACAGAAGATTATGTGTTTACGTCTACCGCCAAACTTGAAAGCAAAATGAACCTTTAGTCACAGGCGAGTCTTCGGAATGGAGCTTGGAATTACTGAATCTCGTTAAAAATGACTCGATTTCCCCTATGGTTCGTCTTGATGTTGCTGCTAGATCTCACCATCTTGATTTGCAGGTGAGGCCTGAAGTGGTAACAACATCAAGGATTGGTTTTGTACCAACAACTTGCTTCTGCAGCTAAGTACAAATCAACTGGAGAAATATCATATCTGCTCGATGTGGCGCTTTGTTAGGGAGGCTCCCATCTGAAGAGAACGTCTTGTGATGGCTCCTCTCTGTAGATTAATTTTTTTCGATCTGATTCGTACAGGAAGACTCGGGTCTCTACGTATTTCTTCCGCCACGCGACGCGGATTGGCTCCGAGGGCTGGATGAAACGCTTCAATGTGAGCCATTCCATTACCGCTATTGAGCTGCGTTTGCATCGCTTTTGTCCATAACATCTACGGTTTAGATTCTGGGGAAAAGAATGAGCAGCAGAGTGTTAAACAGCCCTAGTGGCACCTTAACATAGGCAAATACTGTCATTTCTCAATATATGCTTTTCATTTCATACATCTGTAGGTATGCTATTTGTATGTATTGTTCTGGTAGTGGTATCAATAATTTAGCAAAAATCACCATTAGTTCGTATGAGTTCTTCGGCAACTCGTAAGTGTCGTTAACAATTCCATTCCGTTCACTCGGCATAACACCCATGCTCTGAATTCACAATGTAGTTATATAGTTCACTTATTTTCCTCTAAGCTTCAAACCACTATTTAATTAGTTAAACATACATTAATAATTCCTAAAGCTGCATTAGTGTTCAATACGTGTTAAATACTGAGGTGCATAGTAATCATGGTAGTTATCGCAATATTAGCTGTCAGAGATACTGCTACACTTCCGATCCTATTCTGTGCTTCGGAACTCTGTCTGCCATTTAACTGTCACTAATCTTCTAATAACTTCCACTTAGCTATACAAATAGTCATTTAAAGTTGCCTAGCTAATCTTCATGCAATTAGGAAGTCTTAATCTTAAAGAATGCCGTATCAACAAATTCTCGCTACTGAATAATCTTAACATGTGTTCTCGGAACTTACTACGTACATATCACTTACCAAAACGTACAGATCTTATACATTACAACTTCGTAATGTTGATAGCTCGGACATCAGAAGTGATTACTGTTATACGTTCATTTATTAGCAAGGCATTTTTAGTAATTAAATTTAGTCTCGACGATGTCATCTAGGTTGCGTAACCGCAACAGCGGCCGGTATACCCTCTGCAACACCCTCTGCAGCGAACTCGATCGTGGGTCATGAAACAAATACGAAACAAAGATTTTCAATGCATGAACTCATATAAAACCTATAATAAAAAATCATAACATATAACCCTAGTTTCGCGGTGTTGCTCAACGGAACATATGAGTGTTCGTTACGATATATTGTAAACACTACACACTCCCACTGCTAGTTGAGCGACTCCAGGTTTAAATAACAATTAATAGTTTACGACAGATGCTCAAGCATCTTGTTCCTTTTTATGACCTTATTCGACTATACAGGTTCCTTTATTCGTGTTATACATCCATTTGTACACTTTATCTGTACTGTTTTACTTTGAGCAACAATGTATCATTTACTCGCACATTATTCGTAAGTTAAACAAGTTAACTCTCATTTCAGGGCCACAGTAACTTATTGTTCCTTTATTTGATTCCGGTGTATTAATCGTTACTACTTGGGAAAATATATAAATTTCTTGAATCTTAGCGATCTTTCCGTCGATCTCCCTTTTTACTGAGTACATGTTGCTTAGTTGCTGAACATTCACATTTCCTTTCAGCAAAGGTCACACTATTATAGTATTTGGTGAAACAATTGCCGTGTCATATTATCCATCACATGGCCATTATCATGCTATTTTATGGAGCATGAATCCATTGCTTTACTTACTAGTTTCTATAAAGTATAGGTAAACCTTTGCTTTTTTTATTATACAGGAATAAAACTAATCGGCAATCTTTCTATTAAACAGATTTTTTGTGTTTTTTTACTGTCGATAACCACCATATGCTACTATATGTTTCGGTGGAATCTCTCAGTCAGGACTGTTACTTCTGCACTGGACAATAATATGTTTACGCCATTTAATTTTTACTGATAGAACATGGAAGACATTACTTCCGCTGATATGGTCTGCCTCAAAATTCTGCTTCATTATTTTTGCCACATGGCATTAGTAGAGTTCCGCTTCTGGTCTGGTTCCAGGAATTTGTAATAACACTTCCTATGGGATACTGCGACCCCTCTGTATGGCATTACCAACATCTCTAAGTGAGCACAAGGGCCCATTGGCAACACTACATATGTGCACGTGTCAGTCAGGGTCTGTCTATCATACAGCCCTGGATGGTACGTATCAAGACTTACAGACTACAACTCGGGTAAATCAATAATATTATGTCACACATGCGTTAATAGGATATTTTTAAATCATTTCCTTGCACCACTTAATTTGATGCATAGTTAGTTATTTACTACTTCACTTCGTGTACTACTAACCTAAGATTTCTGAATTATATAATTCCCTTCCTACTTCTGTTAAAATGAAGATCAGGTATCATTCTTATATCCATAAGTGTGGCGTCAACCGTTCTTACGATTTGTTATTTCTCTTTAGATTTCTGCCTAATTATTTAATTGCTGTGTAGTGTCTAGTTTACCATATACTATCCAAAGTAATCTACTTCAAGTTTATGCATTCCTTTTCCCTCATTAGTTATCACTAGCGTCAACTGCATTAAACTTGCAATGGTTTTCATTGCTTTACTACTACAGTATTTCCAGGCAGTTAGCTTATGTGTTTCTCTAAGATCAGCGGTACCTATAGTAACTTGTGATACTTACCTGTGACACATAACGTAAGCCTTTTATTATTCCGCTGTTTGGGTCCCATAGCATAACTGCTTTGGGAAGGGGTGCTTCTAACAGCTCTCATGGCCCTCGGAAAGCTAAAAGAATTTCCCAGCTTCTTTACGTAATTTGGAACTTCGTCTACGAGTTTGAGCCATAACTTTATCTCCTATCTTGAAACAAGGCTCTAATGCTACTCGCTATCCTCCGTTAATCGTCTGTTAGCACTACGTTTCGAGTTACTCTCTACCATTGCTGAAGTCACATTCACTTGGGCTTTTTGTCTCCTAGACCAAACCAGCAAGGACAACAATGGCCCTCCTACCGACTCATGACCTATGATGTCCATAGGCACTAACCCTGTACTTACATGTGGTATTTCATTTAGCAAAATCTCAAACACAAAGACAAAGTCCATCCATCATGTATGTTGCTCAGAGCAGTACGTCCCTACAAAGCCATCCCAGCTCTCACGTAATATGTGCCATGGGGTTACTGTGCAGGTAACATTTTGAAATCATTACATATCTGATGTCACAGCTTTCCAACATCTTCTTGCGGTCTTCTCTAAGAAACCGCGTACCACTATCAGACAGAATCCGTTTTGGAGCACCTACATGTAGTAAGTAATCCCCGTCTATATGTCGTACCACGCCTTTCGTGGTAACTACTTTTGACAGATATAACCACACATATATAGGCCAACATTCACTCATGATAAACATATATTGTAACCTCAGTTTCCTTCTCTTCCTGGCAGCTTGAGCGTTACCTAATAAGCTTTCGTACTAATTTACTCATTTTTTGAAATACTAATTCTTAATCTTCTTACGATTTAGATGTATTTTTAAGAATTTTCTGTATCCACCCTCTTACGACCAGTACTTACCAGACAGAAATCTTCCCAACTGTTGAAACGTATCTGCCTGTAGAACTCCCAGTTCAGAGGGTCCTAAATGCCCCATTGCCCCAATGTCCTCTTATCACCTCACGATATTGGTAATGTGTTCTCAAATACTCTCAGGAAAATAATATGATGTGCATCACACTCAGGCTTAAAATTTGGGAACCGATTTGCTATATCACCTCTGCTTTCCATACGGAATTCTTCCCACTAATCTCGAGCGGAAGTTACAGACGGCCGTTCCGTGGTAACAATACTACTGCTACATTCTGTTCTCTCCCCCATTCGAAATAACTACTACCGGCCTTGCCAACTCACGGAACCTGCCGGTTAGCAGTATACTAGGGCAAAATAAAAGTTCTCCATGATACATACATTTTAGACCATGTGACCATTCATATTCGATAAAACACCTCCGACTCCAACTAACTGCCTATCGCTTTTATTTTTCTTGTCTAGATGTGTATGCTTCCCAGGCACCTGAACTGGTAGTGTACCATAGATTCTCATTTAGTTGCAACTCGCAATCCACCTCCCATCTTCTTGTTTAGAGCCTCCAGTTCCTCTTGTACTTTAACTATTCCCTTCCTCGAATTCGTAAAGTTTTCTTCCTTTTCTTCTGAAGGTCTAATTCCACTTCTTTAACCGATCCAACCGGTCCTCTTTAGACAAATTCTAATTTACCATACATATCATTACGGATTTCCTACATTTTTTATGTAGTCAATGTGAAACGTCCCCTTTGAAAAATTACAAATGACTGTGCTTATACTGACACACAATATTTTTTAGCGCAACGCAATCTGACTTTCAAAAATCCCTACAAAAGAATGGCCCTGACTAACATTAACCTATACCTTTCACAAATCACTTACCTCACAAAAATCTTCGTTACTCTAGCTACAGCAATACAGCGAGCGCCACTACTGCCAGCTCAATAAAAGATTCAAACTACCGAAGGCACTAACTACTGATATGCATAGTTAGCAAATGAAAGATTTTGATAGAGAACAAACAATGTATTTACCTTGATATCATCATAAATAGATATAGCAGTTCATGACAAATTACAAATCTCCGCCGTCTCTCTCCCCACATCCACCACTGCTCGCGGCTCACCTCCAACTGTACAACGCTACGCGCTGTTCACTTCCAGCTGCCGCTGCCCAACACTACAATGGCAGACAACAATGCAAACTAGCCACAGACTGCAAACAGCACAGCCAGTGATTTTCATACAGAGGTGGCGTTACCAATAAAAAAAACCTAAACAGCCTACTTACAAATGGATAACGTGATTCTTAAATTAGATACATCGGCAGTCAATTTTTGAATTTTCATATGTAACTGGTCCTTTTAAGCCCGAGGTTCAGGAATGTGATAGTAGAGTTTTTTGTCGATTTTAGTCATTTGACCCGTTACCTCCTGCCTTAAACTTTGATTATCATTTCTGAGTTTCTGGTTACCGTTATTAACTTCAGTCACATCGTTATTAAGTTGCCTGTTATCTTCCTTAATTCTCAGCTAGTTTTGTCTACATTTATCTTTAGATCATTTAATATTTGGAGCGTTTCACTTTCCATCCTTAACCAACTGGATTAAAATCTATGTTATGAAGAAACATTACATGGACCTTGTAATGCATCTCCTAAATACAGGGTGACGCACGAAATGTGTTACCATTTTGTTTTTGAATATAAACTTTATTGTCAATACAATCTGAAAGGAACGTATACTACAATGAAGAGCCGTCCATTGAGATTTGTTCTAATTCAGCACACGCTCAATACGTCCACCATTTCGTTTACTAACTTCCTTCAAACGAACACTGAAGTTAGTGATTACCCTACGGCACATGTCTTCCGTAATTTCCCTGCAAGCTTGAAGAATATGTCTTCTGAGCTCCAATAAATCACTTGGACGTTTACGGAAAATTTTTTCCTTTAGGTACCCCCAAAGAAAAAAGTCACATGGATTGAGGTCTTAACCATTGGGGGGCCAACTTTGTCCGTCATTGAAGCGACCTGGAAACCTGAGGGAAATGATCCGCATGTCGAAATGCTCGTGTAAAAACTCCAACACAGTGTTTGCAATATGTGGCCTTGCTCCATCTTGCATGAATCAATGCGTGTTGAAGGGCAAGGCAGTAGCAAGAAGCTGTGGAATGAAGTTATAGCGAAGCATGCTCAAATAACGCTCGCTGTTCACAGTTTCTTCAAAGAAAAAGGGTCCAGTAAGTCTGTGAGTGGAAATTGCTCCCGACGCTGTAATCCTCGGAGCATAATGTTGTCGTTCATAAAGCACTTGTGGGTTTTCAGTGGCCCAAAAGCGTACATTTTGTTTGTTAACCACACCGTCTAAATGAAAAGGCGCCTCGTCTGAAAGCGAAACGTTGTTGAAAGTTTCTTCCCTATCCTCCGCCCACTGAACAAGCAGTAGTCTCTGCTGCTTGTGTTCTTCAGTGAGATTCTGTGCACAGGACATCTTCTACGGGTACACTTGGAGGTCACTTTTAATAATGCGTTGAACGGAGCGTCTGGATATTCCCAGTTGCACTGCTGCCTTTCTACACGATTTCCCGGGACTTTTCTGTACAGCAACTCGTACCGCTTCAATATTCTGCGGCGAACAAACAGGCTTAGGTCAATATTGTTCCTTCCTGTACAAATTTATCATACAACCTGTGGATGGTCTTCTTGCAAGGGACCCATCGTGTGTTAAACTGTTGTCGAAAACGCCTCTGAGTCACAACAAGGCTTTTCGTTTCATGAAAAATTAACACAGTTGCCGATCGTTGCTGTGTCGTCAGTCTTCCATTGTCAGCCATTGCTGCTTACTAGTCTCCTAGCGGCAGTATCGTGAATTACACGTCATTTTGTAAATCATTTGTTTTTCCAAGCTCTGTTGGTACTGCTGTAGAGATCCCAGCGGGATAACTAATGTGCGTCGTAAATTGTGAAAGAAACAGTTGGTAACACATTTCGTGCGCCACCCTGTAAATCACAATTAAACACCTTCTCTCTTTCGTAATCCGTCCTATAACTACACATAAACACTCAGAATAGTTCCCTTCATGAAAATGACTCACCGTTAATAAAATTATTTTATCGTAGTCTCGCAACTGAATACACCAGCACTCGTTGCGGCTACACGCAGTCGAACGCACGGCTATTGCTCACTAGTACACTGCCGTCGGCCAACGGTGGTCTAATGATCTCGAATAGATTCAAGAGTGCCCCCATATACTCGACGTCTGCACCCGGATACTGGAAATCCGGCTGCTTCTGCTATCAGCCTGTACCTGTACAAACTTAATGTATAAGGATGCGGGCAGCTTCTCGACGTCTACTGAACTCTTCTTACTCTCGGTCTTCCTACATCAACCAAGAGACCGGCCAAATCTTCCCCGGCTGCTTCCTGTGCTGTCTTGGCACCTGGGTCGGCATTCTCCTCTCCTGACTCAACTACAGGCTACCTGCGACGGAATGATTAATGGATAAGGACTTTTATATCTCGTATACCTTCCGGTGGGACACTGTGTAGTCACGCCGTAGGTACAAATCTTGGCGTAACCAGGAGCCAGACAAAACCACAATAATTTTAATATACGAGATGTGTGAGAAAAGTAACGAGACCGACAACACTAAGAGCGATCTGGCAACGCTGTGGTTTTCTGCTTGTCTAAACCGGAGTGTACGTCCCTTCCAGATGACGCACAGTTTCAGTTTCAGCTCCGTACAGCCATCACGCGATTTTGAGAGCGTCATCAGCGAAACTGTGTTTTTGTTTTGTGTTAGGAAAATGGAATTGCGGAATTTAGGGCAACATTACGCAATCTAGTGTTTTGTTAAACGTGAGGAATCCGCGAGTGTGACCTTTGAAAAGTTGGCTTATGGAGAACACTCCTTATCAAGAGAACAAGATTTCCGCTAGTACAAATCATTTCTGGAAGGCCTAGAACACGTTGAAGATGAATCTTTTTCAGGTAGACCTGAACGTGTGCGTGCTCTTGTGAGATTAGCCCGATGTTTAACAATAAGAATGACGGGTGATCTGTTAAACTTAAAGGAAAATGGAGAATCGAGTGAGACTGGACATTTCAGACAAGCGGATGCTGCATCATAATAACTCTCCATGTCTCATGTCCACTTCCCTGACAGGCTTTTTGATATCAGAAGGCATACCTGTTGTTCCCTATTCACCTTATTTGAGTCCTTGTGACTTTTTTCATGAAATTGAAAAAAATGTCTTGGGAGGGCGTGTGTTGGGAACGCTGGAGAACATGGCTGACAAGGTAGAGGCCACACTAGTTAAGGAGTCAATACTGTTGCTTGAACAAAAAGATAAATAAAAATTCGGTAGATGAAAAATCAGTCTCATTAATTACACCCCGTAAGTTAAATATTCTTCTATTTAAAAACGACTCTTCTATAGCAAATCCTTTTTGCTAACAGGGAGCAGACCCACGGACAATTTGGACGTATAATGTTGAATTACGTTTATGGAAAGAATTACCGATATTATGAAGCAGTCGAAGATTCTATATATCGATGTTTCGGTAATGTGATAATCTCTGGTGTCAATGTTCCTTCGATGCACTTTTATAATGAGAGCACTTAAGAATACGCCCTTTCTTGAGTACTTAAGCTCATAATAATCACTTCAAATGGTATCATTAACTACGCCTCATCAACACAGTTCAAATGTCATTGTTCACGTCAGCTATAATCGCAGTCAGATATAATAATCTCGGTGATGGCCAGAATAATGCGTGTTCAGATATCATGGCGTTAGTAACTCTAACTGATTTGCAAGGCAACAGCAGTTTAACAAAAATTACAGTTAGATCATATATGTTCTTCAGCACGCCTAAGTATCGTTAACATTTCTGTTGGTTCATTCAGCGTCGTGATCTGAATTCACAATCTTAGTAATATCGTTCCTTGCTTTCCCTCTAATCAATAAAATCACTATTAAACTGATCAAACAAGAATTAAAAGTTTGAAAAGCTTCATTAGAGTTCAGTATGTGTTGAATACTGAAGTGCAAAATAATGTCTAAATATTCGCATTATTGACTGTCAGATACATTGCTATACTTCCGATTCTCTTCTGTGCTTATGAACACTCTTTCTCATTTACTTGTCAATTAAAGCTTCTAATGGAAATGGAAATGAGCGTTTGGTATCATTGACCGGGAGGCCCCTTACGGGACAGGTCCGGCTGCCTTGGTGTAGGTTTTATTAGACTCGACGCCACCGGATGGAGAGGAAATGATGATGAAGACAACACAACACCCACTCCCTGAGCGGAGAAAATCCCCGACCCAGCCGGGAATCGAACCAGGCCCGTAGGACGGCAATACGTCACGCTGACCACTTTTTTTTTTTTTTTCAATTTGTTCGTCGTTGATCGTTGTGTTTGGTCATTGCGGACGGCACATGACATCCGTTCAAGTTCGTTTGTTGATCCTTCCACTCAGTTTTTTTTTTTTTTTATTACAGAGGCCAACCAGCTTTCTGACAGAACACGATGAGCTACGAAAATGCTTTTTTGTTTCAGTCTCTGATCACAATATGAACTCTTTAGACGATGACCGGTTTCAGTCTGTAATGACCATCCTCAGATCTTTTTTACACCATGTCCTAAAGTGATACGACCGTAATGGTATCGTCACAACATATAAATATAATCGGCATAGCATCGTCACATAGATTTAAGATATGGTGTAGAATACACCACCCTGTGCTACCGCGCCGTCGATTACTCAGCTATCAGGGCGAACAAAGCTAATAGTAACTTCCACTGAGCTATAGGAGTAGTCATTTAAAGTTTCCTGGCTAATTTTCATCCAACTAGAAAGTCCTGAAATTAAAGACTGTCCTATCAACCAATTTCCACTACCGAATAATCTTGAAGTCGTCCCCAAATATATTATATACAAATCAATCACCAACAAATACCGATTAAAATCAGTCTCTACAAATTCTTCCAGGTCGTCTGCCTCCCGCTGTCCGTCGGTTGGACCCAATAGCGACCGGTACTCCCGACGCTGCGTTATCAGAACAGCACTACAGCACCTTGTCGAACTCGATCGTGGGCTATGAAACAAATAGGAAACAAACATTTTCAGTACATCGACTCAGATAGAATCTATAATACGAGGGTTGGAACTTAAATAACGGCAACTATTTATTCACAACCAATACAAAAGAGTAACATGTTTGCACCTGTTACTGTCCTTCAAAGTAGTCACCAGCGTTGTGTAGAACCCGTTGCCAGCGATGTGGAAGGCGTAGTATACCGTTAGCAGAGCCTGTTCTGTTCGGGGTGCGAATGGGGCGGTCTACTGCCTGTCGGAGCTCTGGAACAGTACTGAAGCGAATGCCACGAAGTGGTTCCTTCATCTTCGGAATCAAATCAAAGTCACAAGGACTTAAGTCCTGGGAGTATGGTGGATGGTGCAGTACTTCCCAGTCCCATCGACCGAACAGTGCTGCCACAGCTTGCGCTGTATGCGCCCACGCTTTGTCGTGTAAAATGATGGATGGGTTGTGCAGGAAGTGTCACCGACTCTTTCGCAAAGCTGGTCGCAGTTGATGCTCCAAAACCAAACAGTAATACTGCCGTGGAGGAACATAATGCGTTAGGATAACACCATCACAGTCGTACACGAGAATCACCATAACTTTCACCATACTGGGGCTCTGACGCACTTTCAACTTTCGCGGCGACCCATAATGACGCCATTCGTAGGATTGGCGTTTCAGTTTTGGCTCTTTCGATTTGGCACATGCCTCATCCAGTGTTACGATACGGCATAAGAAAGCCTCTTCCTTGCGCTCATAGCGCTCCAAGTGCGTCTGAGCAGCGTCGAAACGTATCCATTTCTGCATCTCCTTCAAGTCAAGCGGAATCAATCGCGATGCAGTTCATCTCATGCCCAGGCGTTCCTCCAGGATGCGAAGCACAGTCGTATGCGCTAATCCGGTTTCGTGGGAGAGCTCACAAATCGTATGGCGTCGATCACTGTCCACCAACGCGGCAACAGCATGCACTTCTTCTTCAGAGATGCTAGCACGACGTGCCCCATGCATGTCTGCCAAAGTCTGCCGACCTTCGTTGAAGGCTTTTACCCAACGTGCCACTGTTCTGTACGGCAATGCCGATTCCACGCACGCCTCTTGAAGACCTTGATGACACTGTCGTTCTGTACGACCTCTGGCACATTCAATACTGATCCCACTCCAATTTTCCTGTTTCGAAAACATAGCGCCACTGTTACGTTAGACCGCTCGCTCACAAGTGACTGTGTTTCCCTCGATTGTGCTCATGTCGGTGACGTGGGACGGGCGAGTCCATTTGGTAACGTAGGTATGTCAACAACGTGTGCTATCAGCGACAATAGTAGATTCCATTGCATAGTGTCTCCACAGCAGTGTTGCCACTATTTAAGTTCCAAACTACGTATATTCATACTTGCCTGCCGTCGCTCACCCTAACCTATCACTGTTTGTCACAATGTATGATAAACATTAATTTTTGCAAACCGTCCGACTTTTAGCGTGATTCTCTCGGAGACGCCTGATTTAACTATTTGGGTTCTTAATATTTTATTTGTGTTATAAGAATTTTTTATTTTGAATCTAATCCAAGTCTAGCCAGGGACATAACATCCTAGTGATTCAGTGCTATATTAATTGACTTAATTATCATCCAACTCATAAACGTAATTTGATCGAGAATTTTCCTGTGCAAATGATCACTAGGCTCGCTTTCAATATAACCATCCACTGGGATGTGTTTCTGAAGCACGTGCCTTTACCATTCATAACGGCGACCCTTCTTTCTAGCACGTCGGTTGCAATAGGAATTTTCTATGAAGCAGAAAGATTTTAGCATGTTTTAATGTAAAGTTTCCTTTTCACAGATTCACACAATTCCTTTATTGTGCTTGAGCAGCGTCACTATAGGCGTTGTTGATCTACGTCGTATTCTCTTTTTCCATTTTTTGTGTATGTATTTGTGTCTTTGGAGGCACTTAAACTTTTTTTAACTATTACATTGGCGATATATTGTATGTAAGGACATACGTGTGAAGATTATTTCGCTGTGTTAAACTTGCGTGAGACGAATACTGGTTTTTTGAGCATCTTAAATCAGGTATCAGTGTATTATTTTATATATTCGACTTGTACAGGAAAGTTCATCAGAATTAGTAAATCGTTCGCGTGTTTGATTCTGTAAGATGAATACAACTATGGCTCTGGGCCGTGAATGGATGTTGGACGATGTGGCTGAGATAAGGATGAAATGTAAAAAGAGTTAAGGGCGATGTATACGGAAAAGAAAAACAGAAAGAAAAAGGTGTAAACGGAAGATAACGACAAAATTGTACAGAAATTTGATTAGGTAAATGTGAAAAACGATAGGATACTAATACTCCGGGAAGTACTAAATTAGTAAAAGAGGTAATTGCGGGAAATACGAAGGAGAGAGATAAGTTGTAGAAGTATTTAAATGCGGACAATAGGGAACAGACGTATGAATTAGAAAATGAATTAGTTGTGGAAAACTCCATGCTAAAAGTAGAGTTAATTCCCGAAATATTAAGGTGGAAGTGCGAGTAACACAAGTGTGCGAGGACATAGCAGAGGTACTGAGGTCGGAAAGGGAAGCATATTAAAGAGATCGATATGATTTGAATGGAGACTATGGCTACAAAGAAAAATAAATCAATAAGGAAGCAAGGAGAATGTTTCCCCTAGAAAGGGCAGGTAAGCAGTTGTTAGCATCCCACTTAGTCACTGAATTGATATCCTGTAGTTCCAGTATGATGGACATAGAGGAATTACGAGCGAAGTTTAAACTGATTATAAACCGTGCTCTGGAGAAGTATATGCCTAGTAAGTGGATAAAGGACGGGAAGTACCCTCCGTAGTCCAACAACGAAATTCGGAAAAATGCTTAGGGAGCAAAGGCTGTTGCACTCTTGCTCAAGAGAGAATGCGCAGATGACAGCAGCCTAAAGCTAACAGAGATTCGTGCGTCCGTATAGAAATCGATTTGCGAAGCATACAATTACTACCACCGTCATACCTTAGCAAAAGATCTTACCGAGTACCCGGAAAAATTCTGGTGCTATGTACAACTGCTGAACAGTAAAAGGCTTCTACTCAGTCACTCGTTCACCAGTCTGGTGATGCAACAGAAGACTCAAGAGGAAAGCTGAAGTTTTAAATTTAGGAAGTCATTCACGCTGAAAGGTCGTACAAAAATACCATCATTTGACCATCGAACAGACTCTCGTGCGGAGTCCATAATAATAGGCTTCCCTGAGGTAGAGAAGCAACTGACAGTCGCCAGATCCGGATGGGATCCCAGAGTACTCTGCAGCACTGGCTCCTTATTTATCTTGCATATATCGCGAACCTCTCGCCTAGAGCGAAGTCCCAAGCGACTGGAAAAAAAGCGCAGATGACTCCTGTATACAAAAATGGTAAAAGAACTGATCCTCAAAACTACACACCAGTATCTTCACTATAGTTGGCTGCAGAATTCTTGAATATATTTTCTGTTAGAATACATTAAATTTCCTTGAGACCGAGCAGATTAGGTCCACAAACCATCACGGTTTTAGAATGCATCGTTCGTGCGAAACTCTGCTTGCCCTTTTCGCACATGATATCCTGCGAATTAGATATGGGGGGCTACAGGCAGACCCCATATTCCTAGATTTGCGAAAATCATTTGACACTGTGCCCCATTGCAGACTATTAACGAAGGTACGAGCATACGAAATGGTTCCCCGATATGTGAGTGGCTCGAAGATTTCTTAAGTACCAGTACCCAGTATGTTTTCCTTGATGGCGAGTCTTTATCAGACAGTGATATCATCATAAGTCCCCCAGGGAAGTGTGACAGGACCGCTGTTGTTTCCTGTACACTTAAACGACCTGGCGGACATGGTGAACAGCAATCTGCCGCTATTTTCTGATTCTGCTGTTCAAAAATGGTTCAAATGGCTCTGAGCACTATGCAACTTAACTTCTGAGGTTATCAGTCCCCTAGAACTTAGAACTATTTAACCCTAACTAACCTAAGGACATCACACACATCCATGCCAGAGGCAGGATTCGAACCTGCGACCGTAGCGGTGGCGCGGTTCCTGACTGTAGCGCTTATAACCGCTCGGCCACCCCGGCCGGCGATTTTGCTGTGGTTTAAGGGAAGGTGCCATCACTGAGTGACTATATCGGAAGACAAGATGACTTAACAGAATTTCTAGTTGGTGTGGAGAATGGCAGCTAGGTCTAAATGTGGAAAAATGTAAGTTAATTCAGCTAGGTAGGAAAAACAAACCCGTAATGTTTGAATACAGCACTAGTAGTGACAGAGTGACGTGGATGAAATATAGGTGTAGCGTGCAAAACGATATGAAATGAACTGGCAATGTAAGGATTATAGAAGGGAAGGTGGATGGTCGACTCCTGTTTATTGGAAGACTTTTAGGAAAATGTAAAGGCGACCGCATATAGGACACTAGCACGACCCATTCTTGAGGCCTACTCGAGTGTTTGGGATCTACCAGGTCGGATTAGAAGAGAACATCGAAGCAATTCAGAAGTGGGCCATCCGATTTGTTACCGGCAGGTTAAAACAACGCGCAAGAATTACTGATATGATTTAGGAACTCATATGGGAAAGCCTGGAGGGAACGCGACGTTCTTTCCGAGGAACTCTGTTGAAAAAAATTAGAGAACAGGAATTTTGAAGCTGACTGAAGAACGAGTCCACTGCTGCCATTGAACATTTCGCTTATGGACCACGAAGATAAGAGAAATTATGGTTTATACGGAGACATACAGACAATGGTTCTTTCCTCACTCTATTTTCGAGTTGAACAGAACAGGAAATCATTAGCAGTAATACAGGCAACCCTCCGTTCGGTAGCATGCGGAGTAGAAGTAGATGAACTAAGTGAACGTATGTCTCAAACAGGCACCTTCCTGGGCACGAAACTGAGGACACGTTGCGCACGGGTAGGCCCACGTGATGATTATAACGAGAAGGATTCTATCGTGTTCATGACGACGACGAATTCTGGCTTGGTTATAGTAATGTCGGAGGTAGTCGAGAGAGGTAGGGACAGATCTTCGCTAAACGTCTCCATTTGAGATAATGCATGTATTTAACTGTAAGCACTCCTTCCCAGTAAAAAATTCAAAATGTTTCGGAATTACCATAATGGGGTAGGCACTCGTGCATGTTCTGAAAAATTATAACGTTCCCTCCCACTCGTCTGGCCAATCAGCAGTGAAGCGGAACTTACGTGTAGCAACCTGGAAAGTGCGCGAGCAACCAGAATAAGATCGGTAGGACGAACGTTTGACGCGTTACATATATTCTACCATGCGACTTTTTCAGAGCATTGGCACGTGGCTGCTCAGCACGGAGTCGAGCGTGAAATGATAAACCTGTAAAGTCAGAATCAAACTGGGTTTACGAGGCCCACACGCATGCTTCAATTTAATCTCTATACTACACGTACTGTCCGGTCGAGCTGATACGAGTTTGTGTGACGAAATTACCCGCACATCTTTGCGATTATTCTGGCTCGACGATGTAATGATAATGTGGAGAGGGTCAGCTCACTTCTCCAGGAGTTAGAGTATGACGCTGATGAGCGAACGAGATACAATGCGCAGGCCGCACAAAGCCATTAAGTTGTGTCGTCGCGAGATGTGAGTCTCTGGAGTAGTGAAAACAGGCGACGCCATTGCACACGAGACGATGTGCGACGTAATAACCTTCACCAGCCGTTCCAAAATAACTGGGAAAACGGCAGCCTGTATGGAAATGGACAAGGTTGGCAGAGGAGTGATTATGGGAACCGTGATCTGGATTACAGCGGACGCGAAAGACTAGTTACTCCACAAGAGGTGGAAGTCAAATGAACTAATCCATCCTACAGCCCACCGATAAACAAACAGCCGCCACAGTTGTGACCGATGTTGGCTGAGGAACGTGTTGTTCAACAACGAACCAGAACAAAACATTACAGTGTGTGTTACATTGGCCAGTAAGATCAAGCAAAGGCGTTGCTGCTGCAGCTTACTAACAATCAGATTTCTGGCTTCAGCCCTGTTACGATTTCTGTTAGGAATCTACCACTGTCATGCATTCTCGGCACCGATGGTCGTTTCTATGTCGTCAGTGAGGCTGCGTTTCGGAAATCCGAAGAGGTCGAAGCTTGGACCACTTTGCCATTGAAAGGGACCAGGGTGAAGGGAGTAGCCGGCCGTTGTGGCCGAGCGCTTCTAGGCGCTTGAGTCTGCAACCGCGCGACCGCTACGGTTGCAGGTTCTAATCATGCCTCGGGCATGGGTTTGTGTGATATCCTTAGGTTAGTTAGGTTTAAGTAGTTCTAAGTTCTAGGGGACTGATGACCTCAGAAGTCAAGTCCCATAGTGCTCAGAGCCATTTTAACCATTTTGTGAAGGGAGTAGTTTCGGGAAAGAGTGTGTAAGTCAAATGGCAGGTTCGAGTTTAAATGCCAGGGATGTGTTTTTGGAGTACTTCTATTTAATTTTTCCGCTGATTAAGGTTGTAGTGATTTTGGGGCCCGATCTCATGAGTACTCACCGTGCGGCTATGTATTTAAGTGGAAGTGTCATGACTTCAAATGTCGAGGGAAACCCTGTTGAACTGAAATGTGAGAGTTACATGATGAAAAATAAGTCGGAAGTGAACTCCTTGAGATTTCTTACTCGATATGAGTTGGTACCAGAACCTGAGATCCTCATCAACTGCTTGCGTGGGGTAGATTTTCCGTTTTCCAAGTTTGGAAGGAATCAAATTTTTGGTGAGGTTAAGGAGAAGGACTTTGCTAGTGTGGATGGCGCATCAGGCATTGCCCGAACGAAATTGTATAGGAGTACTGTATGCTTTTTTTCCGATGCACCTGGTGCAATTAACGAGTTGAATGGTGCGGTCAGAATACGGGAATATGAAAGGCGGTTGCTCAACAAACCTTGCTCTATAACGATAGCGTGAGAAGCGAAGATGAGAGCTGGTGGGGAAAGGTAGGGGGGAGGGGCAGAATGCTGGATCAGAGTCGACCGGTACGGAATGTTTTGTAAATATGTATATTAAGATTATGATTATACATGTATGCCTGTATTTATGTAAAACTTTCGGAAGTGCAATGAAGAATTAGATCAAAGAGATGTTTTTCGTGAGAGGAGAAGTGACTAGATCGGAAATCGGTAACCACTGCCTGAAAGAAATAAGAGTAAATAAAAAGAGATGAAAAGAATTTAGCCTGGTAAGATAGCCAGACAAGCACCTAGGTGAGAACTACGAACGAATGGAAATTACTGGGAGATTGTGTGAGGCAGATAAGTGGTAAAGTATGTTCCCTGTGTAAGGTGTCCGTTATGAGCATCAATGACAGGAGTACTATAATTTGTTTTCTTTAGTATTGTTTAAAATTAAATAATTTTATGATTGAAATGTTGTGTACATTACAATGAAATATTTTTATGTTTTCCAGTGATACGTACAGTTGTCGGATGTGTGTGATATTACCCTTAGGTGCACTTACGTCTTGTGACGCGCAGAACACGAGGAAGCAACAGAGCAACGTGAAGACACGATCTAAGAAAGAGGAGTAGCCCATATGTATAATTTACCACTAGTAGAATTGTTTGAGTTATTGCAAAAGTAGTTACATGTGTGGTAGTAACTGGCAGAAGGATTGAGATAGTAGAAAGAGTAATATTGTGATTTGTCGAATTTCTCACATATTTAGAACTGTAAATAGAGTCTGTTTGTGGGCGAAACTGACACCACTCTACCCTGTGAGAATGAATTGCATGATAATTTGTGAAATTGTGTGAGTATTCAGTATGAAAGATGAGCTCTTGCTTCATTATTTACGATCATTTTAGTCTCTGTTTATGTTGCATATTCTGTAAAGCTTAAATAATGACTAATTTTAAAAACTTTTTCTACAGCCCATGTTGTAAAGTCAAGTCTTTAGGCAAGTGATACCTGTGTTTCTTCAATTAATAGTCTATTATTGTTAGATAGATTGGAAATCCATCTTGTAAAGTTCTTCTTCGGTAAATGAATCTTTGATGTTTCTCACTTGAATTTCACCTTATTTTTATATTGTCAGTCGGTGTCCCACCCTCTGTCCTCCGAACACAGAGTAGCCGTTAGATGTCGTGGTCAGTGCGTAGGCACGACCCATCAACCGCGCACAACTGCCAAATTTCGCGTGCAGGGCAGAAGCACCTCTGCACACCGATAGCAGCTACCAAATTTGGCGGGCAGTGCGTACTCACGACCTGCGTATCGCAGCAGTGTCAAAATACGTGCATGGCTGTCCACCAATGAGTCGTGCACTGTGGTGCTGCCAAAGAAGATACAGGGTAAATCCAGGTGAGATGGCGTACAGTTTCAAAATCGCGTATCTAAAGTGCCGTGGTGCACTTTTAGTAAAACTTTATTTTGTACAACTAAAAACACCAGCCGTCTATGACACACTTTTTTTTCCTTTTTCATTGGAATATTTTAACTTTTTTAATGTAATATTTAAACATAATTCTTGACTAGGAAAACATCTCCATGTTGCGGCGACTATCCCTTATCCTGTGGATGATACGCCGCATGCTAAAAATTGCAACACCACCCTGTCTTTTAAGTCAAAAGGTGTACGTGTATATATGTGTATATGTACATTTGATTATAAATATGTTGTGAGATGAGGAAAAAAGACATGAAGTGTTAACAATAGCTTTTTAACATCTTATTTATATATCTACGTAGTTCACTGGTTTAGATTACTAGTTTACTTACTGATGGCTGAAAACATTAAAGATAAGACATATAACACATGTATCTTTAGTTATTACACTCAGTAAACCCTGCTTAAATATTAAATCAAGCCGGCCGGAGTGGCCGAGCGGTTCTAGGCGCTTCAGTCCGGAACCGCGCGACCGCTACGGCCGCAGGTTCGAATCCTGCTTCGGGCATGGATGTGTGTGATGTCCTTAGGTTAGTTAGGTTTAAGTACTTCTAAGTTCTAGGGGACTGGTGACCTCAGATGTTAAGTCCCATAGTGCTCAGAGCCATTTTTTAATAAATCAAAAACAAAAGTAACAGAAAATGTTAAAATATGTGTGAATTTCTAAGGGACCAAACTGCTGAAGTCATCGGTCTCTTAGACTTACAAACTACTTATAATAACTTACGCTAAGGACAACACTCACACACATGCCTGAGGAAGGACCCGAACCTCCAGCGAGAAGGGCCACGCACAGAGGTAACAAAAATGGCTCTGAGCACTATGCGACTTAACTTCTGAGGTCATCAGTCGCCTAGAACTTAGAACTACTTAAACATAACTAACCTAAGGACATCACACACATCCATGCCCGAGGCAGGATTCGAACCTGCGACCGTAGCGGTCTTGCGGTTCCAGACTGCAGCGCCTTTAACCGCACGGCCACTTCGGCCGGCGCACAAAGGTAAGATTTACAATCTTAATTCATTTGGTTTTCTTTGTATTTTTTCGGCCATAAGCAATATAAAACATATCAAACATTGTGCAGTGTTCTTGTAACGA
The DNA here is from genome assembly GCF_021461385.2 of Schistocerca piceifrons. Classification (NCBI taxonomy): domain Eukaryota; kingdom Metazoa; phylum Arthropoda; class Insecta; order Orthoptera; family Acrididae; genus Schistocerca; species Schistocerca piceifrons. Next base: position 742,529,424 of record NC_060138.1, read on the forward strand.
AAATTTACAAGTTGCGTAAAATAACCAATCACTGTTTTCGCTGTTTTCAGGTGTAATTCTCCACACTGTGTACACATATCTAAGGATTTTTTTTATTCATTTGTATCATAATCCCGGTCGTCCGGTTCGGAAACGTTTTGAACTAAAATACAACAAAACAGAAATGTTTTTATGTTTTTATTTCTTTCAAATTGTTATTTGATTTCTGCAGGAAATATCCCTAACGAAAATATGTGCGGCATATGTAATGAATTTCACTGCAGTTTGTATCCTGATCTGTAGGAGAGAGAGAGACCGCACTTTATAAAATATCCACCAGGATGGCAAAGGTGGCCGCATTAGAATCAAAGCACGCCCAATAGGACTTACGGTTAACACAACGACTCAAACAGTAGGAAATATTTGACTATTCAGCATACACTACAAACTAATCGATATGCTGGAAAAGGTTATGAAGGGACGTTTGTAGTCTTATCTCAGTTATTTCCCCAAAGCTTGTCCAAAACTTCCTCAATCGAAACGTAAATGCTTTTATTATGCTCTGACTTGCACTGAGCAACTGCAGTGTCTGTGTGGCCACACTGTGTTGGTGTTTACCGAAACTAAGAGGGGAGAGAAGTCTGTACCGGGTACGGCGGCTCTCCTGGATTTATCGCATGTAGCAGAAGGTGAAGACAGACCTGCCAGGATAGCCGAGAGCGCTAACGCGCTGCTTCCTGGACTCGGGTAGGCGCGCCGGCCCCGAATCGAATCCGCCTGGGCAATTAACGACGAGGACCCCTGTGCCGGCCAACCTGGATGTGGTTTTAGGCAGTTTTCCACATCCCACTAGGTGAATACTGGGCTCGTCCCCACGTTCCGTCGGCCGGTGTGGCCATGCGGTTCTAGGCGCTTCAGTCTGGAACCGCGTGACCACTACGGTCGCTGCCCCGGGCATGGCTGTGTGTGATGTCCTTAGGTTAGTTAGGTTTAAGTAGTTCTAAGTTCTAGGGGACTGATGACCTCAGAAGTTAAGTCCCATAGTGCTCAGAGCCATCTGAACTATTTTTGAACCCACGTTCCGCCTCACTTACACACGTCGCAGACATTTGAAACACGTCCGCACTATTTCACGATTTACACTCGACGCATACAGTTGGGGTACACTGACTCCGTCCTGGGGGGTGCAGGGTGGCGACAGGAAGGGCATCTGGCCATCCCCAATACTAACATTGCCAAATCCGTTGTAACCACGCCGACTCTGCGACCGCTGTGGGACTATGGTGTAAGCAAAAGAAAGAAAGAAAAGAAGAAGGTGAAGACTGGCACACCTAGGTGGTGCGCCATCCGCAGCACTTGTCACTGCCCCACACCATCACGACAGAACGAGAGGGCTGGCCACCCCCCGACAGCTCTATCAAGACGCAGGCACTGCTTACTTTTACTGAGCCGTGCGCTGCAGTTCTCGTAGTTGATGGAGAGCGCACCCAGAGGGGGTCATCCATGGTGTCTGTCAGTGCCACACCAGTTGACAGCACCGAGGAATGGCGAGTCATCGGAACGAGACAACATACTCACACCAGCCCATCTCGCTTCTGCTTCCTGGCACCTTGCTGGGTGTCACACAAAGTGAAGTAAACGTCTCTTGCATTCCAGTGGAGTGCGGCAGAAATAAAGTTTGTGTCACCCTTATGCATATGATTTTTACGAGTTGGGCCGTGGAGCACGTTGTGCTGCCACCCACCATGTGCTTCCTGTACGCGCCACCGTGTACTGCGGTGTTGCAGAGAAAGCAAGACATCGGGGGTCCGCACGAGCCACGCTGAGCTTCTTCAGTGGAACACCACAGTCATGAAAGCGGTTTAGGTAGCAGATAAACAGTGTTCAGTCACTGACAACGGCAACATTGAGCCCTCCCATTACTCCCTGATTACCCTCCACAGAGGTCCATCAAATGTCACTGCCCTCAGTATTTCTGTGAAAAGTGAAGTGCTAAGTGAAATGATAGTGTAAGAAAGTCTGTGCATGTCTTTCGTACAAAAAACTGATGATTTGTTTTCTATATTTAATATCATTAATATTTAGATTACTTGTCTGAACAAATTTGGTTATTCCGACTGACTGAGGTTTTATTTGTGTGCTTGTTCATTGTTTTCACTTTTAACTTACGTTAAATTGATTTACGTGTTCTTAGTCCTTCAGGCCAATGACTTAGTAAAAAAGATTTAGAAGTGCTTTATGCTGTAGGGTAATCCAAAATAAAGGACTTTGACATTTGTGCTCCCAGGCATAATAAATACTGGTGTACCACTTCATGTAAATTGTATGCTACATAATGATTATTTGATTTTGTTCATTGATACCTTCTACATTTTTTTCGTCTTCTGATTTTTCTACATATTATTGTCTCGATTGATTATTAACTGGTTGCATAATCTGTGTCATGATTTTTTAACACTATTTTCACGTGGCAACTAATTTCTTTAACGTCCTGTGTGTTACTTTAACTTTGCGTTCTGTATTGATGAACCCCTTCAGGGTAGCATACATTATTATGTGTAATTTCCAATACAATGACCATGAATAAACTTCACTGGTTTGAAAGAGGCCTATATTTCATATAAGACCACTGCTGAATATAGAATAGAGATATAATGTGTTAATTTATAGTTAATTTGATTATGGAATGATTAGTGCAAGTAATTTGTTAAATTAAGATGTTCCTGCTTCCTTTTACTGAAGCACTACCAGTTTTCCCTATGTATTTTTTGGGTTAATCGTTGTATTTCATACTGTAAACACCCATTGTGCTACATACTTTTGTCAGGGGAAGCACTTTCTTTATGTCTAACGTTTCCAACGAGGTTAGAAAAAATGAAATATGTAGGAGCGATGCTTTTGGATCTCATACAGCGACCAGTTTTTCTGCCATTTAACCTAGATATGGTTGTTTACTAAGAAATACAGCCATATTGGCCTAATCAGCTGGGAAGCGTAATACCATCCCTCCTAGGTCCCACTGCGGAGACAACATCTCTGTTATTTAAAGGATTAATAAATTCTATTCCACATCCAATTTGATAAGGAATGTATTATATGAGTGCATATGCTTTACTTAAGGCGTCTTTTGAGAGGTGGATTTCATAATACGATTTAGCACAGCACGGAATGCAGCCAATTTGTACTTTAATGGGCGGCATGAATATTATGAATATTTACGAATGACCAGGCCTGTCATTCTAGATGTTCTGTAAATGTCAAAAGTGATATTTTTCATTTTTTTAAGTCTGTGATAGATCCAAACATGGTAAGTGCCTTCCTCTGCGTGCTGTACGATCAACTGTATTTTCTGACGCAGGCTATTTAAATCAAACAGAAATTGATTGCGTTCAATAACGTCACCATCGTATAATATGAGCACATCATTCACATATCCATTGCATAGAAGTAATCTACCAGCATATTGATGAAATTTTGTCCTAAAGTCTCACTAAAAATACGTCATGAAGATGTTAACCAAGTAATATCGAAATCTATTTTTGACGGAAAAGGGAAAAGAAAAATAGACATCAGGAACATCGTTTTGTGTTGAAATTTATCAGCGTCGTTTATAGGATCCGTTGGAAATTAGTAACTGAAGGACGGCGTCAAATTTTTCGAAAGAAACTGACACGGTGAAGCTGCACGAAGCATCAGAGAAGCTGGACAGCTGTGTGCTTACGAGACAAGTGCGGGCCGGCGGGACGCGTGGGCGCCGCTGGTAGCATTCCACTCCGCGGCGAGTATTTCCAGCTGTGACGCCCGCCTGTCACCGCTACTGCGCGATTGCGCCGCCAACAGATGTTAATGCTGGCTCTTAATTTCTCCGGGAGGCAAGCTCCTCTCGGTTATCTCGTTAAATAAGCAACCCATTTCCCGCTAAAATATCGGCATTCCTGTCTGTTTTTCACAAGCGATACTAATGTTGACGTAAGCAAGCTTCCAAGAAAAACCATTTTATAAATTATTTTGTACTCAATCTACCTTAGGATAAACAAGTGTAAACTTGTTTGTGTTGTGGAAGTGTAGAACATCGTTGGCATTATATAAGCTACTCGTATCAACCGAATTAAAGCCTGACCAAAAGAACTGAAGAACCCAGAAGAACTTGTCGAATGTCAGCTTGCATTCGCAGACGTACACACCATAGGCGGATATGTAAATGATTAGAGTTGCAGTTCTCTGTGAAAGACAGAATGGCCAGCAGAGTGCATTAGTGTTGTTACCAGGCTTTATGGGAAATATAAGGGGCGTGAACATGTCAGATATTCAATGATCACTGCAATGTGCACGAACATACCGCGTACTCATGTGAGACAGCGTTACCAGGACTTGACAGAGTCGGAAACCGACCTCATTGTGGATCTATGTTTGTCCGGCTGTTCGAATCGGGCAGTATGCAGATACGTTGGGCATTTGGATATGGCAGTTGCTGGATGTTGGACTGCATGTAAACATGGGACAGGGAGACTCGATGTAAGGGTTCCGGTTGACCTCTTCTGACCAATACAAGGGAGGATCGCCTAATTGTGTACCAAGAACGTCGTAGCCCCTACATATTTGCATCTGTGATCCGAGAACAAGTAATGAATTCTCTATAACATTGGTGCCATCCTGGACCATTAGCAGGAGACAAGTCTCAGCCGTAATGCGGTATTACCGTGTCATACGCACGCTGCCGTTGACATCAAGACACAAACAGCTTCATCTGGAGTGGTGGATGACCGGAAAGCTGATGAATGACGTCACATCCGTTCAAGGATGAATTAAGATTCTGCACTACCCCGAATGACTATCGTTGGCGAGTATGGCGGCTTCCTGGAAAAATGTGCGTTCTTCCAGTGTACGGGAGGGGGGCGGCGTTGTTACTGACACTGCAGTGACAGAAGTCATGCGACAGCGATATGCTCCTACACAAATGGTGGTAGTATCGCGTACACAATGTATAAAAGGGCAATGCATTCGCGGAACTCTCATTTGTACTCAGGTGATTCATGTGGAAATGCTTCCGACGTGATTATGGCGGCACAGCCGGAACTAACGGACTTGAACACGGAATGGAGGTTGGAGCTACACGCATGAGACATTCCATTTCGCTAATCGTTTGGGAATGCAACAATCCGAGAACCACAGTACCAAGAGTGTGCCGAGGGTTCTAAATTTCAGGTATTACTTCTTACCACGAACAACACAGTGACCCGGGGCCTTCACTTAACCTCGTCTGTTATCTCTCATTCGACATTATCGTGGTGCCAATTTGCAACGGGGTAATGTTCCTCCACATATAACACCTCTCTCTAAGAACTATCTGTGTGATGTTGAAGTACTCCTTTCGCGGGCAACGGCCCTAGATCTCTCCGCAATAGAACATACACTACTGGCCATTAAAATTGCTACACCAAGAACAAATGCAGATGATAAACGGGTATTCATTGGACAAATATATTATACTAGAACTGACATGTGATTACATTTTCATGCAGTTTGGGTGCATAGATCCTGAGAAATCAGTACCCAGAACAACCACCTCTGGCCGTGATAACAGCCTTGATACGCCTGGGCGTTGAGTCAAACAGAGCTTGGATGGCGTGTACAGGTACAGCTGCCCATGCAGCTTCAACACGATACCACAGTTCATCAAGAGTAGTGACTGGCGTATTGTTGCTCGGCCACCATTGACCAGACGTTTTCAATTGGTGAGAGATCTGGAGAATGTGCTGGCCAGGGCAGCAGTCGAACATTGTCTGTATCCAGAAAGGCCCGTACACAACCTGCAACATGCGGTCGTGCATTATCCTGCTGAAATGTAGGGTTTCGCAGGGATCGAATGAAGGGTAGAGCGAAGGGTCGTAACACATCTGAAATGTAACGTCCACTGTTCAAAGTGCCGTCAATGTGAACAAGAGGTGACCGAGACGTGTAACCAATGCATCCCATACCATCACGCCGGGTGATACGCCAGTATGGCGATGACTAATACACGCTTCCAATGTGAGTTCATCGCGATGTCGCCAAACACGGATGCAAGCATCATGATGCTGTAAACAGAACCTGGATTCATCCGAAAAAATGACGTTTTGTCATTCGTGCACCCGGGTTCGTCGTTGAGTACAAAATAGCAGGCGCTCCTGTCTGTGATGCAGCGTCAAGGGTAACCGCAGCCATGGTCTCCGACCTGATAGTCCATGCTGCTGCAAATGTCATCGAACTGTTCGTGCAGGTGGTTGTTATCTTGCAAACGTCCCCATCTGTTGACTCAGGGATCGAGTCGTGGCTGCACGATCCGTTACAGCCATGCGGATAAGATGCCTGTCATCTCGACTGCTAGTGATACGAGGCCGTTGGGATCCACCACGGCGTTCCGTATTACCCTCCTGAACCCACCGATTCCATATTCTGCTAACAGTCATTGGATCTCGACCAAAGCGAGCAGCAATGTCGCGATACGATAAACCGCAATCGCGATAGGCTACAATCCGACCTTTATCAATGTCGGCAACGGGATGGTACGCATTTCTCCTCCTTACACGAGGCATCACAATAACGTTTCACCAGGCAACGCCGGTTAACTGCTGTCTGTGTATGAGAAATCGGTTGGAAACTTTCCTCATGTCAGCACGTTGTAGGTGTCGCCACCGGCGCCGACCTTGTGTGAACGCTCTGAAAAGCTAATCATTTGCATATCACAGCATCTTCTTCTTGTCGGTTAAATTTCGCATCTGTAGCACGTCATCGTCGTGGTGTAGCAATTTTAATGGCCAGTAGTGCATTATAATAACTGAAATTTCATAACATTTCCTCTTCTCCTTTTGAATGATTCTCTCCTTCCGTCGGGCAGTGCATATTCGTGCAAAGCCACTTATTGCTACAGGTATTTTTTCACGAAACTGTATAGAACTTACGAATTCTCACGATGATTACGTGTTTCCTTAATGATATAGGCGAGAGGCGGCGATGATAGTTAAGTCACATGAACCCATGAATATTTAGGTTCCTGACGACGATGATGTTTCCTTCATGATGTATGTGAGAGGTAGCAATGCAGTTAACAGTCTCTTGACCCCCTGAATATTTAGGTTTGTGACGACCACGGTGATGACTCTGTTGTCGATGATGTAGTACCAGACATCGCTCTATTTCTTAAGAACCTGACTAAAGTAGCATAATAATAACAGGGACCTCGCACCTAAAACGCTTTGATGTGTGTTTCATCGGAGCTCAGGTCACTGAATATATTTTACTGTGATTCCTGGCCATTTCCATGAATGTCAACATGAAGATACTGACACAACCAAGGCTGAGAGGCTGGGATAACTACATGTAACACTCTTATACCTAAACCCAAGACTAAACACACTGAAAAATTGTAATGTTGGCGTGACTCCACAAGTAAGTTAAAAATTCACGCATGCAAGGTTACTGATGTGGAAAATACGTTTGTTTCAGGATAGTTTCCCTCCCACTTCGCTCAATGTTCTCGGTTTCATAATCTCCTTCTACCGGTAATACAAGGTACAACCACTGCTACATATGCATAGAACGGAGAAGCTCATGCGTAGGGTACTCTCAAAAGTAATGACAATACAGCCTTGATACTTTCAAGCTTTGGAAGATGTATAGTTCTGATGCCCCAGAGAAAAAAAATTGGAACCGCAATCTGATTGGTGATTAGAATAAAAAATAGTCCCACAGCACACACACGTTCGTAAATTTGGCTCAATCTAATACATTTATATTGCACGTGAGTGTAATGGTTCATAGAAGCAGTGCGATTACTTGAAACATACGTTAGCTTTCCGCCACGTCCAGCTGTGCAGTTGGACTGTATCCTCTTTGTGCAAACATACTTTTGAACTGCAAAATAAGTAGTTAGTCAACAGAGTAAGCTCTTCGACTCGGATTCCTACATAACATCATAATAAGCAGTGAGACTGCATCGCGCAGTGTTTCAAAACAGCAGTCACCAAGACAGCACTCGACGATCTACCTTCATCAGCACCTGAAATTCGTAGCCAGCAGAGAAGGACCATTTATCATTAATATTGCTTAGCGATAGTTCAGTCGGTGATTCCCATCAATTACAGTAAATGTGAGTCCTGTAGTTAGCGCACGTCAGTAACAAGATGGCAACTAAGCAACGTGGCACACTCAAGTGACTGAATCTTCTACTTCTTTTTCGTGGGTCTTTCTGTAGTATCGGTGCAGGGTAGGCATGTTTATTAACGGATTTGGCGCCGCGCGGGATTAGCCGAGCGGTGTAAGGCGCTGCAGTCATGGACTGTGCGGCTGGTCCCGGCGGAGGTTCGAGTCCTCCCTCGGGCATCGGTGTGCGTGTTTGTCCTTAGGCTAATTTACGTTAAGTAGTGTAAGCTTAGGAACTGATGACCTTAGCAGTTAAGTCCAATAGGATTTCAGACACATTTGAACATTTTTTGAACGGATTTGGCGTGGTTGATTAAGGGGTGGCCCGATGCCCTACCCGCCACAACCCTGTTACCGACGGGACGGAATACGTGCACCCCAACTGTTTGTGTGTAATGTTATGCATGTGAAAGTGAGCGAAAATTTTCTGAATCTTTGTGAATCGTGTAACTAAGGCGAGACTTGGGCCCTAGCCCGGTATTCACTTAGTGGAGTGAGGGAAACCGCCTAAAAACCGCATGCCACCTACCCGATACACCGGCCCTCGTCTCCTATCCGTACAGGAAGCGGCGCCTTAGCGCGCAAGTGAGTGAATGCACAGAATAACAAGGTTCGTCGCAAAATGAAACCGAGAGAAGCGAATTACCAAGCAGTATATTGTCACTAAATACAAAAAGATGACTTTACTGCCTCGTTGGGATACTTCAGCCTACAATTCCAGGATTTAAATTTAGAAGCAGAAGAATAATTAATATAACTGTTTGAAAAACTGATTTTTATACTTCAGGAGAGGCTAAGGCCTTCCAGTGCTAAATAACGCATGTGCAATGCAATAACCAGCTTCCAGACAGTTACGTATTAGTAACATACGAAGTCTTCCTCCACTGTACGCAAGTACATTCCCAGTACCTTAACGCGAATGACCTGGACAAAGTAGTGCCACACTAGCCTTGCCACGATAACTAACTTCAGTCACACTGGATGAATCGTAATGGTCTCACCCCCTTCCTCATGCGTTGTAGTATCTGCATAACAGAATGGACTGCATCAGGAAAGACATCCTTTTTCTCCACATCATATCGCAGTACATGACCTCGGAGGCTACTTGCTGCCTAAATGGGGACAACTTCCCTTGATCTAGTACTTTCTTCGTGTAGTCTTCTGAAAGTCTGATGGACCTGCACGCTCCCCTAACTCATCCTGGACAGGCAGTTTTGTTCTACAGGGTAAATGCTTTTTTGTGGTTTTCCATCCCTCACTGTTCTAAGAACTGCATTTATAGACGTCTTTCAATGCTGACTAACCCACTGAATCCGATTATCTCTCACAAGTCTTAGAATCCGATGTTCGCCCATCACATGATGCACTTCTTTTTGATCCTTTAACCACACTCTCCTCTTTCCTTCAGGGAACAGAAAAACCACCTCATCACACTTCTTTGCAGGAGTCGAATTCTGTGCCTTCATCACCGTTGACGTCCTGATTTAGAGACGGACAGCAAAATTTCTCGCTGTAGGTATTTATCTTTGTCGTGCATAGCGTGACTTTGGATTTCAGTGTACTTTGCAATCTGGAGAAATCAGTCCTCTCATGACTAGACTTCCCCATTTGAGGAATAAATCACTGCATGTGCCAAGCAGGGTTTCAAGGTGTCTGAATGCCTCTACGTGCGGAAGAAGCTGTACCTGAGGCAATAATGTCACGGACTGCGTGGCCCCTCCCGCTGGAGGTTCGAGACCTCCCTCGGGCCCGGGTGTGTGTGTTGTTCTCAGCATAGGTTAGTTTAAGTAGGTAAAGTACTGTGTAAGTCTGGGGATCGATGACCTCAGCAGTTTGGTCCCTTATGAATTCACACACATTTGGACATTTGATCTCAGGCAACTGTGTTTTTCGTGACACTCATGGAAAGGTGGCACCTTCCAGAATTGTTAACTGCTTATCTAGGAAGTGGGCATATCTCGCAAGGGAAATCTCTGATTTTAAGGAACTGTAGTAATGCTGATATCCAACAAACAAAAAAAATTTTGGGTACAGAATTACAGCTCTGAATTCCCAACCTGACAAATTCTGTACTGCGTCGTTATCGTAAGAATATTTTGCAGTGTTACAACGAGTTGTTTAAAGAAATGAGCAAAAATATTGTTTTAGTTCCTAAATTAATTTCGCTACTTTGATTCTTTATTCAGAAGTACCTACTGTCCTTGATGCTAACATCATTTTATTCCTTTTCAAAGCACTCAGGTAGGTTCCTCCGTCGTTGTTATGAGGCTTATTTGTGGTCTTATCTGTAAACCTTTCATGACAGCACTTCGCTAAAATATTCTCTTCATCTTTTTTATTCTTAGCTACTACTATAGTAAAACCTCCCTCTTTAGCCAAGGGCGGATGCTAATTCGAATCTCGGGGCCGGAAGAAATTTAACCGCCAGAACGTATCTCGCAAGTGAGGGGAGTTTTTGGAGAACAGTTTCTGATGGCGAGACTGTGCATTAAAGCCTCTCCGATAACATCTTATGTAACGAGGGTATATGACATGATTCATGGCTGCCCTTCAGTTGGATAGGTATAGTTTGGTTTGCTTAGTTTTAGCACATTCCGTGCATGATATTGGCGACAACTCGCTATGATATGGAACGTTTCAGTGCGTTTACAAATAAGACAGGTTCTCTGTGGGAACATAGCTACATGCTGTGTTTACATAACTTTTCGTTTGCCCTTTACAGCGAAGCTGTCTACGTAGCAGCGTAAGATGCCTCCTCCTCTTTTATCAGTCTCTTTTCTTCACCAGTAAATACACCATATTCCATGCAGTTATCACGGTCATCAACAAAAAACGCACCTAAAGTTATAATTATGACTCTTCGAGAAAGAATTAACTAGAAAACAAAATTCTGTAGTTAAGTGCATCGCGGTCTTCTATCCATAAGTGCAAACTGATTCCAGGATCGTGGCAAGGAGACGGGGAGATGACCACTGACCACCGCTTCAGGCAATTCCTGAAGGCAGTATATAGACCGTATAGGAGTAAGTACGTGCTCAGCTCACCATCTCGCTGCTGTTAATGTCAGCTTCTAAAACCGGAACCACTACATCTTGAATTACGTCCTGTGTTGTCCTCAGCAGCCTGTGTGGACGCCATTATAGCCCTCCCCCCACCCTTCTCACTCCTCATACAGTTTAACTATACACATTTTGTTACGATGTGTGTACCGTTTCCTGGCTGCACATTTAGGTTATTTTGTTGTTCACGTGATTTAAAATTATGAGACTACAATTTATCATTTAGTATTATGTCTCCTATTACCTCTGTGTCGCCGTTAGCTCTTGCGTAAGTACTAGATGAAAACAGTATAAGTTCACAAGTAACTGCATATCGCAACTACACAGTTCAATGGACATAACCTGCACTTGACCTTACTGCTGCATTAACTGAGGTATTACGGGAATTGTATAGGTCGGTATAGTGCAGTGGGATATTTGGGTAGGGATGGACGAGTGGTGAGTTTCGTGGAAGGGTAGTTGCTGATTGTATGTTCGTTGTAAGCACATATTGTTTTGCCGGCCAGAGTGGCCGTGCGGCTCTGGGCGCTACAGTCTGGAACCGAGCGACCGCTACGGTCGCAGGTTCGAATCATGCCTCGGGCATGGATATGTGTGATGTTCTTAGGTTAGTTAGGTTTAATTAGTTCTCAGTTCTAGGCGACTGATGACCTCAGAAGTTAAGTCGCATAGTGCTCAGAGCCATTTGAACATATACTGTTTTCTTTTTCTTGATTGGTTACGTTTTGGAGAGCACGGTTCATTTATTCTGATTTAAGTTTTCCCCAGTTTTCCCTATAGCCCTTCAGGTATACGTCAGGATGGTTTGTTTTTTTTTCTTTAAAAAATGCTGTACACATTGTGGGAACGCTTGGTTTAACTTTTCTTCTGCCTTTGATTGTCAGTCCTTCATTTCCGAATACAACTTTTTGAAGTATGTGGCACAGGGTCACATTTTTGCTCAATACAGTATGAACGTATGTCTCCAAACATTAATTTATCCATGATTTGTGAATTTAATTACTTCTGAATCCAGGCACTTTGTGTAACTACACTTATGGCCTAACTCGTTTATGGTTTTGACTCATCTTCAGTTTGCGTGATATAGTTTTATATACATCATTATTACGTTTTCATAGGCTGCGTTCTGAATGGGGCAGGTTCTCTGTGCAAATTGAAAATTCCTTTAGCTACCATATTTCTCAAGCCAATATTTACACCAGATTTATAGCTAAGTGCGCTTTTAGTGAGTACAGTATATAAGTGTATATTAAACTGCGATGGATATGTACACGAGCCAAAGAGAAGGAGCTACACGATAGAGAATGAAAACGACGGCATCTAACAGTAAATGAGACGCTTTGAATTGCTTATGAAATTGGTTCGCTTTATTTTATGATTGTGTGATGCCCATTTTCACATAAGCGTAAGCACTGGGCAGGACACTGTTCAATTCTTACTATTTGCATAACATTATATTGATGTGATTGTGTTTGTGCGAAAATACTTACGTTGTCAATAAATGCTTTTAAGAAATGAGCCCAGGCCTGTACCCCACTCCTCAGAACCACGCGCTGCAAAAAGTGCCGGGGAGTTATAATTAAAGTGTAGCTACTCATGAACGTACAGTGTGGGCTGCAATTATCGTATGGCAGCCAAAATTCGTAGATATGCTAGTGCGTTAATGCGGAACCGACTCACGCTGGAAAATGTTAGTGCCAAGTTTGGCCACCAGGAGCAAATCTGGCGATGTTCACTTTTTTATGACGGTCATTTCATATGCCATAACGTATGTGAAAAGTAAGGCTATCGAGAAGAGAGACCGTGTGCGGTTAGTGAAAATGTTTCTTGTGAACGCCAGCAATTACAGTGCTGCTTTGAGGGAGTACTGCAGACCAAAATGTCTAACGAGAGGTCAGATGTAATTAAATGGTGTAAAGAAGGTGATAATGGCAATCGAAATCGCGAGTGAGCTTGGTGTGGCGCATAGAAGGGGGAAGGCATCCTATCCGGTGGAAGTTTGTAATGCCGGAAATGCATATTGTACTATTGTACTATAAAATTTCTTTCCTTATTTTGTTACCTGAAGATATGACATCTCTGTGTCTTTATATATTGTACTTGTTTTACTACTTATATATATATACTTATATATACTTATATATATATATATATATATGCATTTAAGTCGATGTACAATTGGTTTGTTTTGTAAATACTACTTGTATTTTTACGCTGGGTCTTGCCTAGGGAAAAATATGCTATCGAACGATTACATCGATAGGTCGTGTGGAGAACCAAAGTGTTTAGGATCTTTGGTAGCGTTAACTCTGCCGCATGGAGCGCGGACAGAGAGAGTCTGGCTGGAGCAGGGCGGTGGAGCAGGTGTGTTGTGTGACGCTCCCGCGAGTTGCCATGCTTTCGGGATTTGGCAGCATATAATTGCGTTTGACTTGCTATGATAGTTTCTGACACGGTGTCACGGAAGGGGAGCATAAGCTGGGCACATCAAGAGCCCGTTTCGCCTGGTGACCGTGTCGAGAAGAAGGCGAGCCAACATCCAGCTTCTGCAACAGCGACGGCCGACAATGAGTGACTGTCGCCACCTTCCCCATCGACGACTGCAAACCTTCAATCAACCAACAAGGAAGACTAAAAGCACGTAAAGTTTTAGAACCGTATGGCAGACCTCAGCTTTTCAAACTGTTGCATCACAAAAATACAACAACTTAGCATGAACCTTTGTTGCTCATTGTCCCAATTGCATTACCAAGCAGGGTCCCCTCCTTTTCTGGAATGAACCCGATTGTCGTTGAAATTCATACGCCAGTATTAAAGTAATATCATTCCATTTCACTCCTTTAATTTCAAAGTTCAGTTAAAGTATCCATAGCTGGCTACAATATTTGGATTAAACAAGTAGAAATTAAGAGTGCGAGTTTTATTACCATATTTTAGCGTACCTGTGACTGCAGCTCAGCTTGGTACATACTAAATTTTGCTATTGTTAATTGTTCAGAATCATTTAATTCAATTTCAAAGTTAAATCTCTTATTTCTAAATTGCGTGGTTTCAAGTAGCTTTTGAAATGATTGTTGAGGTAGCCCAAGACTAACCTTATTTTATTGAATTTCGTAGTGCTTCAGAAACAGAGTTCACCATTAGTTTCAGTCACTAAATTAACTTTCAATTTCCCAGTCTTATTAATTCTTTTGCTAAAGTAAGTCAGAGTGTAGCGAAATTTATTACTTCTGACAAACATTCAGTTTTCACACAACACGTGTCAACCTTCAGTTGCCACGCTTTTAGTGCTAATTATATGTGCATTACTCTTTCATTTTCAGTTATTATAGCAGTTGTCCACAGGACTGGCGACCGTAATTTTCCCCAAATCTCAAATGTCCAATTAAAGCCAATTAATTGTTAATGTAACGACCGCACATTTACTTGCTTTATTAATTTTACCCTTTTCTCAAAATTAATTTCCACCAATTTCATTTGCATTTTTCCTTTCATTTAGATGTAACCCTTTCCTCCATCTTTACCGGCAAATTAACTTCGGTGACGATTGATTATCCCAAATTTCCATTAGGTGCTCGCGGTTTAATTTTTCACTCTCATTAAGGTCGATAAGAGAGGGGGAGGTTACACGTGGCGACCTGGTGACAGGACAACCTTCGGATCTGAGGTGTTTCTGAACACGAATTTTGCATTGTGCAAATCTCATAACAAAGTACTTGTTACAATTAGGTAGTTACGTCAGCGCGAGTAAGTAGTGGGAGGAATCCTAATTAGATTTGAGATTTGGCATTTATATTGAAAATTATTAAAATGAGTTAAGGCAACAATTACCAAAATTTGGTAGACTTGGATACGGAACAATCGGTCGAACAGTGGGAAACGCGCACCGCGGAACCCATTCCTCAGGGGCAGGCGGCTAGCATGAAAGACGCGATCGCCGAAACGCAACAAAGAGCAGAAATGGAATTCCAAACTTTAGAAAATGTTTCGGAATCGGAAGTGAAAATAAAATCTGAACCCCTTGGTGACGAACACGGGGGGACAATTAAAGAGGCACCCGCTACGGAAGTAAAACCGCTGGTTTCCGGGAATTTAACTGATTTATTGAATGTTTTGATTAACGAAATCAAGGCTCAGTCTAGCAAGATAGAAACTCAATCGGCAGCAATTAAAGCTCAGTCTGCCAAGCAAGAAGCTCAGTCTGCCAAACAAGAAGCTCAGTATGAAAAAATTGACAGGAAGCTAGACAATCAGAAAAAAGTTATTAATGTTGTTAACAACAATGGTGGAGTTATTAACACTAAAGTTGATAAAATCAAAGAAGATATTTTTGTAATTAATACCGAAATCGGTAATCTTAAACAGGAAATGATAGGCGTTCAGGCGGAAACAGCGAGCATAAATACTCGTTTTGATTCCGAAATTAGCAGAATCGAGAAAAGTGTAGGAGAAGCGGTTGCTCCGATCATCGAGAATAAGGCGACGAAACAAATTCAAGTAGCGAAAAAAGAAGATCAACAGAAGTGGAAACTTTATAGGCTTTAGTGTCCCACGTAGATACTAAAGTGAGGAAGCAGGCTAATACCTGCGAAGAGAAAAAGAGGGAAGTGGAAACACTTGCGACAACCACTTGCCAAGTAATTACGAGAGTGTCGGAATTAGAAACGAAACTTGACGAAAAACAGAGCTATGTGACAATATGTGCACATAGTCCGGAATTGTTGACGAAACAGGAGCGGTTCGACCCCTTGAAAAAAGGCGGTATACACGCGACGGATTTCATTCAAAATTGTGAAAGAGTTTTACCCGGATCATGGACTAATGAGAGAAAAATTAATGCTGCGGTTATTGACGTGTTGGCTGGTGATGCCAAGCGTTGGGGCTTAAACCTCAACATTACGAACCTGACTTTTGACGAGTTTAAAAATTTGTTTCTGGCTGAATACTGGTCAGAGCAAAAACAACAAAGTGTCTGGCACGAATTTGTCGTATCGAGGCCTTTCGATGCGAATTCGCGTGGCTCGATGAAGGGGTTTTATGAGGGCTGGATCCGCAAGTTGGAATATTTGCGTGATCGCCGCACGGAATCCGAAATAGTCTGGGAACTCTACAAGAAGCTTCCAGATGATACAAAACGCTACGTAGGAAGCACTTACAAGACAATCAATGATTTCCTGGAAAGAGTTGAGAACGAGGACAATTGGCGCAGTAATCGCGACAGTGGTAGAGGCCATGGTAACAACAACGGGTACTACAACAACCACAACAACGATAACCATGGGAATAATGCATACCGCAACCATGGCAGCAATAACAATAATGGTTCGGATCGTAATAACAATCGGAACAATGCAAATAATAACAGGAATGACGGAAACCAGTATCATACTAACGTGATATGGGCTTCGCAGAATAGTAATAACGCCAGAGGGTGTGATAAGCCGCCTCAGCAGCATCTGGGGAGCGTATCTGCTGGGAAGAGACAGGGAAACCATTAGCCGCGCCGGTGAGGGGCCGACCGGGCGTGGAGAAATTTTGGTGGCCCAATAACAGGAGAAAACCCAGGTGTCGTCGTTATGAAAATTCCGTATGGAATATTCAACGGCGGGAGAGTGTGCCAGTGTTAAGAGAAAGGAGTGCGCCCACAAGTAGTAGATCAGCTGTAGACACGGCAGTAGAAAATACATTCACTGTCACTGAGAATTTAAGTAGTGTTTCGGAAATCGATTACGAAGTGGCAGCTGTAACACCCACAGCGGAACTGGAGATTGAGTTTAAGAATGATTCGCAATTGTTGAGAGAAGATCAGATGTCGGATAACACGTCCGTCATCGAGCGATGGGATGCAGAGAGGGATGAGGTCTGGTTAAGGCAGTTCGGTCGCTTATACGACGAACTAAGAGATTATAGGGGCCTGTATGGAAGAAGTGTTTATGGGGATCGCGGGCAGGATTTGCCGCGTCTCATCCCGCAGGAGGATAGTGTTTGTGAAGTGATAGAAAGTTCTGGCCCTAACCGGCAGACTTTACTAGAAATAGTTGATGTTAATGGGGAGCACGAGCAAGATTCGTCGTGTTTCGTCCCGCAGGAGTTGGATGTTGAAGTAGTAACGGAAAGTTCTGGTCCTAACCGGCAGACCTTACCGAATGTTATAGTGGTAGAAGTAGCCGACCCATCCGACGCAAAACTCCAGTTTAAACACTGCGAGAGTATTAAGGAGAAAGATTACGAAAATTTTAGTGATAGCCGGACACGACTGGTAGAAAAGCACGTAGATTACAGCGTGTATGAGGTTAGAGCTGACGTTATACGGTCGGATGGTAGCAGTGTGGGTTACGCAGATCCAGAGGAAGTAATTGCAGATACTACTGGGCACATTCCTCCAGGTAGATTGGCAGATGAGGTCAATCTGACCAAAGAGGATTCAACGAAAGTGACAATTAGTGAATTGATAGCAAAGCAACACTCACTAGTTGACGAGTTACAGGAAAAGGTTTCGGTATTGGAGGCGAAACTACAGACTAAGCCTCAGGAAAAACGTGTTGAAATTAAAACTGTATGTGAACAGAGGCTGAAAAAACCGCCAGATAAGCCGGATTTAGGATCAAAGCTGGATGGTTTTTTCTGGAATGACCTGGATATAGACGAGGATTTATTTTGGGAAAATAAAGAAACAGTCGAGGACAAGTGTAGACAGATAGTAGTGTCTGTTAATATGCACGACCTACAACTAAACGTGTTGATTGATACCGATGCAGTATTGAGTGCTGTATGTGGGAAAATATATGAGTTACTGAAAGACAGAGGTATCGTAGTTATGCCAGTAACAGGAGTGAAAATTATCGGTGCTACTAGGAAGGCCAGTAAACCGGTTACAAAACAGATTTTTTTCAACTTCGAGATATGTGGGGCACGATTTGAACAAGAGTTTGTCGTCGTGCCAGACTTAACTACGGAAGTAATTATCGGGTTAGATCGGTTATTAAAGTACCGTACAGTGATTAATTGCGAAAGCAAAACTTTGACATGTACGTCACAAGATAAAATAATAGTAGTTAGTTTTGGCGAGGCAGGAGACGCTGTGCATAGGCAATACCAGTCTAAACACATTGTTAACTGGTCGGTTGCCATTGACGCAGGCATGAATTTGAACTACTGTAACGTGAGGAATCGCGGCATTGACATTAGTATTGGTGTGAAAAAAGATCGCTAGCGAGAAGTAAGGAAGCTAAAAGCCGATGCTCGCATACGTCGTCATGACGCTAAAGCGCGTTTTGCTAAGTTTGCAATCGGAGACTTAGTACTTGAAAAAGCTCATGAGAAATCGAGCGAGATAGACAATGAAATCTCTAAATTTAAGTTTGTTTATAATGGACCATATAAAGTCATTGGTATACCTCACACAAATGCTTATTGCTTAGAGTATTCAAGCTCTGGAAAACTATTAGGTATACGGAACATTGTAGACTTGAAATTGTACCAACCTAGGATTGATTAATACCACAGAATGGGTAATTTGCACACTATGTAAATGTAGAGTGTATGATTTAACGATTTGCTAGATTGCCATGCTTTTGCCTGACCAAGAGGACATTAAAGAAGTTGTAATTAATAAATAATTAATTTTGACTAAATGATTTAAGAGTAACTGATTATTAATCAATTGAATAATCCAAGCTGCTAGTTTAAGTTTTCAGCTGAGTCACCGTAGATTAAAGAATGTAAATATGATTTTGTAACTAGCTGTAAGATTTCATAAATATGTGATTTACTAGTCATTGCCGATGTACTTAGAGGCTGTTTTAAGTTTCAGGCTAGTACATGCGTGTGATGATGGACAGTGTTGAGTTATCCACTGTGATAGTGTTAATGGGCTCCTTGAGATTACTCGGGAGTTTTTCCGAAAGAATTCAGTGAAACGGACGTTCTGGAAATGCCGTTACACAGGCGAGTGAGATCAAGCGTGCCGCACAGGCGGGCGCAACAATACTGGCGAGGCTGAGCCGCTGTCGGCTCTTGTGCCGCTGTCGGCATTCTTTGTACTTGCGGGTACGGAAGGCGGAGTTGTTTTTCTTCCCGGACAGCTGATGTGAAATTCTACTGTCAATATTTTTTTTTCGATCTGCTGTATATTATTTTCTTGTTTGGCGATAAGTGGACTCTCATGACGAGAATATTAATTATGAAAAGGTTATATAAAAATGTGTATTCTATGTAATTAATTATTAATTTGCGTATTTGGATATACCTGTTTTTTATGACCATGTACTCTGGTTAATTTTGTAAATAGTATTCCGTTTCTTGTTACTGTTAGGAATTTTGTTGATTTAGAATAGCTGAACCATTTTCTACGTTTTCTATGAATTTTAATATGTTGTCAACCTGTTTTCTTCTGTGTAAGATGACAGACTGGGATAAGGGTAGGAGTGTCTCCACTCAATTATTATGGTCTAAAAATTGGTTTATGGTTAATTATCCTAATGTTAATTTTCTTGATGTTTTGAGCATATGCATTTCCACTGCTTTTCTTTCCTTTTTGGGACATTTTCTGAGTCTGTTCAGGTTACACGAACATCCTCAGACAATGTGGGGCACTTGCAACGCCGAAAATTCATATCACCCTGTTTCTATCTCTTATACTATAAAATTTTTTTCCTTATTTTGTTGCCTGAAGATATGACATCTCTGTGTCCTTATATATTGTAATTGTTTTACTACTTGTATATGCATTTAAGTCGATGTATAATTGGTTTGTTATGTAAATACTACTTGTATTTTTACGCTGCGTCTTGCCTAGGGAAAACTATGCTATCGAACGATTACATCGATAGGTCGTGTGGAGAACCAAAGTGTTTAGGATCTTTGGTAGCGTTAACTCTGCCTCATGGCTGGAGCAGGGCGGTGGAGCAGGTGTGTTGTGTGACGCTCCCGCGAGTTGCCATGCTTTCGGGGTGTGGCAGCATGTAATTGCGCTTGACTTGCTATGATGGTTTCTGACACGGTGTCGCGGAAGGGGAGCATAAGCTGGCGCACATCAAGAGCCCGTTTTGCCTGGTGACCGTGTCGAGAAAAAGGCGAGCCAACATCCAGCTTCTGCAACAGGGACGGCCGACAATGAGTGACTGTCGCCACCTTCCCCATCGACGACTGCAAACCTTCAATCAACCAACAAGGAAGACTAAAAGCACGTAAAGTTTTAGAACTGTATGGCAGACCTCAGCTTTTCAAACTGTTGCATCACAAAAATACAGCAACTTAGCAAGAACCTTTGTTGCTCATTGTCCCAATTGCATTACCAAGCAGGGTCCCTTCCTTTTCTGGAATGAACCCGAGTGTCGTTGAAATTCATACGCCAGCATTAAAGTAATATCATTCCATTTCACTCCTTTAATTTCAAAGTTCAGTTAAAGTATCCATAGCTGGCTACAATATTTAGATTACACAAGCAGAAATTAAGAGTGCGAGTTTTATTACCATATTTTAGCGTACCTGTGACTGCAGCTCAGCTTGGTACGTACTAAATTTTACTATTGTTAATTGTTCAGAATCATTTAATTCAAGTTCAAAGTTAAATCTCTTATTTCTAAATTGCGTAGATTCGTGCAGCTTTTGAAATGATTGTTGAGGTAGCCCAAGACTAACCTTATTTTATTGAATTTCGTAGTGCTTCAGAAACAAAGTTCACTATTAATTTCAGTCACTAAATTAACTTTCAATTTTCCGGTTTTATTAATTCTTTTGCTAAATTAAGTCAGAGTGTAGCGAAATTTATTACTTCTGACAAACATTCAGTTTCCCACAACACGTGTCAACCTTCAGTTGCCACGCTTTTAGTGCTAATTATATGTGCATTAATCTTTCATTTTCAGTTATTGTAGTAGTTGTCCATAGGACTGGCGACCGTAATTTTCCCCAAATCTCAAATATCCAATTAACGCCAATTAATTATTAACGTAACGACCGCACATTTACTTGCTTTATTAATTTTACTCTTTTCTCAAAATTAATTTCCACCAATTTCATTTGCATTTTTCCTTTCATTTAGATGTAACCCTTTCCTCCATCTTTACCGACAAATTAACTTCGGTGACGATTGATTTTCCCAAATTTCCATTAGGTGATTGCGGTTTCATTTTTCACTCTCATTAAGGTCAATAAGAGAGGGGGAGGTTACAAGTTCTTGAAGAGGTTCCTAGTGCTGTAACTGACAATGCAGCACATGGTCTGGGTAGTGCTAGTGGTGCTGCAGTGTCACCAGAATTGTCCATCCGATGGTCAACGTCATCGTCTGTGCTATACTGGTGTCCATACAAGGTCCGGATGGTGCAGTGCCTGAAAGTTCATGAACCGGAGCAACGTTTTCAATTTGCTCTTTGGTTTCTAACATGGAACGAAGTTGATGACATGTGACCAAGCAACCTTACATGGAGTGACGAGGCAGATTTTACACTACAGGGTGCAATCAATACACAGAACTGCCGAATTCGGGGTACTGTTAAACCACGTGTTGTGCACGATGAGCCACTGCACTCACACTATGTGACTGTATCGTGTGAATTCACAGGCACCTTTGTTCTCGGTCCGTCCTTCTTATTAGAGAATACACACAGAGGGTCTGCCCAGTGTACTGAGGCGTCTGAACGTTATCGAGACCTCCTTGCACAGTATGTGATTCCTGATTTGGAAGAGTGCAGCTGTGTAGAAACTACTGTTTTTATGGAAGATGGGCACCACCTCATTCGTTCACCCAGCGGAAGTTCTGCATAATGCAACATTTCACGATGAGGTGATCTCCAGAGGTTTTCGAGATGCATGGCTTGCAAGATCACCTGATCTGAATTCATGTGACTATTGCCTCTGGGTATATCTAAAAGAACGCGTTTACAGGGACACATTCGGTAGCTACCTGCTCTGAAGGCCAGTATACGGGATTATGTTTCTCGGATTCCATCAGAACTGCTTCTAGCAACTGTTGATCACGTCGTTTTACGAATGCTGGACCTCGTCGACGTCTCTGGTACTGGTATTTAGGAAACTGTGTAAGCAGCGGTTAATAATGGAATCAGTATTATACCTTCCTCACTTGTTTGACCTTCTTGCCCACATACAGTTCCTAGTCCATTACATATGGAAACATTTCTGTATGCGTTTCTTGCACTCACAGTGCCAGATCTGAACCCGGTGGCGAAAATTTGAACTATTTTCCAGCAAAAATCGGTTCCACATTAACGTGTTGGAATATCTACCACGTTTCACTGCCTTGCGGTTATTACAGTCCACACAAAAAAAAAATGGTTCAAATGGCTCTGAGCACTATGGGACTTAACATCTGAGGTCATCAGTCCCCTAGGCTTAGAACTACTTAACCTAACTAACCTCAGGACATCACAAACATCCATGTCCGAGGCAGGATTCGAACCTGCGACCGTAGCAGCAGCGCGGTTCCGGACTGAAGCGCCTAGAACCGTTCGGCCACCCAGTATTATCGTGCCATTTAAAAGACCATATTTGCATCAATACCCTGGTTAATACAAGAGATAAGACGATCAGGCATAGAACAAAATTACGTGTTCCTCTGTGTACTATCAATTAGCAGAAACTTCGTTGCGGGAGATTCAGCAATCCATGAAATGAGAGGGACGTAACATCTTACGCTACTTCACTTTTATGACTACGCTGTGCCAGCTGAACACTGTGCCAGCTAAAGATGGGCAAAAACCCGAAACACATCTTCCCGTGCCTGAAGTCGTAAAAAGCTACAAGCTGTATTTTTTCATTGAGTTCGCATTTAACGCTCTGTATGCCAGCTTTCGTGCTTTCAGTGACTTGGCAGTGATGTGGACCAAAGCGCGCATATGTTACAAACGTAGACGAAGAAGCCTACGACACCGGCGGCCAATTTGCGCGTCCCGTTTGTTTCTGTTGGCTATCACGTTGTTTCGCTCCAACAATCGCCACCATGTGCGAAACACCCACGCACAGACACGTGTTTACGCCTGTGTGCGATACGCTCGTCGCGGCCGCCGCTATAACTGTGCCGCCATTAGAGGGGGAGGATAAATTCCCGCGGCGTGTTTACGACGGGGGGCGACGCCTCCGGCCGCAACTCCTGTTCAACAGCGCCGACACTAATGTGACGCGCGCCGCCGGCCAGATGAATTCTGGCTGCTCTAAAGTAAATACTCTAATGTCCCGCCTCGAGATTATATTTCCAAAATATTATGACAGCACGGACGGAGCAAAGGGGAGGATTTAAGTACACGAGGAATTAACTGCCCGACGAAACGATAATTTATTCTGATATCCTTGCGTCTCCGCGTGCCTGAATTGTAAGTTACATGTGGAACATCCAAGAATACACAGTTATTAGTTCTCAGAATAAGCTGTTGCTCTGATCTCGAGTGTGCCTGTCATAATTAGAAGTCCATAAACCCAGCACGTGTTGTGACACGGTTTTCACATCTAGTGGTGTCTAAAGTGTGCCAGATTCTGCACCGCCAATTACATGCGCCCTTTCGTTTTGAATGAACACAACCACTGAATAGCAGCGATGTGTGTCGCAACGATTAAATTTATTATGTTCCGGGGAAAGCGATTTTTCATGTTCAGAATGTTTTCGGTAACACAGACCTTTGCCATGTATACTGGGACGGAGGCCAAATAGCAGAAACGATCAACATTCTATTCTTAATGAGGGTGAACTTACAAAGGAACCTACGTGATTTGTGCTTTTGCATAGAACAGTGAAGAACACATCTACTTTGTGAGACTATCGTCGTTACAGAGACTTTTTGATGTCTTTTGAAAGCTGCAATATTTTTCTTTATATCCGTCTTGTTCTGAGTTAAATCTATCTTGCTTTGAGTGGCTTTTATGTTTGGTTGCATCTATCACTCACTCAAATTAGTGAGCCAAATGTATTTTCACTACAACGAGTATCCCTTAAATTATTGCCAGCCACTGTGGTCGAGCGGTTCTAGGCGCTTCAGTCCGGTACCACGCGGCTGCTACGGTCACAGGTTCGAATCATGCCTCGGGCATGCATGTGTGTGTTGTCCTTAGGTTAGTTAGGTTTAAGTAGTTCTAAGTCTAGGGGACTGATGACCTCAGATGTTAAGTCCCATAGTTCTTAGAGCCATTTGAACCATTGAACTTTAAATTATTAAAATGTTGTAACTAATTCTTTGATGCGGTAAAAAGTTCCTCTTGATAAAACAACAGTAATTCTCCAACATCCGAATCTTTTTAATCCTTCACATGTTGTACAAAATGCCTCCCCTCCCCTCTTAACGTACAGATGGTTCGAAAGCGATGTGAAACTGTGAGAAATGTCCATCCTTGGTATGTTGTTCAACGAGCGTTTCTCATTGGTTTGAATGTCGATTATATCATCCAAGTGTTCATTCTTCATGTGAATGTCTACACTTTTATGTTGTACGGTAATTTCGTATCGATAACACAATGTTTGGTCGCCAATGATGATTTTTCCAGAAAAGAACTGTTCGTATTTTGCATTTCACTCAAGACGTAGCAGGACTCCACACGTTTTTGTTTGGGATTCAAGGTGAGTGGGACAAACTTTGTACATATTTCGCTCTTCTTCAAAACATTCTGGCGAATGTCTTGAACCCCTGATTGAGAGACGTTTCTCCACTGCGATTTGTGACACAGCACCGTTGACACACTGTGACCGCACGTCCACTATTTAACACTCCCTGCTCTCCACTGACTGGCAGAGTGAACATCTGTTGATTACATTAATTTTCTTCGTTGAAGCTGTCGCCGTAATTGCCGCGCTGACGTCGCTTGTACGCCAGGTAGAAAGTTAATCACGGGCCTTTTAGTGTGGACAGTGTTGGCTGAGATCCCCTGATAATATCTTAAATGAGTGGGGTCCCTCTTTCATTACTCTCGCTAAGGATTTCTCGTCGTAACAGTACACACTACGAAAGTAAACTATTGTATTCAGTAATTCAGTATCTCATTGGGGGTGGACTGCCTTTGTCTTCATCCGATGTGAAGGGTTGCTCATGTAGGCGCTTGAGGTTGGCCCTAAACACGGTGCAATTCCGTGTTTTTCGCATACACTGCAAAGTGACAGTTACGTTAACTTACCCTCCAGCTCAGGTACTCAAACCACAGTCGATCTTTAGACTTGACAATGAGCCTCCTCCGTTTTCCTTGGTCTATGGATTATTCTCCAGCTAGTCTCATATGGGAGCTGTTAGGAGATCGAATTTTGGACCCTCGGGCTTCCCAGTACGTTCTGCAGAAGGCTACCATTTGCACAGCAAAGTGACTAATTCCAAATTCAGTAGTGATGAAGTGTGGCAGACATAGCTGGATAATTTGTACAATATCTCACATTAACTTTAAGTCTGGGACACGAGCTGATGTTCACTTTAGCCCATTCTTTATAGTTACGGTAGTGAATTTAGAATGAAATTACATTCAGTTGATTCAGACGCAGTTTCTAATATCGCCGTTATGCATTTCTAAGCACTATTTCATCAACAGAGTGGTAATATTCCAGTAAAAGTATCTATTTAGGACTCTCTACGCAGTAGTCGTGGGAGGTTACGGATGTCTAGCGACGGTAAGGAGCTGTAGAATTGTATTTAATCGTCTAGGATATGGAATTCGTAAATTATCTATGTGCATCTCTCTCTCCCTCTCTCTCTCTATCATATTTATGAGAATGATTGATTGATTTGTGCAGGGAGACAAAACAACAGTAATCTTAGCCCACTACTGCCCACACCGAAACTGAGTTTGCACCCTCTGATTCCAGTAAAGCCAGCTGATTCCTACAAAGCCTATAACTAGGCGCTTCAGTAGCTCTACATTAGACACAATTTCTTCAGGAATTTACGCCCCGAATATTCTGTGTCTTTTGACATTCAACGCTTCGCAGTGGAAGATCAGATGTGGTGCTTTTTCGTCCTCCTCACCGCTTAGTCTACATTTAAATATTTCTTTTTCTGTACGCATCGCGTATAGACGTTTCTTAAAGTTCCCTTGGCCAGTTATTAGAACTCCCACGAATCTGATCCGTTTCCTGTCCAGGCACGGCATTACAGAAGTTTCCTTGAAACACGGCTTCGGCAATATCTGCGTTCCGCCTCTCGATTCAGCTGCGTAGTTTCGACTATTAACAAATGGAGACGTCGCATCCGTCTTGCCAGCCTATCATCTTGCTCATCGCCACTAATTCCTGAGTGTCAATAAAATTCTTCTGGGTTGCTGACCACATTGTCAATGTAAAAAATTGTCCGATGTTTCGGTCACTATTGCAAGCGGCCTTCCTCGGGGCTTTCTGCTGAGCTGACTGAATTTTATTGACAGTGTCAACGGCCACGGAAACTTATGCTTACATTAATTCCTGAGTGACAAATGAATCATAGTTCATTTACCCTGTTGCTTTCCCCTAGTCTACAAGGCCTATGTGGCATTCTGCGACGATCTTTGATCTCGCTGCCGAGGTTGATACAGATTTCAGAGTTGATTAGCTTCCTGAATGAATATAGATGCCACGTCCTAGTACCACCTATGCAGTTCTCCACGCAAACCCTGAAAGCGGACGTTTCCACCTGGAATACCGTGGCCGGTTTCCTTACAGAAATTGCTGTCTCTACTCTGGACTGTACCCTGTATCCTCCAGCCCCAACACCTACGTATGTTTTCGATCCATTAGTAAACCACACTGTCTCCTGAACGGTATCATGGTTCATACAATGAAGGCTTTCACGACCGGATGTTTCAGCTGCCGAGAATTCTTCCGGGCTGTATGGCCGTGGTCCATGGAACTCTTCTATCCCTGACATTTCGTCCAAAGCTACGTTCGACATCTCCGGAAGTGCTCCTGGTTGTGCTGAGTCTTGCCGACTGACAAGTCGGTCGTCGAAGAACGGCCTAAATACCGTGGAAAATGGGCGTGGTCTGGATTTCACGTGATAGCAGAGATGAGCCTTGCCAATGATAAAATATAACTATCGGTCATAGTACGTCAAAGATAAAATCTTCTCATCGATTCTGTAGCGCCACTGTCCATATATCGCTGAGTTTCATAGCTTCTTCTTTTCTGTTAAAACTCAACGATACATGGACAGTGGCGCTACAGAATCGATGAGTAGTTTTTATATTTGACGTACTATGATCGATAGTTATATTTTATCATTGACAAGGTTCATCTGTGCTATCACGTGAAATCCAGACCACGCCCACTTTCCACGGTACCGACTTGTCGGTCGTCAAAACTCAGCACAACCAGGAGAACTTTCGAAAATGTCCAACATAGCTTTGGACGAAACGTCAGGGATAGAAGACTTCTGTGGACCATGGCCATACAACCCGGAAGAATTCTCGGCGGTATCAAGGTTCGTTCTCCTACTGTTCCCTGCTTCCAGTTGTTTCCTTGGAAAGTTCACTGATGCAGCTAGAACATTTGCACAGTCGAGTACCATTTCCCCGATCATTCGTATATTTACCACATCGTCATACTGTTGTAGGATTCTGGACATCCTAACGGTTTCCAGTTATTTCCAGTTTTTAACTTTCATGCCTCTGCCGCTTCCTCCATTGTAAACCATAGGTTTGACGGGGGAATGTACAGGACGGTCTCCATTCCAGCAGAGCATGTGCTGCTAATTCCGCGAGTTATGGCTAAGCATGCAAATCTCGACACCTTACCAAGCCCTCTAGTAGCTATTTGCTATTCTGCATAACACCCGATTTCAATCAACTTCTTTACATCGGCTTTCTTACGTTGATGTCACGTCGAACACGTCCTGCATTCTCCCTGTAGACACGCACAGAAATACACTTCTAGGCAAGGTTATAACTTTTTTCTTGAACATATTGTTCCAGAAAAGAACTAAGTTCCCAACTCCCAGTTCTAACCAAAGTTTTGGGCGGTTTTGCTTGGTTGCATGGCAGTTACTGGAACTTTAAGTCTTCTCCAAAAATGGTTCAAAAGGCTCTGAGCACTAGGGGACTTAACTTGTGAGGCCATCAGTCCCCTAGAACTTAGAACTACTTAAACCTAACTAACCTAAGGACATCACACACATCCATGCCCGAGGCAGGATTCGAACCTGCGTAGCGGTCGCGCGGTTCCAGACTGTAGCGCCTAGAACCGCTCGGCCACCCCGGCCGGCCAAGTCTTCTCCCAAAAGTTCTCAATTGCCAAAGACTATGTTTCTGATAAAAGTTCACCTGTCCCATTAGTAAAACTATCTATTTGGCACAAGGGTTATAAGCCTGGGTAATTGTTTACAATGTTTTCAAACTTTTCTTTAAGTTTTCTTGGGAATACCTCCGGCAATGAAAAGTTCACTATAATAATTTTATTCATTAACTGAATAGATTTATTCGAAGCCAAACCTTGAGTTTCAGGCATTTTAATACTTCAGGTATGTGGGAGAAATGAGTGCTAATCACAGCAATATCTTTTTCAATACCGGAATCATTAAAAGCTTCCTTGCACTGGCAAACCGCTAAACCCCCTGCACCATCGAAGTCGTTTACTACCCCTACCCCAACGAGTTACCACCGGTTCTGGAGGTAAAGGTACATTTGGTAGTTTTTCTCTGTAGGTCTTGAGCGAGCAGGATCCTTTACAAACATTTTCTTTGTGGGTGAAATCAATTTATTTACATTCACAGACGTGGAGCGTAGTTCTTCAACAAGGCGATGTACTCCATGAGCAAAGTACGTCCTGCTTTGATCATACGGGGAGCTGCATCCGAAATAAACAGACACCTTTTCATCTGCAGAATATTCTGGAAATATTTTTCTAATACCCTCATTCACAAATCTGGCGATCGTAGACTGATTCACTTTTTCAAGTTCTTTGCAGGCCAATAAACAGCAAGGAGAAGGCTCTTCTTTTAAAGCACCAGCAATTAAATTTTCAATGTAATTGCCACAAGTGACAAGTGAAATGCAGATAATATTGTCCTTGAGTTCATTTCGTATTTCTTGCAGAACATTTATGTAAATTGTCGGTATGTAATTTTGATTCATCTGGTATATTTTCTTAAACAATATTTGCGCAGGAAGCCTTTGAGAATAGGGTTCGTAAGTTTGTGAAGAGGAATATTGCTTCATCTACATCTACATACAAACTCCGTAATCCACCATACGGTGCATGGCGGAGGGTACCTCGTACCACAACTAGCATCTTCTCTCCCTGTTCCACTCCCAAACAGAACGAGGAAAAAATGACTGCCTATATGACTCTGTACGAGCCCTAATCTCTCTTATATTTGTGGTCTTTCGGCGAAATATAAGTTGGCGGCAGTAAAATTGTACTGCAGTCAGCCTCAAATGCTGGTTCTCTAAATTTCCTCAATAGCGATTCACGAAATGAACGCCACCTTTCCTCCAGAGACTCCCACCCGAGTTCCCGAAGCATTTCCGTAACACTCGCGTGATGATCAAACCTACCAGTAACAAATCTAGCAGCCCGCCTCTGAATTGCTTTTATGTCTTCCCTCAATCCGACCTGATAGGGATCCCAAACACTCAAGAATAGGTCGTATTAGTGTTTTATAAGCGGTCTCCTTTACAGATGAACCACGTCTTCCCAAAATTCTACCAATGAACCGAAGACGACTATCCACCTTCCCCACAACTGCCATTACATACTTGTCCCACTTCATATCGCTCTGAAAATGTTACGTCCAAATATTTAATCGACGTTACTGTGTCAATCGCTATAGTACTAATGGAGTATTCAAACATTATGGGATTCTTATTCCTATTCATCTGCATTAATTTACATTTATCTATATTTAGAGTTAGCTGCCATTCTTTACACCAATCGCAAATCCTGTCCAAGTCGTCTTGTATCCCCCTACAGTCACTCACCGATGACACCTTCCCGTACACCACAGCATCATCAGCCAACAGCCGCACATTGCTATCCACCCTACCCAAAAGATCATTTATGTAGATAGAAAACAACAGCGGAGCTACCACACTTCCCTGGGGCACTCCGATACACACTCACCATCGAGGACAACGTACTGGGTTGCAATGAATGCTTCACATAGACCCATGTTAAAGCAAAATTTTTGGTTACCTTTGAACAAATTCCTACTATTGCAACTTCTGAGCGCGTGGCCAGCGCTCTTCCTCGTAACTGATACGCACAGGTTTGACTTTGAGATATAATGCACGTATACCATGTTTTTTCATTATTTGATCTTGCATATTTCGACAGTTTTCATGCATTTTTAAGCATTTTTCATGCATATTTGCATGCATATTTTAAGGTTCTTAGGATTCATGTAATCGGTCTCTACTCATCTATAATCTTTCTTCGCACTCGTCATTAGCGACTGCAACAGGAAAGGAAGGAACTGAGAGTATGCGCAAAGCACCCTCCGCCACGCACCACAGGGTAGCCTGCGAAGTATAGATGTAGATGTCGGCCTTCCCGTGGGCTGAGCGCTATCGCCGTCCCTTTTAATGCCGTCAGCGACGGCACAGCGGACTGTGTAGTGAGTTGTCGGTACGTCACGAGACAAATTCGTTGTCTCTGATATGGAGTTCCCGGTAGCGGCTGGACGTGCCGCTGGCGAGGAAAGGGGACACTGGTGGCGCGGGTGAGTGGCCTGGCCGGCCCGGGCGGCGGCAGTGGCAGGCGAGCCGCTGACTCGCTGATGAGCCGCCCGTATCTGGCTCGCGCGTCCGCTCGCTCACCGCCGCCTGCCCAGCTGGCCGCCAGGCACGCGAGGGCGTTGCCCGGAGCGCGGCTAACCGCCTGTGGACACGAGCCGGGGGTAGCACCCGTCCGATAGGAGCATCATTTAGAGGGGTAGTTCACCCCAGGACTCTACAGCCGACGAAAATATTAGTTACCCCCAACACACATCCCGCCAATACTAACTCTGTCTCTAGTCATGGTAATGCCCCAAATTTCTTCAGTTACGTTATATCTAGCAGAATCCACTTACAGACATTTATATACCGTACAGCTAACACAGCAATCCTCCTACACATTTCTTTCGGGATTAACGACAGATGATTCGGCAGGCCAGCCGATATGCGATAACGTGACTGAGTGTTTGTGAAACCAGGAACTTCTGCGTGCAGCTCCGTGACTACAGCTGCTGCCATTTTAGAACACTGGACTGCTTACAGTCTACTTACCATGCGGATGCAGAAGAAAGTTCATTACATGGTAGTGAGAATGTTGAAACAAACATGTTAGCTCTTGAAACTTCCTGGCAGATTAAAACTGTGTGCCTGACCGAGACTCGAACTCCGGACCTTTGCCTTTCGCGGGCAAGTGCTCTACCAACTGAGCTACCCAAGCACGACTCACGTCCCCTCCTCACAGCTTCACTTCTGCCAGTACCTCGTCTCCTACCTTTCGAACTTTACAGAATCTCTCCTGCGAACCTTGCAGAACTAACACTCCTGAAAGAAAGTACACTCCTGGAAATTGAAATAAGAACACCGTGAATTCATTGTCCCAGGAAGGGGAAACTTTATTGACACATTCCTGGGGTCAGATACATCACATGATCACACTGACAGAACCACAGGCACATAGACACAGGCAACAGAGCATGCACAATGTCGGCACTAGTACAGTGTATATCCACCTTTCGCAGCAATGCAGGCTGCTATTCTCCCATGGAGACGATCGTAGAGATGCTGGATGTAGTCCTGTGGAACGGCTTGCCATGCCATTTCCACCTGGCGCCTCAGTTGGACCAGCGTTCGTGCTGGACGTGCAGACCGCGTGAGACGACGCTTCATCCAGTCCCAAACATGCTCAATGGGGGACAGATCCGGAGATCTTGCTGGCCAGGGTAGTTGACTTACACCTTCTAGAGCACGTTGGGTGGCACGGGATACATGCGGACGTGCATTGTCCTGTTGGAACAGCAAGTTCCCTTGCCGGTCTAGGAATGGTGGAACGATGGGTTCGATGACGGTTTGGCTGTACCGTGCACTATTCAGTGTCCCCTCGACGATCACCAGTGGTGTACGGCCACTGTAGGAGATCGCTCTCCACACCATGATGCCGGGTGTTGGCCCTGTGTGCCTCGGTCGTATGCAGTCCTGATTGTGGCGCTCACCTGCACGGCGCCAAACGCGCATACGACCATCATTGACACCAAGGCAGAAGCGACTGTCATCGCTGAAGACGACACGTCTCCATTCGTCCCTCCATTCACGCCTGTCGTGACACCACTGGAGGCGGGCTGCATGAGGTTGGGGCGTGAGCGGAAGACGGCCTAACGGTGTGCGGGACCGTAGCCCAGCTTCATGGAGACGGTTGCGAATGGTCCTCGCCGATACCCCAGGAGCAACAGTGTCCCTAATTTGCTGGGAAGTGGCGGTGCGGTCCCCTACGGCACTGCGTAGGATCCTACGGTCTTGGCGTGCATCCGTGCGTCGCTGCGGTCCGGTCCCAGGTCGACGGGTACGTGCACCTTCCGCCGACCACTGGCGACAACATCGATGTACTGTGGAGACCTCACGCCCCACGTGTTGAGCAATTCGGCGGTACGTCCACCCGGCTTCCCGCATGCCCACTATACGCCCTCGCTCAAAGTCCGTCAATTGCACATACGGTTCACGTCCACGCTGTCGCGGCATGCTACCAGTGTTAAAGACTGCGATGGAGCTCCGTATGCCACGGCAAACTGGCTGACACTGACGGCGGCGGTGCACAACTGCTGCGCAGCTAGCGCCATTCGACGGCCAACACCGCGGTTCCTGGTGTGTCCGCTGTGCCGTGCGTGTGATCATTGCTTGTACAGCCCTCTCGCAGTGTCCGGAGCAAGTATGGTGGGTCTGACACATCCCTGTCAATGTGTTCTTTTTTCCATTTCCAGGAGTGTATATTGCGGAGACATGGATTAGCCACAGCCTAGAGGATGTTTCCAGAATGAGATATACTCTCTGCAGCGGAGTGTGCGCTGATATGAAACTTCCTGGCAGACTGAAACTGCGTGCCGGACCGAGACTCGAACTCGGGACCTTTGCCTTTCGCGGGCAAGTGCTCTACCAACTGAGCTACCCAAGCACGACTCACGCCCCCTCCTCACAGCTTTACTTCTGCCAGTACCTCGTCTCCAACCTTCCGAACTTTACAGAAGCTCTCCTTTGAACCTTGCCCGCGAAAGGCAAAGGTCCCGAGTTCGAGTCTCGGTGCGGCACACAGTTTTAATCTGCCAGGAAGTTTCATATCAGCACACACTCCGCTGCAGAGTGAAAATCTCATTCTGGATGTTAGGTCTTGTTGACGGTAACAAGAATTCGTGGTCTAAGCTATGAAATAAAAGCCACCTTAAAACGTCTCAGAGCCACCTCTGTCGTGAACTACAACCTCTGCATCTCATTAGGCCATGTGGACATTGGACACATTGTATCCTTTGCCAAAACAGAAGATCGCACACTATATGACAACAGAAGGCTAGTGTCCTGATTCTATGTTGTTTTGCCCATAGAAGACCTGCAGCTCCGCATGCTACTCTCAGCATTTATTTACTTTCTCTGTCAGTCGTAATTCGTATAGGTATTGAAACGTAATTTCACTGTATAGTACCACGTGTCGCCGGACGCAGTGGCCGAGCGGTTGTAGGCGCTTCAGTCCGGAACCGCGCTGCTGCTACGGTCGCAGGTTCGAATCCTGCCTCGGGCATCGATGTGTGTGATGTCGTTAGGTTAGTTAGGTTTAAGTAGTTCTAAATCTAGGGGAATGATGACCTTGTAAGTAGGCTGTTTAGGTTTTTATGTTGGTAACGCCACGTAGCGCTCTATATGAAAATCACTGGCTGTGCTGTGTGAAGTATGTGGCTGGTTTGCATTGTTGTTGACTATTGTAGTGTTGGGCTGTTAACAGCGCGTAGCGTTGCGCAGTTGGAGGTGAGCCGCCAGCAGTGGTGATGTGGGGAGTGAGATGGCGGAGTTTTGAGAGCGGATGATCTGGACGTGTGTCCGTCAGAGACAGTAAATTTGTAAGACTGGATGTCATGAACTGATATATATATTATATGACTTTTGAACACCATTAAGGTAAATACATTGTTTGTTCTCTATCAAAATCTTTCATTTGCTAACTATGCCTATCAGTAGTTAGTGCCTTCAGTAGTTAGAATCTTTTATTTAGCTGGCAGTATTGGCGCTCGCTGTATTGCAGTAGTTCGAGTAACGAAGATTTTTGTCAGGCAAGAATTCATGAAAGGTATAGGTTATTGTTAGTCAGGGCCATTCTTTTGTAGGGATTACTGAAAGTCAGATTGCGTTGCGCTAAAAATATAGTGTGTCAGTTTAGTGAATGTACGTTCAGTTTTGCTCAGCTCTCAACTAAGTATCTCGTCAATCCGTCTCTGCAGACTTGGACGGTCATCCATTCAAGTGCTGCCAAAGAACCGGTGTTATCATTGTGGCAAGGCCGTTGGTAAAACATGTATATGCTAGAAATTATTACTGCATCTGCTACAAACATTAAAATATGTATAAAATGTGTTAAAATATAGCAATGTCGATAGCATGAAGTGTCACTATTTGTAACTGTGTCATATAAATCAGTGTGGGTTTGATGTGTTCATAGTGGGAACGATTTGCGATGTTTAATAGTTGTTTACTTCCGAAAAATTTGGCAGGCAATGGCTCTGTTGCGGTTCCGCTGACGAGGTGGAGGTAGAAGTAAATGTAGTCTTGGGCCCTCGCTTCATTTCAACCCTATCCACGTTCATAGAGTACTGTCCTCCGAAGAATGAGGATCCATGTCTATGTTGGTATCTCACGACGGAACCAGGAGTAAGGACAGTAGCTGCCAGACGCAGCAAGGAATGAATGACGGCGGTGTAGACACGCCCTCAAGAAGTTCGATGCGCCGCCGCTGCTAGAAGATTACTTACGTCACAGCGCAGCGCCACTTTGTTCCACTCTCTACTCATTGGCTAAGATGATAATGTCGCCTTACCTGAGATTCAACAGAGCGAGTTGTGTTAGAAGCCGGAACTACATATCGAAGTTTATAGTCGAACAATGAGAAGCGACTGTCATTCTGCACTGTATCAAGTGGTAAGTCATAGTGTTCAGCGACAGTAACAAATACATATGTCAGTCCTGTGGACATAGATTGTTTTCATGTTGAGTATTTCAGATTGTTCAAGTTTTAATAATGTGATGTAAAATTTTGTGTCTCTTGTAGTACCCGTTCGACCTCCTCCAGAAGTAAACCTAGACTTGCTACGACCGTATACAGTGCCGAGTAAATGTCTCAAGAACATTTTTTAAATTTATAAATAAAATCTTAAGGACGGCTGCAAGTGTTTTATTTTCTCACAACAGTAAATGGCCGTCGTCCCAGAGACCTCCTGCCAAAAGGTTGGACATACAGAAACGTGTTTTTTCGTCCGGCACAAACGCCATGCCTTCAAAACAGTGCGCTCTAAAGTAAATCTCTCTCAATTATCAGGTTCAAAATGGTTCAAATGGCTCTGAGCACTATGGGACTTAACTTCTCAGGTCATCAGTTCCTAGAACTTAGAAGTACTTAAACCTAACTTACCTAAGGACATCACACACATCCATGCCCGAGGAAGGATTCGAACCTGCGACTGTAGCGGTCGCGCTGTTAATTATCAGGACTTTCATCGACAAGATAATGTCTCTATAAATATCAAAATACATTTTATGATTGAATTGGCTATGTTCGTTGACGCTGATTTTGGTTTGTTCTTAATATTTGTGTAGATTTCAATTTTTTCCAGCAAGTTTAGTGGGCTGCCCTTTCTTACGTGATGTTCAATAGTTTTCTTCTCTATTCTTAAAAGAGAGATGGGTGTCCATTAGATGTGATCCAAAAGCTGTAAGTTGCTATCCATCTGTGAAAGCTCTTTGTAGCGTATTTGAAAATTACTCCAAGTTGCTCCTAATATTGATAAAAGGCACAGAATCTTATTTTTTTAATCATAGCTCTGCCAGCGTAAAAAGGCGAATATGCTCCGGAATACGCTCCCGTTTAAATTAAAAGCCCTTCGCTGAATAATGGGGTACCAGCTGTCTCATTTTACCTTCCTTAACACCTTTAAATTTTTCCCAAGGTTGACGTGCGCTCATTTTTAACATACAGCTTACCTCTCACTCGTAGAAGCTCCTTTTACTGTAAATCGCTCACAGCCACTTGTCCATTGCTGGAAATCGCTGATACCCTCCCACTGCCAGTGGCCCGTTCTTAATCACTCAGTCCAGCCCATTGTCATTATTTCTTTGTGCCTCTCTGACTGCCACTGTCTCCTTCCTCACACTATCAGTCTCCTTCGTTCTGTCCTATCACTACTGTCTCCTCCCTGTGTCGCTCTATTTCTCTTGCTATCTTTTACTACTGTTATCTCATTAATTCCATTCCAATGGTGCTGTCCCTTCTCAATGTCACTATCTCCCTCTTCCTCGTTGTTTTGTAATTGACTCTGTTTCTCATTGTCAATGGCTGTCTCCATTTCCGCTTTCTCCTTCTCTTTATTCCTGTCCCACTGGCATTGGGTCTTCACTATTTTTCCTAAGTCTGTTCTGTCACTGTCAACTACGTTCCACTGTCACTGCGTCCAGCTCTTTCTCCCACACTGCCATTGTCTCCTTCGTTCTTTCTGTACCTCAAGGATGGTCTACTATGTTCCAGTATTTACTACTTTTCCGTTTCTTTCCCATTGACACTTTCTACTCCTCTCTCAGCATAAAAGAAGCAAGTATTATGGCATGTCAAAATTTTTTGGAAAATTTTTGAAGGTACTGAGAAATCTAGGATGAGGCAGCTGTTTACCTCACTTTCCAGTCAGTCTTTTAATTTAAACAGCAGCTTATTTGCCTTTTTTTACGCTCCGATGGGAGCATTAGTCTGCAGATTCCCTACTTTTTTTTGTTGCAGCAAGGCATGACATTCATGTGCAAAGTACTTTGTCGGTCAGTAGAAGTTAAATGGTTTACTTATGTGAAACTGAAATAACACAAAACTCATTTTAATCTTCAGACCGGATTTACGTGCACAAAAATTTTGCATGCGCGTCAGTACTACAAGATGGGGTTCCCAGAATCCTTTTGGCGATAACGGAGACACTTTCCGCCATATCTATCCGTACTACGTCACTTTATAAACTACGTTTTCGTCTAGCGCCGTGTTTTACAAGCGTATTTTAAATGTACATGTAGGGCAACTTTGGACGTCTGTATCTCGGAAACGCTAAAGATACCAAGAAAATTTTCAAGATTGTTCGAGATCGTTACCTAAGGGATATATCGGAAAAATTGCAGTCATGCAATGTGAATAGCCGTCTTGGAATCCGCGGCTCGGTTTGGTAAAAAAAAAAAAAAAAAATGTTTTTGGGGTGTTTCTCGATAATGGATAAAGATGTTTGAAAACGAGAAGATGGCACTTCTACAGAATATACCGATCAAATTAGAGCAGTTTCTCCAGTTAACTATTTATATATCCACTGCTGGCTGCGAAAAAATGGTGAACAACGGCCTATTTGGGTTTTCTCAGGAACCTCCTGAGAGTTGACAATACTCTCTTAGGATTTAAAGGTTGGCTACAGCGCACATACACAAGCTCTGGAATCTAAGATATTGTTCCCAGAATCTGCCAGGAAGTTTTAAGATATTGTTGTCGCGCTTCGCAGCGCACGGATTAATCAGTGGCAGTTTGGAAGCCAGTGCAGGAGCCCACCTGCTGTGGTGCGCACATGTGTTGGGCGAGGGGTCGTCGCCGAGCTGCCGTACTGCCGTGTCCGCCAGCAGCGACACAGGATTTGGTATTTAGTTGATATTTTTTATAATTTGCAACGCGCTTATTAATTTAAAGAAAAGGGTTTGTGTATGTGCGTAGCAGCAGACGATAATTTTGATAATGATAGGACTTGAATTCTTAAGGGAAACCATTGTTAGGCGAATAGATTAAGTACTGAAACTTCCTGGCAGATTAAAACTGTGTGCCCGACCGAGACTCGAACTCAGGACCTTTGCCTTTCGCGTGCACGTGCTCTACCATCTGAGCTACTGAAGCACGACTCAGGCGCGGTACTCACAGCTTTACTTCTACCAGTACCTCGTCTCCTACCTTCCAAACTTTACAGAAGATCTCCTGCGAACCTTGCAGAACTAGCACTCCTGAAAGAAAGGATATTGCGGAGACATGGCTTAGCCACAGCCTGGGGGATGTTTCCAGAATGAGGTTCGCAGGAGAGCTTCTGTAAAGTTTGGAAGGTAGGAAACGAGGTACTGGTAGAAGTAAAGCTGTGAGTACCAGGCGTGAGTCGTGCTTCGGTAGCTCAGATGGTAGAGCACTTGCCCGCGAAAAGCAAAGGTCCCGAGTTCGAGGCTCGGTGGGGCACACAGTTTTAATCTGCCAGGAAGTTTCATATCAGCGCACACACCGCTGCAGAGTGAAAATCTCATTCTGGAGATAAAGTACTGATTTTTGTCATTGATTTCTTTTGTAATTGCCATGGAATTGTTTCACTATGTATTTAATTGAGAAGTATTTCAGTCTGTCTCAAGAGTTTGATTGACTTGTAATATTGCTTTAATGCTACTGAAGGCAGATTTACATACGAAGCGATTGTTCAAAGAGCTTCTTGCGTTTTGTTAACTGAATGAGAAAGAATAGCTTTAAGAATATAGTTTTTTTTTTAAAAAAAAAGGAATTACTTGTTTTGGTTATCATTTATCGAGTTTAGATTTGGCCAAACCCTGTCTCTTGAATTATATGTAGTTGTAGTAAGCGGCAGCAGCCGCAGCAACAGCAGGAGCCGCCATACAGAACATGCATTGCACTCAGCATGAATAATAGGTTTTTTATGTTTTTGTTAAATAATGGAATGCAGCAGATGAAGCAGTGGCAGCAGAAAGACCAAGTAATTTATTTGTTGCGCACAGGATCAATTAAAAAAAATAATAAAGTTTAGGTGATCGCTGTAATAGTAAAGTTAACAAGAGTACAAGCACGAGATTTTCAGTAGAAAATACGAGATAAGAAGATAGAGCTCGCGAATTTCAGTCCCATAAATTAAACTGTGTCGCATGCGTACTGAGAGCTATACGTGTTGGAGGTGCACGTTCAATCTATGCCTTTGCATTAAGCACGCTGCCTCGATGCACCGCTGAAAATCAGTGAGACCGCACGTGGCTAGGCTCGCAGCAGGCTGCAACGCTGGAAGGTAGGTTTTTTTTCAGAGTTTTATTAAACATACATAACCCACTGTCTGACACTTTTGGGTGGGTGTATTAAGACTAACTAACTGTGCTATTAGTTCTACAGAAGTGGTTTATTAATACATGCACACTATCTATTAAGTAAGCAACATTGTGCTATATGTGAATGATCGGCCTCTTAGCCTCTCTGGTATCCTCCCAGAGAGTTGCCCGTCCCTAGCCACGTGGAGGCGGGCCGTTACTAGTAGAAGAAACCACTCCAGTTATAGTAATCTTTTATTCCCCCCACCACCATACTGAGCTTACTACAACTACTAGCACCGAGAGAGGTGGCGCAGTGGCTAGCACACTGGACTTGCATTCGGGAGGACGACGGTTCAATCCCGTCTCCGGCCATCCTGATTTCGGTTTTCCGTGATTTCCCTAAATCGTTTCAGGCAAATGCCGGGATGGTTCCTTTGAAAGGGCACGGCCGATTTCCTTCCCAATCCTTCCCTAACCCGAGCTTGCGCTCCGTCTCTAATGACCTCGTTGTCGACGGGACGTTAAACACTAACCACCACCACCACCACCACTACTAGCTACTACAAGTCAAAGACTTAAGCAAACATAGTATCTACATATTTACAATTGCGCATTAGATCTGAAGGGCTCTTAACCTCTCACAAGGTAGGCTCGCTGGGCCTCCCTTGAGATTTTATTTACCAATTTTGCGAAATTGCTGAACAATTCGCCATTTGTCAATATTTCAAAAAAAAAAAAAAAAATGCCTCTGAGCACTATGGGACAACACCTGAGTTCATCTTAGAACTACTTAAACCTAACCAACCTAAGGACACCACACACATCCATGCCCGAGGCAGGATTCCAACCTGCGACCGTAGCGGTCGCTAGGTTCCAGACGGTAGCGCCTAGAACCGCTCGTCCACTCCGGCAGGCTGAATATTTCATTTACATTCCTTGTTTGCAGAAGCTGTCTCTCAACTGAGGCAGCCTGTTCGTATATTGGACATTCAAACACTGTGTTCTGGCGATCCTTCGTGGGCACCACAGTCGCACTCCGGTGTTGGCCTTTTCCCTTTTTTATGCAGGTACGTGGGATAGGGACCGTGACCTGTAAGGAAGTGAACTAGGCCCTGTGAGGGCTTAATTATCTTGTTCTCTAGTCTTTCCCTTACTGTGGGTAGAAACCCCGCTGGAAGGTAGCGAGCGGCAGTCACCCGCTGTCGTCGGTCAGGGCAAGGCAGGCGGGCGGCGCACGGACACGCGCCCACGGCCGCCCGCCGGCCGCCGGCTTGTCCGCGGCGCTTTTTGCGCTCGCCGGGCCGTTTTGATATCTTGTTTGCGGGCGCGGCGAGTCCTGGGTGGCGCGCTGCCTGCCAAATGCGATGTCGTACAATGGCCGCCGCGACAGCCATCCGTCATGCGCCGGGCGGGCATTCCGCGCCGCTCATCTCCATGAGCAGCGGGCGGACCACCGCGCGCACGCCGCCGCCGGCCGCACCGCACCGCAGCCTGCCGCCGCGCCGCCCGTATTAATTACCATCACTCTGCTGTCGTCTGCTCCCCGGGAAATGACTTCAGCGGATCAAACGCAGCTCCGCAGCCCCCTGACTCACTATGGATTTCTTAATATTTCTTTATAAACCAGTGAAATTGTAGGATACACTAGGATTTCTTAATATTTCTTTATAAACCAGTGAAATTGTAGGATACACTAGGATTTCTTAATATTTCTTTATAAACCAGTGACATTGTAGGATACACTAGGATATCCTAATATTTCTTTATAAACCAGTGACATTGTAGGATACACTAGGATTTCTTAATATTTCTTTACAAACCAGTGAAATTGTAGGATACACTAGGATTTCTTAATATTTCTTTATAAATCAGTGACATTGTAGGATACACTAGGATATCCTAATATTTCTTTATAAACCAGTGAAATTGTAGGATACACTAGGATTTCTTAATATTTCTTTATAAACCAGTGAAATTGTAGGATACTCTAGGATATCCTAATATTTCTTTATAAACCAGTGACATTGTAGGATACACTAGGATTTCTTAATATTTCTTTATAAACCAGTGACATTGTAGGATACACTAGGATATCCTAATATTTCTTTATAAACCAGTGACATTGTAGGATACACTAGGATTTCTTAATATTTCTTTATAAACCAGTGACATTGTAGGATACACTAGGATATCCTAATATTTCTTTATAAACCAGTGAAATTGTAGGATACACGAGGATTTCTTAATATTTCTTTATAAACCAGTGACATTGTAGGATACACTAGGATATCCTAATATTTCTTTATAAACCAGTGAAATTGTAGGATACACTAGGATTTCTTAATATTTCTTTACAAACCAGTGAAATTGTAGGATACACTAGGATTTCTTAATATTTCTTTATAAACCACTGAAATTGTAGGATACACTAGGATTTCTTAATATTTCTTTATAAACCAGTGACATTGTAGGATACACTAGGATATCCTAATATTTCTTTATAAACCAGTGAAATTCTAGGATACACTAGGATTTCTTAATATTTCTTTATAAACCAGTGACATTGTAGGATACACTAGGATATCCTAATATTTCTTTATAAACCAGTGAAATTGTAGGATACACTAGGATTTCTTAATATTTCTTTACAAACCAGTGAAATTGTAGGATACACTAGGATTTCTTAATATTTCTTTATAAACCAGTGAAATTGTAGGATACACTAGGATTTCTTAATATTTCTTTACAAACCAGTGAAATTGTAGGATACACTAGGATTTCTTAATATTTCTTTATAAACCAGTGAAATTATAGGATACACTAGGATTTCTTAATATTTCTTTATAAACCAGTGAAATTGTAGGATACACTAGGATTTCTTAATATTTCTTTATAAACGAGTGAAATTGTAGGATACACTAGAATTTCTTATTATTTCTTTATAAACCATTGAAAATATAGTAGCCAGTATATTTACACGCCAATGAAGATGGAAGCAGTTGCACTGTGAGAGCCTTGAGCGAGTGTTACTTAACTACGAGCATCATTCAATAAGCAATGCAACACATTTTTTTCTCGGCAAATTTAGGCTGAAAAATGCCAAATTTGCTATGGGACGTTGTGGATTATTCCCACTTCAGCGCCTACAATTTCATAAAGCTCCTTTACGTAGCGGCCTTCAAAATGGCGTCTGTAACAGAAATGCTACCCAAGCAAATAGTTGTCATTAGGCCGGCACCTGTGGCCGAGCAGTTCTAGGCTCTTCAGTCAGAAACCGCGCTGCTGCTACAGTCGCAGGTTCGAATCCTGCCTCGGGCATGGATGTGTCTGATGTCCTTAGGTTAGTTAGGTTTAAGTAGTTCTAAGTCTAGGGGACTGATGACCTTAGACGTTAGGTCCCATAGTGCTTAGTCCCATTTGAAAAATTTGAAGTTGTCTTTAACTTTCTTTTGGCGGAAAACCAGGGTGTCGCAGGTATTGAAAGACGGTTACAGGTAACGTAGACGTTTAGTTTTTTTTTTAGTAACTGTAAATTTTTACTATGAGTGAGAAGTGTGCCATCTGTCGTCGTAAGTTTGTGAGTAGTGCGTTAAGGTGTGGAATTTGTTCAAAGAATTTCATTGGGGGGGAATGCAATGGGGAAGCCAGTCGGAATTCTAGCGAGATCCTCTCCTGTGAATGCAGAATCTCTAGTAGAAAAAAGTTGATAGAGGAGCAGAAGCGTAAGATCTGTGCCCTTCAAGTGCAGTTACAATACGCAAAGGAGAAACTAGACAGGTTGAGGAGGGTGAAAAGTGCTGCAGAATGGGAACTGGCAGTTTGCAAGAAGGGAGCTAGGGGGAGGAGGTATTCAGACAGTTGTACTTTGCGTATATGCAATATATTTGACCAACTGTCAGAGATGAGTGGAGAGGAGCTTCTTGTAACTGTAGGTGTAGGAAACATGCAGCAGTCCTCAGCAGTTAGCAACTCTAAGTCAGTTGCAAAGTCTAACAGAAAGAAGAAGGTTCTGCTGTTAGGTAGTTCACACGGTAGAGACGTGGCCCAGCTGTTGCAGAAAGTGAGTACCAGGTCACGAGCACTACGAAGCCTACTGCAGGGTTGGCTCAGGTGTCTGACAGCATAGGGGAGTTACGTAGGGATTTTACGGAGGATCAGGTAGTGGTAGTGTTTGGAGCAAGGAATAGTCTTGATAGAACCCTTATCATTTAGCTACAAAATAGCAGGTCAGCAACTAGAAGCAGTTAATTCCATAAATTATCTGGGAGTACGCATTAGGAGTGATTTAAAATGGAATGACCATATAAAGTTGATCGTCGGTAAAGCAGATGCCAGACTGAGATTCATTGGAAGAATCCTAAGGAAATGCAATCCGAAAACAAAGGAAGTAGGTTACAGTACGCTTGTTCGCCCACTGCTTGAATACTTCTCAGCAGTGTGGGATCCGTACCAGATAGAGTTGATAGAAGAGATAGAGAAGATCCAACGGAGAGCAGCGCGCTTCGTTACAGGATCCTTTAGTAATCGTGAAAGCGTTGCGGAGATGATAGATAAACTCCAGTGGAAGACTCTGCAGGAGAGACACTCAGTAGCTCGGTACGGGCTTTTGTTAAAGTTTCGAGAACATACCTTCACCGAGGAGTCAAGCAGTGTATTGCTCCCTCCTACGCATATCTCGCGAAGAGACCATGAGGATAAAATCAGAGAGATTAGAGCCCACACAGAAGCATACCGACAATCCTTCTTTCCACGAACAATACGAGACTGGAATAGAAGGGAGAACCGATAGAGGTACTCCGGGTACCCTCCGCCACACACCGTCAGGTGGCTTGCGGAGTATGGATGTAGATGTAGATGTAGATGTAGATAGGGACAGGGAATATCATGTAGGTGGTGACCTGGTAAAGGTAGCTACTCAAACTGGTGGCACTAATATGCATTTCGTGCAACTGTTTCAGCGTCATGATCGGCCTCAACTTAATGTGGCTGTTAGG
Organism: Schistocerca piceifrons; assembly: GCF_021461385.2. Taxonomy (NCBI): domain Eukaryota; kingdom Metazoa; phylum Arthropoda; class Insecta; order Orthoptera; family Acrididae; genus Schistocerca; species Schistocerca piceifrons. The sequence goes on from NC_060138.1 coordinate 742,573,843, forward strand.
CGTGTTAACATGGGACTGGAGAAAGGCGCTCACGGCAGAGGGTATGGGTCACATTGCAGTTGAGTCTGTCAGAAGATCGGGTTTCACCAGACATGGCCTGAACCTCAGTGGATATGGGAAGGGGAGGCTGGCAAAGCTTATAGGTGACAGTGTAGTAGGTGGTCGTGGGATCACTCATGGAAAAATTCCTGTAGTAGTTGGTGTTAGAGCTGCATTTTTTTAAACTGAAGTCATCCGATAGGTATACCTGCTTAAAGGAAGACCCTCAAACTAAGGATTCACCTTCAGAGGACGTCATGTTCAAAAGCAGAGAAGGAACTAGCATATTTCATTAAATATAAGAGGTATTAAAGATAAAGTTAGTGAACCGCTTATAGATGTTGACTCTGAAATTATTCGTATATCGGATTACCACTTAAATAATTTGACAGTTCAGAGGCTTCCTTTACCAGGATACAGATTAGCTGGCGGTTTTTCAAGTAGTTCCTTGCGGAGTGGGGGAGTGGCTATGTACGTAAAACACAACATTCCAATTGAGTCTATAGACGTATCACGGCGCAGCACTGAACAGGTATTTGAATGTTATGCAGGGCCAGTTGAAGTTAGTGTAACTAAATTTCTTCTCTTTGGGCGTTTGCTGAAATTTCTTTTATCTGATTTCTTTCTCTGCGTTTTTCCCTGCCTGATATATCTTCCGTGGAGATGTTCAGTTTCTTGAGGTCTTCCATGGTCCCAAATTTTGGGCGCCATTCGTCAGAAGCCTAAGCACAGATAATTCAGATATGATCAGTTGTCACAGTGATACAACAGATTCTTGAAGAATGATCGCAGTCTCTAGCGCGCATCCCAAGAACACTGTTCTAAAACTTTTGAAACCATAAAGGCCTATATGGAGATTACAATTAATCTAAACATGATCACTAATTCCACAAGCATTTTTTCTCTGTGAAAAATTATGGTGAATGGTTCAGTACTATAATATTTTTGACTGGTATAATTAACATTTGTTACAATAAACTTAGTCTTTCACTGTCCTTGTCTCAGATTATAATAATTACTTAGCTGTATAGCAATGTAATCGCCTCTGAGGTCGTTAACACACGATATTGTGATAGCGACTGAATTGGAATTAGCTACTTCTGATCCTGGCAGAGGGATGAACTCTCCAGCAAGCAGAGGACGAGGAGGTGTCGTTCAGTTCCTAGTTACGAAAATATGGAGTAGTGCTGGCGTAAATCCCAGTCCTCTCTTCAATATGTAATGGAGGAGATGAATCTGACATATTTGATGGGGATGTATCTGTTGCAGGGAGAGCATTAATTTTTTAAGAATTCGAATGGAGCAGTTTGTGTCCCGGCACAGGGTTTGCACTTTCCCTTTCTTTCATTTTATAGCAAAACGAATTGTAACTATTCTCCTCGGTGGTTTTTTTGTTGTTTAGATTGGAGTAAACTGAAGTTTCAGTGCTCACCTTCGGCTCAGTAGCGTCGAATGCTGCGTTATGTCAAAAAATGCAGTTTGTGAGTATATTTATATCATTAGCGATATATCTTTTAAAAATTTTCGAGAGACAACGACTACCATATAGATAATTGTTTCCTATTATACTGAAACTCGTGGGCAGCATTAGTGCATTCAATAAAAGTCTCCAGATTCTCGTTTCCCCTTAGGTGCTGAGTGTTTGTCTTGACATCTGTCTCCATAATTGAGTGTCAGAGTGACAGATTGCTATGTCGGGGTCCTTGGGTTCGATTCCTGGCAGGATCGGAGATTTCATGATCTCAGGGACTGGGTGTTTTGCTGTCCTCATCATCATTTCGTCACCATCGAAGTACACGTCGCCGAAGTGGCGTTAAACAGAAAGATTTGTTCTAGGTGGCCATATATCCCCAGATGAGGACACCTGGCCAGTAATGTCATACGATCACTTCATTCCAGTTGTCTTGACTGCAGTGGATCAAGTGGGAGCTGTAGAAAGTGATTATGTTTATTGAACTTCTCTGGAAAACATGCTTGATGAATTGGTAATATGAGAGTATTATAAATTCCTAGAGGCTCTGCTTCCTTTACAGTATAGAAACATGCTTGCAGTCCGTTCGCTTTATTGTTACAAGAGTGACAATACTAGACAAGATGTCTGACTCAGGATCGTCTGTGTACAATGAAAACCCGGGGTACAACACCCATCCCTCTTGTCAACAAGTATGTACCGCTGTCATAGTTTGGCAGTGAAACTTATCCAGCATGATACCCTTCTCATGTTGGAAAGTCTTCAGTATACACTTCCAAGTCAAAATACTTGCAGAAGCTCAGGGATTATTATTAGTCGGTGCTCCTCAAGGTAATGGCATAAGGAGAGGTTAGAAGGGCCATGTGTACATATACCCAACGGACAGAAGGAAGGATTCATACTGGCAACAAATGAAGGTAGAGGTTGCAACCGCTTGCAGGTTATGGCACATGTTCGAACAAACGGTGTTTATCATCTTTGCCTGACCTCATATTTGGTTCCTACAGGCGACGGGGAAGCGCTTCAATGAAGCTCAAAACCTACAGCAAAATTCTTTGAACTCACTGTTGAGACTTTGCGTTTCTGGTGTTTCTGTGGCTCCTTAGACTTGAATGTTGCAGTGTTCCATTAAACGACTCGTTGGCGTCAAACTAATCACAAAGTGTACAGACACGATAGCTGGTCTTTGTATACAGAACATTTACAGTGATATGGAAGACAAAATAAATTTTCACGGACCTTATTACTGCTCTTTTAATACTTCGACATCTAAAAAAGTTTTACAGAGTATAATTACAGAAATAAACTGAGCGCATCTCTAGTTCAGCGTCATCGTCCAAATCATAGACATCAAGGATTAGACCTATTGGCCTGTTGGATGTTTTCCTCTGTGATTACACAGCAACGCAATTTCAGTGATTCTAGTGTTGTCAATATGCTGAACTTTATCTCTCACATTCCGGAATGAGATTTTCACTCTGCAGCGGAGTGTGCTCTGATATAAATATTCATTCTATATTTTTATACAATACATGTAACTGATTCCGCTTTTAATTACTATCTAATGTCACTATTCTTCATATGATATAGGAACGAATATCCTGCTACATACGGGAGAAACCTCATTTCAGACGACTCAGCTGTCGTACTTGGTCAGAAATTAGAGAGCAGTTCTCACATTCGCACAACAATAACGCGGAAGCTATAACTTAGTATTATCTGAGTAGGTTTCGATTTTTAATGTTGCGTTTTAAAGTTCGTCGCAGTCGCAGCACAGAACAGCTATCCATGGAGTCTTATTCCATATTGATGTACTAGTTTAGTTCCATATTGATATATTTTTGTGATTTTTTTGTGTGTCTAGTCGATTGCTATAGCATTTTTATTGAGATGGCATTCACGGTGGCTGTAGATAAGCAATTCGAATGCACAGAGACAGCAAACGAATCTACGAATGTAGTTGTTTGGGCAAGACTCAGCATAAAGTGCGGGCATAAAATTGTAATAGGACCCTTTCATCGACTAACATACCCACCTCCTGATGTAACTGAAACCTTACAGAAAACCTCAGTCCGCTTCTATGTAAGTTCGGTGGTCATACTATAGTAATTGGAGGAGACTTTAATCATTCAATAGTCAGTTGAGCTAATTATAGTTTTGTTAGTGGTGGACGTGATGAGACATCCTGTGAAACATTAATAAATGCCTTCTCTGGAACCTACGTAGAACAGATAGTTCGAAATCCCACTCGATGAAAATATTTTAGATCTAATGGCATCAAAGAGACCTGACCTCTCTGAGGCTGTCCACATCTAAAGCGGTCTCAGTAGGTGTTACACAGTTATAGCATCAATGAATACCAAAGTACAAAGGGCAGCTATTCGTAAAACAACTATAAAGATTGATACAGGGTGGTCCATTGATAGTGACCGGGCCAAATATCTCACGAAAAAACTACAAAGAACGAAACTCGTCTAGCTTGAAGGGGGAAACCAGATGGCGCTATGGTTGGGCCGCTAGATGGCACTGCCATAGGTCAAACGGATATCAACTACTTTTTTTTTTAAAATAGGAACCCCCATTTTTATTACATATTCGTCTATTACGTATAGAAACATTAATGATTTAGTTGGACCACTCTTTACGCTTTGTGATAGATGGCGCAGTAATAGTCACAAACGTATAAGTACGTGGTATTACGTAACATTCCGCCAGTGCGGACGGTATTTGCTTCGTATATATTACCCGTGTTAAAAGAGACCGTTTACCAATTGCGGAAAAGGTCGATATCGTGTTGATGTATGGCTATTGTGATCAAAAGGCCCGACGGGCGTGTGCTACGTATGCTGCTCGGTATTGTGGACGACATCATCCAAGTGTCCGGACAGTTCGCCGGATAGTTACGTTATTTACGGAAACAGGAAGTGTTCAGCCACATGTGAAACGTCAACCACGACCTGCAACAAATGATGATGCCCAAGTAGGTGTTTTAGCTGCTGTCGCGGCTAATCCGCACATCAGTAGCAGGCAAATTGCGCGAGAATCGGGAATCTCAAAAACGTCGGTGTTGAGAATGCTACATCAACATCGATTGCACCCTACCATATTTCGATAGACCTGAACGTCGTGTTAAGTTCTGCCACTGGGCACAAGAGAAATTACGAGACGATGACATATTTTCTGCACGCGTTCTATTTAGCGATGAAGCGTCATTCACCAACAGCGGTAACGTAAACTGGCATAATATGCACTATTGGGCAACGGAAAATCCACGATGGCTGCGACAAGTGGAACATCAGCGACCTTGGCGGGTTAATGTATGGTGCGGCATTATGGGCAATCTAAATTGTGCAATGTATGTTGATTTCCTACGTAATGTTCTACCGATGTTACTACAAGATGTTTCACTGCATGACAGAATGGCGATGTACAACATGATGGATGTCCGGCACACAGCTCGCGTGCGGTTGAAGCGGTATTGAATAGCATATTTCATGACAGGTGGATTGGTCGTCGAAGCACAATACCGTGCCCGAACGTTCACCGAATCTACGTCCCCGGATTGTCAGCGCGTTGTCAATGCATGTGCGAACATTACGGAAGGCGAACTACTCGCTGTTGAGAAGAATTTCGTTACACGTGTTGCCAAATGTATTGAGGTTGACGAACGTCATTTTGAGCATTTATTGCATTCATGTGGTATTTACAGGTAATCACGCTGTAACAGTATGCGTTCTCAGAAATGATAAGTTCACAAAGGTACATGTATCACATTGGAATAACCGAAATAAAATGTTCAAACGTACCTACGTTCTGTATTTGAATTTAAAAAACCTACCTGTTACCAACTGTTCGTCTAAAATTGGGAGCCATATGTTTGTGACTATTACAGCACCATCTATCACAAAGCGAAAATAGTGGTCCAAGTAAAACATTCATATTTCTTTACGAACTACACGAATATGTAATAAAAAATGGGGGTTCCTGTTTAAAAAAAACGCAGTTGATATCAGTTTGACCTATGGTAGCACCATCTAGCGGGCCAACCATAGCGCCATCTGGTTTCCCCCTTCAAGCTAGACAATGCATATTCAGAAAAGTAGACAAAGAAGCAGTAGCGTCATGTTTCAGTGAGGAACTTCCAAGTTTTCTGCCAGGACAGGAGGATGTAGGCTATGACTAAAATTTAAAAGACTCGATGAATTGGATAGATGTGTGCCCAGTAGAACAGTTCATGATGTGAGAGATCCTGCATGGTAGACGGTCGCTGTAAAGAAACTTGTAAAGAAACAGGGACTGCTGCATAATAGATATAAAAGAAAGCATAAGGGTTATAGATAGAAGGATGCAGAATGAAACGCGTTTGGCAGTCAAGGGAGCAATGTGTGAAGCTTTGTGTAACTACTGTAGCAGAATATTGTCGAAACAACTTTCACAAGACCCAAAGAAAGTCTGTTGGTGGAACCAAAGTTTGTGTCCAGTCATTCACGGACAAGGCAAGATCTGAAACTGAGAGTAGCAAAGCAAAAGCAGAAATGCTTAACTCCGTTTTCAAAAGCCTGTTTACGAAGCAAAACCCAGGAGTATTTCTCCAATTTAATCCTGATGCAACTGAAAACATGAGTGAAATCCATATTAGTGTCGGTGATGTTGAGAAACAACTGAAATCATTGAAGCTGAACAAAACCTCAGGGCCTGATTCTATGTATCAGTTTGTAGCTAAGCTAGCTCCTCTGTTAACTATAATATAACGCAGATCTTTCGAACAAAATAGCGTGCCCCGTGGTTGGAAGAAAACAGAGGCTACACCTGTCTATAAGAAGGATAGCAGAAGCGATCCATAGAACTACCGCCCAATATTCCCTAAATACATTTATTGCACAATCTTAGAACATATTCAGAGCTTAGATATAATGAGGTACCTTAAACAAAACCTCGATGCCAACCAGTATGAATTTCGAAAAATATATCGTGTGAAACACAGCTCGCGCTTTTCTCACAGACATCCTGTAAGCAACGGATCAAGGCAGTCAGGTGGACGGAGTATTTCTCGATTTCCGAAAAACATTTGACTTATTAGCTTATTATTAAAATTATTATCGTACAGGGTACGAGACGAAATTTTTGAGTGGACTGACGATTTCTTGGTAGGGAGGATGAAGCGTATTGACTTGGATGGGGACGCTTGGATAGATGTAGAAATAACTTCGGGTGTACCCCAGGGATGTTTCTTGGGTCCCTTGCTGTTCGTGTTGTCTTACAGACAATATTACTAATAACCCAAGATGCAGATGATGTAGTTACCCTCAACGAAGTACCTCTGAACGAAGCTACACAAATAATCAGTCAGATCTTGAAAAGATTTCAAAGTGACACAAACATCGGCAACTTGCTTTAAATGATCGGAAACGTAGAATAGTGCACTTAACAGATACACAGTATTCTGTCGAAAGATTCCTCCCCATCCGTTGTCTCGGAGCTTCCACAGCGCCTGGTGAAGTACCCCCGCGGCCGCGGCCAAAGTACACGAACACTTAGCGCCGTGCGGTGCGCGAGACATATCAAGTGTCGTATCGCTCTGCGGACTTCCTCCGAAACGTTTGTTCGCCGACCTGGATATGTCTGTTCTCTACTCCACATACGCTATCACGCGAATCAGAATCTCCAGTCTCGCCTTGACCCTCGAGACAGGGTTGAAACAGTCACTTCCTCTATACCACTACTCAGAGCCCTGTAGCAGTCTGACTACTCTCAAAAAACTTTCAAGTGCGCCCACTGGATTGGACAATGAACACCACAGTTAGTCTCTGTATTGTCAACAACCGGTTTTTATCAAATCCTCTGTAAACCCTGCAAGACCACAGTTAAATTTCCTTTGAAACAAAATGCAGTTTCTTTTCTTTTAATATCCCTTGCCGAGTCCGCTTCGAGCCAACGGCCTTGCCGCAGTGGTAACACCGGTTCCCGTCAGATCACCGAAGTTAAGCGCTGTTGGGCTACGCAAGCGCTTGGATGGGTGACCATCCGGTCTGCCAAGCGCTGGTGGCGAGAGGGGTGCTCTCATCCTTTTGTGAGGCAACCTGAGTAGCTACTTGATTGAGAACTAGCGGCTTCGGCCTCGGAAAGTGACATACGGCCTGGAGAGCGGTGAGCTGATCACATTCCCCTCCATATTCGCATCCACTGACGCCTGTGGGCTGAGGATGATACAGCGGCCGGTCGGTACCATTGGGTCTTCATGGCCTGTTTGGGAGGAGTGCCCGTTAGACAGCGCCTCCAGCTAGCCATTGCTCCACGTTCTCTTAAGCGGCCTCTTCCTAAACTAAGCATCAACATCCACCTCGAAAACGGGCAATAGACTAAGTGGTCTGCCATGCGGGCTTTAGGGAACGCACTTCCCAACACTTACTGAACTTCACACACCTAGAGAACCACCTCACTGATTCCTGACTGTAAACCTCCGCAATAAGCTTGCACACCACCCAAAGGGCCCAACCAGCCTCCTGTACCCACCAGTGCTACCAAATGACTTATTGATTTCGTGGAATGTGCACAGCTCCACGACATTCTTTTCATATGCAGACGTTTCGGCCAGTTAGCCCCCAGGGCAGAAAGTAGGCACTGCGATAGATCATTTCCTGCTAAAGCTCATACCGCTACTGTGAAATGCTCTGAAGAAACACCAGCCATTTTGTGGGAAAAACACTCGCCGTTGCAAACCACCTAATTGGGATAGACCACGCCCGTTAGCCGGTTTAGAAGAACCCAGCCCTTTTAGCTCCAGACCGGCAAACAGCAACAGCCCCACTGTCACTGGGGATCCAGTACTGTAGCTCAACATAGTGACCAGCATTCGCCAACAATCGTGGCCCAAAAATGATATGTTCCACTATGAATATAATACCACTGAGCCACAGCTGGTGTCGATAAACTCATACAAATACCTAGGAGTAGCACTCAATAGGGACATGAAATGGAGTGAAATGGTCACATAGGGTAAAGCAGGTGTGAGGCTTCGGCTTGTTAGTAGACTAGTAGGAAAATGGAATCAGACTACAAATGAGATTGCTTACAAATCACTCATATAACCCAGCTAGGATGTTGCTCAACTGTCTGTGACCCATACCAAATAGGACTAACAGGAGATACTGAACATGTGCATAGAAGGGCAGTGCGAATAGTCACAGGTAGAGCACTTGCCCGCCAAAGGCAAAGGTCCCGAGTTCGAGTCTCGGTCCGGCACACAGTTTTAATCTGCCAGGAAGTTTCAGTCACAGGTTTGTTTGACCAATGGAAGAGTATCACAGAGATGATGAAGGAACAGAAGTAGCAGATTCTTGTAGACAGACAAAGTAAGCAGGAGAAAATCTATTAACAAAGTTTCAAGAACCGGCTTCAAATTATTAACTACAATACCCAAAATATCGCTCTCATGGGTATCATGATAACAAGATTTAGATTAATTACAGCATGCACAAAGGCATTAAACAGTCATTCTTTCCACACTCCATACATAAATGGAATGGGAGAAAGCCCTAATAACTTGTACAATGAGACGCCACCCTGCTGTGCAAATCCATGCACTTCGCAGTGGATCGTAGAGTATAGATGTGGATACATACAGTGGAACGTAGTTTTTATAACCTTCAACAATTTATATCTCTGATTCATTCAGATCAGATTCTTTGTAAATACTGTAATTGTACAGAATTAGTACTACAGCAGAAATGATAACAACAGTAAATGACGAAGTACATTAAATTTAAAAAAATTACGTTAGGTAAAGAATAATGCTGTTGTGTATCAAAACAGCGTGCAGTTCTTACAGTTCCCATGTAATTATTGTACAGGATACGTTAAATAAATTCGCAATTGCGAATGAGGACAACCATCAGCTGTAGAATGGAATGACGGAACGGGACTCGAAACCCTGATTTTCTGCTTATCCCGAGCGGTCGCCATACCATTTGGCTATCTGTGCACCACTCACGGCGAGACTCAGACTTCGCGTTTGTGACCTGTACTCGTACACCCATTATGTATATTCCCGTACAGGTCAGACGTTACTTGAAAGGCACTTGCCCGCATAACATTTCCGCACCCGGAAGTGGGGGCGCTTTGGTCGGCATATCGAGATTTTCTTTATCGTGATGTGACACACTGAACCACTTTACAGTACATGCGCAACTGTCCTGAAAGCGTTAACAGTGCGATGTGTTTTCCTTGGACACCACTACGGTAACGTCCCCGCGTGTGTCCGGTAATGACTACGGGAAGCCAAGTTGAATACTATCGTGGTCGGGTAGTACACGCTGGATGGTTCCCTAAACAACCGCAGCCATTTACTTCTCCTCCTACCGTGACTACAGCTACACTTCTGAAGGTGCCCATATCGACCAAACCTTAAGTTGTAAATTACTTTTTCGTCCTTCCGCTTGTATACGTTGTGTTGAATAGGTACCCCAAACCGACATCTGTGGCAGAGGGCGCGAGGCCGACACGAAATCTCAGCGTGTTCAGTGAAAGTGTTGCTACCATCTGTAACAAAAAGAAAATAAGAACTGAGTGCATGAATGAAGGATGAACTTGAAAGCGTGTCATGGGACGTCCGCCCCGAACAAATGCAACGAACAATAACGAGCAAAATGAGTTTAAAATAAAAAAAAGAGAGCGCTAACGCACGCCTGTTCGATGGCGCTCGACCTGCATGTAGGCCAATTCAAATCGTGGTAGAGGATAAAACTTTCATTGCCAGTATTTGTCCGGCAAGGAGAGGAGAGGCAGTGGCATAAAGTTTATGATCCCAGTCTTTCCACCAATGTCCTGGATTCAATTCCAAACCTCTCCGCAGTCTCATGAAGTGAGTGATCCGCCCATCGTATGGGTATGTTAAGCTCAGTGGACTCCTTTGTGCTCTTGCAGAGGAGTAGGGTATAATCGGTGCCTGGTTTCACCGTCTCCCATCTCTTATCATCTCCAAAACGAACATGACACTACACACACACACACACACACACACACCGACAGACACACTTACTCACAACAAATACATTCACCACACAGTTCTCATACTTCGCGAAGAAATCGTGCCTTTGGGCGGCTCAACCCGCCCTTCGGTGTCTGTCAGCCATTCATGCCACACGACTTTACTTTGCTAGATACCCCATCACACTATGCTGAAACATTTTGGGTGATATTCATCTGTCTTAGGACCTACTTTTCAACTTTATCGTACAAAACCTTTTTTTCTGAATTCGTTCTTTCACGTTCATTCATGTCAGTAAGAAAACTTGAACTTACGAACGCTTTCATGAAATTGGTTTCTGACGAGATCTGCGGTATAATGAGCGTACAGTTAACATGGGAAAAGGCGTAAGTGCACTTTCTCTCGGTCTCCCCATTGAACTGTCGCTGTATCTCGGTGACACATGAGAAAATACACTTTGGTAACAGAAGAATTATATTGCACATTTGTAACACGACGAAATCTTCGGATTTCTCAGATACCGAGAAGTGGAAAACATATCAAGATACGCCGGTCAAGATATACGGCGATGCGCCAGTTGATATATGTTCATCCGCCGGCGCGGGCAGAGGTCGCGGCCGGCAGCGGGCTCTGCCGAGAACGCATGTAAATAATGTTGTACGGATGAACAATAACAGATTGAGCTTCGTGAGACACGAGCGCTGGCGGCGACCGAGGACCCCTGGCGGAAAAAAAGGAGACACCGAAAGGCCCCCGTTCTTTTGCTAAGCGGCGGCTGTCGTTCCGAATTATAGCCGCGACCCAAACAGATGGCAGGACCACATACGAAGATTATAAAGTGAGTCAGCGCGCGGTCGACTCTCCAAAGTTTGGGCTTGTTCGGAGTATTCTGCCAAGGAGGATATAGTGTACAGTGAGCATGGTCTGTCTACAGCTACTGTAAGTGAAACTAATGTAGGTGAACCAGCAGTTGTAATGAAATTGTTTGCTAATCCGGAAATACGATGTATTTCACGTACTATGAAGAGCTATCTCTGGCATCGGGCAGATACCGGGGACTCAGGCTGCGGTGGCCGCGTACGGTCCGGTTCACTATTTATCCACTATTGAGGAGCGGTCTTGAAAAGAATGTAAAAATCGTTGTATCATTTTGCTTCTCAGACTGGGGCGCCGGCGTTATGTCGTCCAAAAGCTGTGCAGATTCTCAGGCTGAAACTTTACAATGCTACGACAGTGCATCAACTGACCAATTCAGATTCTGTTGCCAGACATCATTACTCCAACTAGCTACCGCAGTCTGTACATGATGCAAAGGTTCATCCATAAATGCTATTTTTCTCTGATGAAGCAAGGCTGCATTTATTGGTTGTCTCTAAAGACCTCTTTGTCGATGGGACGTTAAACCGTGATCTTCCTTTCCTCCTGTTACCTTTATAGGTGTGTGTGAATTCAGTCAACAGCATCTTCATCTCGTAAAAACATGAAAGTCATTGAAACGTCAATTACTGGATCGATATTTTTCTGCTACAGCATAAAATCTATTAAGAATACACTAGGCACTACAGTCTGGAACCGCGCGACCGCTACGATCGCAGGTTCGAATCCTGCTTCGGGCATGGATGTATGTGATGTCCTTAGGTTAGCTAAGTTTAAGTAGTTCTAAGTTCTAGGGGACTGATGACCTTAGAAGTTAAGTCCTATAGCGCTCAGAACCATTTGAACCAAGAATACACGATCTCATCAAAAGTATCCAGACACCTCTGTAATGTAGGATTGACCACAAGATGTCACGAGAGTCATACACGCCAGTTGAAAGGAGGCGGGGAGGTCTGTCTTCTCACTATAGAAACAGTAAAAGCGGAATATGTTTATCAGCAGAATTCAAAGACTTCAAACATGGACTAGCCATTGGATGTCCCGTGAGTGAAAATCCATCAGAGACATTTCAGCCCTTCTAAAGCTGCCCAGATCCACTGATGGTGATGTGACTGTGAAGTAGAAACGCAAAGTAACAACGAATGAAGACTAGGAAATTTTCATGTCATGACGGACAGAGACTGTCAAGCTTAGAGGAAGATGGTTGTAAGAAATCGTGTGACACCTCTGGGAGGAACCACTCGCGAGTTCCAAAGTGCTAAGAACAGTCCATCTAGCACAATGACTCTGCGTGGCAAGTAAACAAGAATGGGGTAGAATGTTCGAAGCAGGTTCTTATAAGCCAAACATTTTTGTAGTCATTGCTAAGCTACGCTCGAGGTGGCATAAAGAGCGAGGCTACTGGACAGTGTATGACTGTAAATGAGTGGTTTGGAGTGGTGAATCGCGCTGTACCCTGTGGCAATCCGATGAAAGGCTTTGGGTTTGGCGAATGCCCAGGCAGCGTTACCTCCCATCATGTGTAGTGGCAACAGTGAAATATGGACGATAGCTATTATGGTATGGGGGTGTTTTTCGTTGTTAGCGTGTGACCCCTTACTGTGCTTGAGAAAACACTAAACGCAGAAAGATATGGCACTGCGTACAGTAGATAAACAATTCGCAGACGATGGTTGCTTGTACCAGCAACCTGTACCAGCATGTCAGGAAGCAGTATTTGTAAGCCGATGGTCCGTGAAATGACCTGTCCAGAATCCCGACCTGAACCCAATGGAGCACCATTGGCATGAGGAAGAATGTCGGCTTCGCTCCAGACCCCGGTGCCCGTCATCACTACCTTCTTTGGTTTCTGCTTTCCAGGAACAGTGGGCTGCTATTCCTCTACGGACATTCAGACACCTCACTGAAAGTGTGCCCATAGATTTCAAACCACCGTAAAGGCGAAGGTTTGGCACACCCCATTTTAATGTCCACTCACAGGTTTTCAAATAATTTTGATCAGACGGTGTATATTAAAACCTTGTTTCAGAATACTAACAACTAATGGAGATACCTACAGTTATTTCATGCGGGGCAGTGCAAGAACACACGCCACACTGATCCTGTGAGACTTTTACGAGGTGCTTTTTTTTTGGGGGGGGGGGGGGGGGAGAATGATAACTACTGACAAATCAGAAACACTGAATGGTGTAGCGTGCCGATTTTCTCGGACTCCTTTCCTTTCCAAAGCTGTTCCTAACTTGTCAAGGTCGACTAGCCGATATACCACCTGTCAACATCCGAGAAACAGCCCAGTGCTGCTTCCCACATAACGCGGGACTGAGCGCTTGCGTCCTACACTTCAGTAAAAGCTAATTTCATTACAGATTCCTTCTTATGTGGTTAATATAATCAGAAGCGACAACCACTCAGAACTCACCTAGAAATATATAAAGAGAGAGACAGCTTTTTTTCTGGCCTATTATTCCGAAGGTCCACCCTGAAGAGACTGGGAGAACAGCTTTTACACACTGTCGTTTGGAATGTTCCTGCGAACAAGAAATTCTGCAGACGTCTTCATTACCTTCGTCGACTTCTTCATTACCTCCGTCGAATCCATTGTTTCTGTAACCAGAAGGGGACGAGAAAACTTGATCCACGGGTGAGAGGGTACAATATAATATTTCAGTCAATACAAAATTGAATCAAATTTACAAGTTGTGAGGCAGCCTGCCTCGGGACGGATACAAGTGGTTCATGATAGTCTTCCCAACGGCATCAGTGCACTCGTCCAGGCTATAAGAGGTGCAGTATGAATCCACTTACCAGTATGACGTTGCATCCCTTATGGACTGCAAGCATGCACTGATACCGTTGGGAAGACTATCATGAAGCACTTGTATCCCTCCCGAGGCAGGCTGCCTCACACCTGTTGTAGCTGGTCCTTCATATGTTGTATAATGGCACTGGGACAGAATATATTCCATGCTGATCCCACACATGTGGGGATCTTGATGGCCACGGGAGTACCTCGACATCTAGTACGCAGTCCATAGAGCACGTGCCAAGTGTTTATGAGCATTGTCCTGTTGGAAAATCGCTCCACTGTACTGCCGCACGAGAGATACCGAGGTGCCGTCAGCGTTCCCTTAATCACTACTAGCCGTGACCTGAAGTCATAGTAGATGGCTCTCCATCACGACGCCAGAAGTGGCAGTGTTGTGCCTTTCCAAAACATTTGGAAGAATGGGAGATCCCCCCTGGTCGCCGTACTCGGCGACAGTGGTTACGGGTATAGTGCAGGACGCGATTCATCGCTAAACGCAATGCTCCCCTGTCACGGCACCACTCCAACGCAGACATTTGTGTTGTGTTAACGGCGGCTCACGCATTCCCTTCTCCGGCAGCCGCTGATGTCCTCCCAGCGGTGAGCTATAGCCTCGAACTTGCAGGAAGTTCATTACTTGTTCTCGGCTGTAAGCGTTACGATATTGTTGGTGCACAGTACGGCGATCCTCCCTAGTGACGGTCAGACGTGGTCAACCGAAACCTTGACGACGTGTATGCCTGGCGTCACTATCCCATGCAGTCCAATTTAGAGCTGCATGCGCAACAAATTTAGATAGCACGCGTTTCGACCGCCTGGCCAAATGAAGAACCTACAGTGAAGCCCCTTTCAGATACTCAGTTAATGGTAACGCTGTCTCGCAGGAGGATGCCACATTGTCGTATTCTTCACAGTGATCTCTCAACATCTGACTCTGTTAAATTCCCGTATACAGAGTATTCGAAAATTCTTTTTACAGACTTGTAGGACTTGGAGAGGGGAGTGAGTACACATTATTTTGAACCAGAACTCATGTCCGGGAACGTATCGTTCTCTTGCTACAGCCGTTTGAAACATGTTTGCTAGGTAGGAATGCAACGGGGTACTCATGGCGGTGGTTGATTACGTCGGATCGTCTGATATCATTTGACGTTTATCCTATCTCTCTGGAATGGTTTGAATTTCATTCATGTGTCTGTGTGGGAGCTACATGGTTGTGTAAACGTTTGCAGAACACACTGACATGATCCTTCTGTATGGTTTTCAAATGGTTGTAGCATAGAAGCTGTATGTTTCCGGACACCGGACATAGGCTCCAGTTCAAAATATTATCTACTCAGTCCCCTCAGCTGGTCGTAGAAAAGTCCACAGTGGAGCGTACTTATAACTTACAGAAGCGAAACGTCGGTTGTGAATCCACAAACTATCCAAAAATGAAAGGTTGTCCAATGTCCAATGGAAATATGCACGTTGGACTTAACAAGAATGGTAAAAACAAGTCGTGTTTAGGAGCGTAGAGCAGACGAGACAATTAAAGCTCAAGACAGAGATTGACACAATCGAAGAGCCCTATCCTTCCCAAAAGTGATCTCCTGATATCTTATTTTCACATCATAGGTGAGAAAACGATGAGGAAGCGCTCCGTGTTCTATCGCCGATCGATGGTGCAGTGCTGGAAACACTGAACTTTTTTCAACAGTGACGAGTCTCCAAGGTCTCTCGGATCATTCTCATGTAGGTCTTCAGTGATTTCACTAAATCATATCGGACTAATGCTGATGTGGCCCCCAATCTCTGTAATGAATTTTGTTATCTACGAGATCCTTAATTGAACTTTTTTATCGTTTGTTTGCTTATCACAGTCATTACGTTTTCTATCTTTAATTTCTTTTTGGTTCAAATGGCTCTGAGCACTATGGGACTCAACTGCTGAGGTCATTACTCCCCTAGAACTTAGAACTAGTTAAACCTAACTAACCTAAGGACATCACAAACATCCATGCCCGAGGCAGGATTCGAACCTGCGACCGTAGCGGCCTTGCGGTTCCAGACTGCAGCGCCTTTAACTGCACGGCCACTTCGGCCGGCAATTTCTTTTTCTCGTGTCTCTGATCACGAAGTAATTCCCCGCAGAACGTACCTAGACAGCGCAAAAAAAAAAAAAAAAAAAAAGGTCGGAGTTCAATGGGCTGTTTGTTCGTTTTCGCGTAAATCCGTGTGTAGTAGTCACACAGAAATGTGCTGATCGCCACTTCTTATTAAATCAATGTTTAGGAAAAATCTTCGTTTCCCTCCTTGTTTTAATCTTTAACTTAATCAACATCTAAGCATTTTATAATTAGACATCCTTTTTTCAGCTTTAGTTTCCTCAGACAGGTGATGAATTTTGATTTGCGTCTGCACCTGTGTAATCGAGAATATATGAGAAACCGTTTCTCCTGAGAATTGGCTTTGTGTGATTTGCTAGAGTATTACCCGCTTCAGAATATACAGCTCCATTATCAGATTCGTTCAATGACGTTCAACGTTTCGAATCTCGTCGTGCTCCAGCAGATAAAACAATGAAAGATGTTTTCCATACATCCAACGCTTTCAATCATACTGCCCTGTGGCACGTAATGTCTTTACACCGCATGACTAACTGTCCTTAATCATTGATGATCTTATTATTCATTTTTCTGTCTTGCACCATCTGTCATTAGATCCTGATGGGAAATACGCGTTCGAACATAGCAGTCACGCGTGCCGGAAACAGTATTCGGATCGTGCCAAGGTAGGAGTCTGTAGCGGTTTTTCTAAACCCCGTTAAGGCGAGTCTTAAGGCTATTCTCTCTGGCTCTGTGATAGATGACGATCCTTTTCTTCATTTGCCTACATTAAATCCATGCAAGTTCTCTTCACTGATCAGGCTAGAAACTGAATGTTGCAAATTTGACAAAAATAATTGCATTAAAAACGATTTTGATAGAACAGTGTAGTCCGTCGAAATTCACCGCAGAACACATTATGTTTTGCCATTAGACTGCTTGAGTCGTTCTGAAATGGCTCAAATGGCTCTGAGCACTATGGGACATACCATCTGAGGTCATCAGTCCCTTAGAACTTAGAACTACTTAAACCTAACTAACCTAAGGACATGACACACATCCCTGCCCGAGGCAGGTTTCGAACCTGCGACCGTAGCGGTCGCGTGGTTCCAGACTGAAGCGCCTAGAACCGCTCGGTCCCAACGGCCGGCAGTCGTTCTGAAGCATGTAAGTATATCCAAATAACATATTTCGTTCTACAATGCAAAGAAGCATAGTGTCGATGTCCAGACTGTATGATACGTGTAACAGGTACACCCTTACCTTAGTTCAGCTGTGAGCAGTCGTAAATATTTTCAGTAATGGGTGGCCAACAGTTTTCACAAACTGTCGAAAATCATGTCGTACTATCAGCTTTGATTGTTACTAATCACCATTAGGAAATTATGGCTGCTGATGATCAGTAACAAATCAAAAGGGTAAAAATGTTCTTAGTAGACCAAAAACAAAACAAAAAAAAAGAACGACACACCACGAAGGAATTACCCAAATGAGACGGAAATCGGTAGATTTGATGTAAACGACCTCAGTTCCGGAAAAATTCGACAATTTATTCACGAGAAGAGCTCCACAAATTGCACAAGTCAATAACGCGTTGATTCACCTCTGCCCCTTATGCAAGCAGTTATCCGGTTTGACATTGAGTGCTAGAGTTGTTGGCTGTCCTCCTGAAGAATATCGTACCTAATTCTATCTAACAGGCACGTTAATTCGTCAAAATCCCGACTTGGTTGGAGAGCCCTGCCCATAACGCTTCAAACATCCTCTGCTGGGGAGAGATCTGGGGCTCTGTGTGCCCCCCTGACGATTGCCCGGTTCTCACGTTCCGTCACTTCTCTAGGTCGACCGATTCCTTCTTGATACCGTGACCGGCCATGGTTCACCCGTTACAGGCAACACCGTCGAATAGTGACACTGATCCTACTCAAATGTCGAGCGATTCGTCGTTTACTCCAACCGGCTTCTCTGAGCCCAACTACACGTCCTCTCTCGAATGGTGACAGCTGCGTTTATTGTTTACGTGCCTTTCTACGACCCGCATTTACTGTCCAGATGAATACACGAAATGTAATTCTGAAAGACTTTATGCCCTGGTATCAATATATCTCCTGTTTACTATCTATGTCGTCTGCGTGGATTGCGCTGCAACGTTACACATCCACCCATCGGCCGCTATTTGTGATCATTTTGCATAACTTCTTCGCGGGAAGATTTTTTTTTTCATTTTTTGTCTTAGAGTGTCCACCGGGAGTCACAAAAGGAGCATTGTTTTTGGGCCGTGATGCTATAATAATACGAGTGTGAGACTCTTCACCGCTTGTTCAAGATCGACGTGCTGCGACACCCAGAAATCTGCAAGAAACAACAGTAGGTGATAACCGAGAGAAGTGGAACCGGTGTCTATGAAGAGGAGAGGCCAGCCGTGCTACGCGCTACCAGAAGAAGACATTCTCCAGCGGCCGGCGCGACGCGGCGGGCAGCCTCTGTATGTTAATGCGGAGTTCCTTCCCAAAACTGTCGGGACCCCTGCTGCTCTGCGCCATCCCACGCTGGCAGCTACGGGATAAGGACAGGTGCATTATGTCTTCTGTTCTAAAGGAATCTCGCTTGTTGCAAGGGTCCTACACTCTACTATTCTGGAAGAGGAGTTGTATCTACTAAGTTGTTCCCGTATCGACGGATTTGATCACTCCTCTCTTGTTATTTATAAAAGTCGCGGAAGAACATCTGCGCTGCTGTTCAAGCGCTGCGTGTTTTTGTTACCTCGATCAGACCATAGTACGTCGTGTAACAACGTCCCTGTCGGCGAATGAACTGTTAATCGATTACTGGTTAGTATTCACTGCTATAAGACTGAAACTGCTTTTGCTCCTAATCCGCGGCTTTGTCTTAACCTGCGAGACGTGGGCCGTGTTCTGACTTTACCGCCCACGGACCTGTAACAATCAAAACGAAATCCGAAAAATCTCAAGACCCGACCAATGGGCTTGTGAAATACATTGCTGACAGTCCATTTCTAATCTCGGACGCCCCAAATCTCCTGCACTAAGTTCCCCTTGAATTGAGAACTTTCTCAGGTGACACGTTGTGCTCTGGTCTAGAAAAAATCCGCTCCAGCTTTCATACACCCCAGAACGTTTCCCAAAAGACCCAGAGACAGTTATGCACATCCCAGTAATCATGAATATCTCTTGTGCAACATACCATCATCATCATCAACAACAGGTAATTATCGTTTCCTTCGCTATGTAGCTCTTCCCCAAGACTTCTCCACGCTTCACATTGTTCAACCTTCGCTAGTATGTACTCAGAGCCTTTGTTTTCTTTTCTCCATTTGCTTGTTTTTACCATTCTTGTTAAGTCCAACGTGCATATTTCCATTGGACATTGGACAACCTTTCATGTTTGGATAGTTTGTGGATTCACAACCGACGTTTCGCTTCTGTAAGTTATAAGTACACTCCACTGTGGACTTTTCACTTAAGGCACATTAGCAGTTTACCTCTGAATACATTACCCAGTTTCTCCAATTACTTCAAGCAATTTTAACCTTATTTTTATTCTTTACGTGTTCATAATCAGTATTTACTGTTTTCTATCGACATATTGATATTAAATTAATCTCTTCCCACTGTAATTAATCTTCAGATTTACTGTCATACTTGCTTAGTTTGGTTCCGCCATCCTCCGCTGAAGTTCTGCTGTATCCGAAATTCGACTTGAGCAAGTACTCTTCTGACAAACCTTCACTGCCGACTTTGAAAATATACGTAACAACTGATGTGTTGTAACATTTCATAACTTTTTTGTTTCCTTTTAAAATGATATTTCCTGACTTGCGTTGATAGCGTGGAGATCTTAACCTAATTGATACTGTTTTCATTTTGATAATGGTCAAACCATCAGTTTTTTCTTTCAGTTTTCTCTCAAGAGATGGACATACCATACTGCGCAACAAAGTTAAGAATCACTTTTTCGAAAGTCCATAATTGCCTCCCATTGCGACGCAGAAGTTTCAAATTTGGCTCAAAGATGCCTACAACCGTCCTCCATAATGATGCCAAAGTATATCGCCCCAAGAGTTCTCCCTCCGTCTCGACGGCGCTTCAAACTGCAAGGTGTCGACACATGCGAAGAAAAGGCCACAGCTCAAAAGTCCAAGTGAGCTGTGAGGTAGATTGATGATGTCACACTGTTACCAAACTTCGCAGTAATTCTGTCCAACGCCAAGTGGACGTGTCACACAACGAGAAGGTCGTCACAACTCCTGTTACACACTTTTCACCCCTTCTTCTGGCAGCTCCGTGATGGAGGTCAGAACCACGACACCAGGTGTTGGAATCACCCGATTTTCTTATGGGTGGGCGAGGAAAACAGTTCAGACACACCACAGTTCAGAAACTTCATGGCAACGCCACAGCGGGTAGTATAAATGGCGTCAAAGAAACCATCCCTTCCCGTGCGCCGTTGATTCCCAAAAATTTCGCTGCCGGAAACTACAGTTCGCTGTGCGATGAGCAAGAAGAAGATGTTCTTGACAACCTTAGAGACTTGCTGACACAGTCGACGTTTCAAACTTTATCTAATAATACGTGCAGCTGCATCCCCATTGAACGTGATCGCACTCCTTTGGCGTACAACGCGACGGCAAAATTTGCTTTTGTGCATAGGCTGGAACCATTAGGGACCGTTCCAAATCATTCGGCCAAATTTGGAAGTGATCAGAAGCATCAAAGCGTACTCACGGTTTTCCAAACCACCTGTTGGCGTACAACGCGACCGCAAATTTTGCTTTTGTGTACAGGCTGGAACCATTAGGGACCGTTCCAAGGCATTCGGCCAAATTTGGAAGTGATCAGAAGCATCAAAGCGTACTCACGGTTTTCCAACCCACCTGTTTTCCGCCCTCGTCTGAGGTGATCACACAGCAGTGCAACGTTAATAAAAATAAATGAATTAATGAATAAAACGGCAAAGCGTCCCTCTAAGACCCCCAAGTTCAACAAAGTCCCAGTGTCACCCACGCAACTGTACTGAGCACGTTGCATATGTACCTGTGAGGAACCTCGACACTGATTCAGCCTGCAGCTGCATTAGCGTCTGAAGGTAGGCAAACCGCGTCAAATGGATGTCGAAGGGGTTGTCCTTGGTTCCGGCATTAGAGCAATTGCTGCTGATTTTGCGTCGTAATTCCTGAAAGTACTTTTGTAATCTGCTCATCAAAGATGCGTGGGTGGCACCGAGCGTGTTGCCGAATAAAGAGTTCGTACAGGGACCCTATGCCGTTTTATTCACGCACATGTTAATGTTGTTCTCCGGCGTGATCACGCCTCAAGCGGGCGGAAATAGGACTGTTGAGAAAGCATATCTACTCTTTAATGCTTCGGATCACGTTCACATTTCGATGAATGGTTCTGAACGGTCCCTAATGGTTCCAGTCTTTACACAAAAACAAAATTTCTGGTCACGTTGTACTCCAAAGGAGTGAAATCACGTTGAGTGGGGACTGGAGTTAACATCCCAAAGATGTTCGGGCTCACTTGCTGTTCCTCTTCGTCTTGGCTCAAACTCGTCTAGGGGTTGAACCGCACGTGTCGCGCTACACGCTCTAAATGGGACACTTGTGACCCTTTGGTTAAATTGTCTGACTGATGGCAAGTTCGCAAAACACACAGTTAATATAACATATAATAACAGTAATAATAATTTTGGGAACTAAATTAACGACCCATAAATGGTGTAGGCCACACAGTTGCGATTTGGTTAGAATAATGTTTATTCAGAAAGCAAACTAATAGCAAAAGTGGTCGTGCTTAGAATTAATATTACACTAGAGCGTACATCCATGTGACACAGTTCGATTATTCACAATCTCATCGCGAAATGCAAGTTCGATACTCCACCTCGGCACGCGGCTGCTCACCGCTCAGACACTAAGTCTCGAGATACCACATAACGCTAAATTTTCTGAGTCGTTTCACTTCATAGCTGCCTAAAGGCAGACCGTCCGCTTTCGCGTCTCCACCAGTACTGTTCACTTTGGTGTCTCCAGCCGAACTGTACTGCCCGCTTTCGCGTCTGCCCGTCCTCGGCCTCGTTTCCCGAGCGCCGAATATAAAAAAAAAAATGGTTCAAATGGCTCTGAGCACTATGAGACTCAACTGCTGAGGTCATTAGTCCCCTAGAACTTAGAACTAGTTAAACCTAACTAACCTAAGGACATCACAAACATCCATGCCCGAGGCAGGATTCGAACCTGCGACCGTAGCGGCGCCGAATATCGCTCAACTGACTAGGGCAGTTCTCTTTCCTGAAGCCGTCCATCTGATTGGCCACAGCGTATTCTACAATATTTTACATTTTAAAATATTTAAATAATCAAAGCTTGACCACTTTCACGCTCTAAATAAAGTAACAATAATGTCCATTACATAATATACGTTAAATTCTTTTACATAAAACAAATGCAATTTCCTTCTTAACGTTGAATGTCACGGCCAGAAGCCTTGCACCAATGTGCTTTCTGACAAATAAATAAAGAATAAAAGTAACTATTATACACTAAACTTTACAACAAATATTCTATTACCTAATGATTCAATAAGGTGTCATGCTGTCATAGTTCAATGTGTTTTCTATGGAGGAAATGATGATCTGTTGCTTAACTGTAAATAATGATAATTTAAATTTAATATATCTTTTAAACAAATAACTTTAGAGAGTTGATATTTACAACGTTTGTCATTTTAATGATGCGCTTCTACGATATGAAATGTCGATCGTTACGGTCGACTGAAGCGTTCTAATTTTAGCATTCAGGTCTTTGTTACAATACTTTTTAATTTTACTTTAACAGTAAATTCTAAACTATTATAGATATGATCAATATTCAAGTTTTATTGGCATCACCATGAAAAATTATGGAAGATGTCAGATTCAAATTACTGTGCTTTGATTCCCTGCACTACTACAGAATTAAACAGTTTTCATAAATGACTCCCTTTATAGTCAATCCTAGGTCCGGCATATTTAACGCTGCTGCGTCTCCTTGGCCTCAAAAGCCTTCTACTGGATTTCCCTATGACATAGGTTCTCGTCTGTCTCACCCGCACACTACAGCGTTTAGGGCTCAATAGACAATAGACGCCTGTGAGTTTCCCCACCTCGTGGTGAATCTGAGCCCTTTGTGGCATCCGGTCCTGGACGTCAGGGTTCGTTTCACAATTCCTAAAGTCTGACTCTTCCGGCCATATACTTAAATGAGAGCAGAATACTCGTTAACTCACATTATGCAGCTCCACATATCCTTAGAGAAGGTTTAAAACGTCTGAGGGTGTCAGAAGTGTCAAAGGCTTTCAAAAATATCTCTTTTACTCGTCGCAACGCGAACTATCTTTTTCGACAGCGAAATGTGTGGGAATCGACGTCCCAAGGGAAGGGGTGGCCTCATTGACACCCTTCGTCCCACACCCTTAGGCCTTGTCGTGTCGATTCTGGGCGACGGTGGGACTGAAATGTTTTCCTCGGCCACCCATAAGAGAACTGCGTGATTTCCGCGCTGGCTGTCGCGGCTCCGATCCTCATCGCAGAAACGTCAAAGGAAGGAGCGAAATGTGAGTAATAGGGGATGTGACGACCTTCTCATCGCGTAACACGCCCCCGGTGCCAATGGGCAGAAATTTGGTGGCAATGTGACATCATTTACTCGCCTCACAGCTCACTTGAACTTTTGAGCTTTGGCCTTTTTTTTCACATATCTTGACAACTTGATGTTTGAAACGTCGCCGATCCCGAGGGTAACGTCACAGGACGACACGCTTTGCAGAATTACAAAGAAAGAATGTAGACACATTTGAGACATATTTGAAACTTGTGCGGCGCAATGGGAGGCAATTACGGGGTCCCGAGAAAGTGACCTTATAATTGTGTTGCGCATTGTACATTACATTTCGCAGTACCGCCCCAACTTCAGGTTTAGTCTATAACACATGCTCTGAGATTCGTCAACTATGAACCGTAATACCCTCCTACGATCAGACCAGCAGTATGGTTCGAAAACCATTCCGGGATTAACGGGCTAGATTCAGCTGCATTTTCTTGGTAGATTTTCTGCTCTCGGTGTTTGTTTCGAAACGTTTCAGTTGAACGCTCGAGTGCTTCCTCTGTGTGTGAAACATAACTTTATTGCAATTATTATATTATCAAAAAAATTGTGGCACCTATTTCAGTTTACTTCAACATTTTCTGTACTAGACTACGGAAATTCATTTGTGGCCATTTCCAAGTGTTAAAATGTATGGCTTCTGAAGGTTCGAACTGTTCCAGTGTCTTCATAGGTAACCTAAGAAAACGCTGTAAGTCGGTGTCGAGTGCATTAAACAAGAAGCGGCTCTTTATTTAAACAAGAATGGAGAAAGGCAGCTGCAGCAGCGTGCTTTAGAAATCATCGCGACAATTATCCGAAGCTCTTTATTGAAACCAAGGAAATCCTAAATGAGGAGGGTTGTACGTGTATTCTAGCCTCACTCTTCCCGAATACGAAACTATTGCTGCAACCAGAGCACCGTATCACACGATCTTCAGAAATGCTACACATCCACAAATTCGTTATATGATTCCACCTTTTAAAGGTTCATGCTCCAGAATTCTATTGAAAGGCCGACTGGATTGTGATTGTGGCTGATTAAACTTGTTACTTACGCACATTTGATTAAGGTTAAGTAGAGAAAGACACTTGACTGATGCTGACTGGAAAGGTACGTCGGACTATAACTATTTGTTGAATCAAATGTAACTAATGTCAAATAGGCAAGCACAGCAGACCGATGGTGAATGTGCGTCTGACTATAATGGATATATAAATACAACGGAATTTACAGTTATTTAAACTAAAATGGACACAGAGAACGTTTCTCACTGCATTATTGACAGTCGTGCCGTCTGCTCAATTGATCTCTATATAACGAGCCACGCGGGATTAGCCGAGCGATCTATGGCGCTGCAGTCAAGGACTGTGCGGCTGGTCCCGGCGGAGGTTCGAGTCCTCCCTCGGGCATGGGCGTGTGTGTTTGTCCTTAGGATAATTTAGGTTAAGTAGTGTGTAAGCTTAGGGACTGATGACCTTAGCAGTTAAGTCCCATAAGATTTCACGCACATTTGAATATATAACGAAGCTTTAAGCATGCTAGCAGTCTTGAAATGGAATTAGCGGACAAGGGGCACTTAGCTGTGATGTCAGTCACAGCGCGCTTCATAATGCATCAGAAAGCTGAAAGAAAGCGATGCTGTACTACACCTCGTAGCAAGTGATCGTGCAGTGGACTTACTTGGTCCTGACCACGTGGTTACCACGACGTTTGCTTCTTCTACAGCAAATCAAATTGCACTAACTATTTACACATAATGGCTTGATATTAACAAAGATAGTGTGTTGCAATAAAAAAGGGATCGAAGCTGTGGACATAGGAGGCATGTGAGGAACAAGTGCGAAACCTACAGAAAAGGTTAATTGAACACAAGAGGAAAATACGAGTGCATAATTCACTATCGTTGTTATTGTTTTTAGGCAGTGTGGGTACTCAACGGGCATAATTCGCGTGAACAAAAAGTAATAGGCTACTCGAAATAGGCTAACTTTAAATTCATATCACACGTGTTCATCACAGCCCACACTGTTCACTCCAGGACAAAATGTTTAGGACCAAGGTAAATCTCCAACCAAAAATCATGGTCTGTTTCCACTTCGACTGTATGCACAAAATAACGAATTAATAACAAAAATTACACGACATACAATGTACAGATAATACTTACTATAAAGCGAACCTTCAGATTCTGCAACGTTCTACACATACGTGCCACTAAGGCCTCGTTTTCCCACAGTTAAAATGAAAATAAAAAGACCTCGAAGCTGACTGAAATTCTGATACCATATGAAAGATCACTCTTATCTCGTAAAAGCCACACGGACTTGGTCGTCATTAACTACCTGATCAGACAAAGGACTTGGTGCTCATTAGTCACCACGTGGTACGCAAAATATCGAATTTCCCAAGAATAGTTATGAAATGCGTGGCCGAGATGCGACCACAACTCACACAAGGGAAACTCCCGTCAACGTCTTGGCACGGTAATTTACGAAACATTGCACGTACGGAAATACATGAAAGCATTTATGAAGCAAACGAACAAGCTAATACTTTGAGCAGTCTCGCTCTAAATGGCTCTGAGCACTATGGGACTTATCATCTGAGGTCATCAGTCCCCTAGAACTTAGAACTACTTAAACCTAACTAACCTAAGGACATCACACACATCCATGCCTGAGGCAGGATTCGAACCTGCGACCGTAGCGGTCGCACGGTTCCAGACTGTAGCGCCTAGAATCGTTCGGCCACCCCGGCCGGCTAGTCTCACTCTAAAAAATTACTTATCAGTGCCATGAATTATATTACGGAATAGATTCCAATAATTAGAAGGGGAGTAAATGTGTAATAGCATAAGTGAATATTAAGTTAATTCTACCTGTCTTGCGCAAGCAGCATGTCACCCAGATACTCGAACAAAGGCGGCGGCGACCAGGTCCATTACAAGGAGCGCCTACAATTCGTGTCCGAACGAGACTGTGACTTCTCTTGTGTATTCTCCTTACCGCACGCCCACAATGTCACCAAATACGTTTCAATCTCACAATTGACTGCGTTTATAATGCTTTTCCTCAGCAGTCTATTCGTCGTCAAATTTCGATTGAAAAAATGTGGAATTTGTTGTGGGACATCGTGGAATATTCCCGCTTCAGCTTCTACAGTTTCAGGAAGTTGAGATACTTAGCGACACTATACGAAGCCTTCAAAGTGGCCTCGGTAACGATGGTGCGTTCCAAGCAGAGCACTGTCATTGTGTTCCTTTCGGTGGAAAACCAGTGTATCGCAGATATTCATAGTCGTTTGCTGAATGACTACACAGGCCTGGCAGTGAACAAAAGCAGGTGAGTCGTTGGGCGAGGCGTCTGTCACAATTGCAACACTCTCTCGCAAATCTATCCGATATTCTGAGTGCCGGCCGGCTGCCCACAGCCTCAGAAAACTGAAGACACGATTTCAGCGTGTACGTCACACAAAAATGTAAACGAACTTCTCTTTCTCCATGACAACACAACGCCTCATACAAGCATGCGAATCCTAGACGACCTCACAAAAATTTATTGGACTGTTCATCTTCATCCACCCTAAAACCCGGATCTCGCACTTTCCAACTGTTATCCGTTTGGCCAAATGAAGGATGCATTCCACGGGAAGCATTACGTGGATGATGAAGAAGTCATTTATGCAACCAGACGCTGGCTCCGACGTCAGCTAGTAGAGGGTACCATGTGGACATACAGGCCCTTCCAGTAGACAGCGTAAGGTCGTCGCATGGAATGGTTTTGTAGCCAAAAGAGTGTGGAATAATATAGTTTATTGGAATCCTGAATAAAACCACTTTGCTTTCAGAAAGAAATGTTTGCATTAGTTATTGAACACTCCTGGTAGAAAGGTAAACTACACTCATAAGTATGTAATTTCTAGAGCTAAAGAAACATTCTTAAAAATATTGTGAACAACAGTACGCCGACTAACAAAATACAAAGTAGCAGAGTAATTGGTTTCTGCTCTTAGATCAAATATAATAATCCAAGTTACGAACCGTGTATTTCTTCGACTGGTAAAATGTCTCTTCAAAAATTCTATTCATAGTAGATGGTTCAAATGAAATCTTCCAGTCTATAGAGCAGACGGGAAAACAGTGTATGGGATTTCACAATGGTGGGTATTCTTTATGACGCTGCCACGGTTCTCTGATTTCTGAGCTGGGTAAGTATGTTGGATGACTTGTGAGTTCTTATTGTGGAGCAGTGAATGTTATGTTTGCTCGTGTGTCTGGAAAGCAATCTCTGAATGAGTGTATATTGCCGATAGACTTCTGATCCCTGCTGTCAGGTCTCTCGTCACGGATCGCGCCCCTGAAAAACGTTCCCCCGATGAGTCGTCGTTCTTTTGTGGTTGCAGTGAAAAGCATTCCAACCCGTCACGGAAGAATTTTCTGAGTTAACAGACGCCATCAAGTCCTTTAGTCAGCTTAAGAGCATGAGGAACGATGCCAAATCATGGATAGCGTTGTCACTGTAATTTTTGCTTTCTTACAATGCAAAGGAGACCAAGAGATGAATACACTAAGCAGATTCAGAAGGATGTAGGTTGCAGTAGGTACTGGGAGATGAAAAAGCTTGCACAGGATAGAGTAGCATGGAGAGCTGCATCAAACCAGTCTCAGGACTGAAGACCACAACAACAACAAACAATGCAAATACTTTGTTGACGTTGTCTGCAAGCAGTCGGATTCGAGGTATTTTCCAAATACAAGGACTATGTGCGGTACAGATAATCATTGCAGTAATCACCAATGACTTACGTCAGCCTACTGATACTGATTTACCCAATTGAATTTTGCTTTTGCGAAAATGGGAAGAAACGACTAGTGTAAACTGTCATCAAACCATTAATGCAAGTTCTCTGTAAAGACATCAGAATTAACAGGCAGTAATAAGCATTTCTCGAATCGTATCTTATCCCACGCATAGAAGCAACACTTCCGTAGTGTACAGGAGACATTACAAGCTTTGTTCTCTTGTTGTGTTGAAGCACTACACTAATCTATACAATACCGACTAAAACCCACTGCCTGGAAATTTATTCTCTGTGTTGTGCATACTTGTAGCCGTTGCTGTGATCTTTACTCCAAAGACTGGTTTGAAACACCTCTCAACGCTAGTCTATATTGCGCATGCCTATTCATATCAGCGCAAATACTGCTACTCTCTTGCATTTGGATCTGCTTATTATAATAGAACATTGGTCTCCCTCACAACTCCCACTTGTAGGTCCCTTCTCACATTTCTATACTTTGATTCTTTAGGAAGAGTCCGAGCAATGTATCCCTTCTTCTAATCGAGTTCTTTACTTCCCAGTTCGATTCAGTGACTTTACATTTGGCATTCGTGCTACTGATCTGATCTTCAGCATTCTTTTGTAGCATCATATTTCATAGCTTAGTTTTTCTTGCCTGTACTTATCGTCTAAATTCCACTTCAGTGCAAAGCAATGCTTCAAACAATTAGTTTTAGAAAAACCTTCCTGGCACTTACGCTTCTGTTTGATGTTAACAGGTTTTTTTTTCTAGGAAATCTTTTCTCGCTTTTGCCAGTCTGCATTTATATCATCTTTATTTCTGTTGTCATCACTTATTTTTAAAACCAAATAGTAAACTACGTCTGCTGCTTTCAGCGTGTCCTCTTAATCTAACTTCTAAGGCATCCTAATTTAATTTATGTTCGCTTATATCCTCTCTTCGAGACACTATCCACTTCTTTCAACTGGTCCTCGAAGCCCATCCTTGTTTTTGATACAATTACCATGGCACCGGCAAATCATGAGGCTTTCATTTTTTTCCTGGTCTTTAAATCCTGTCCAAATTTCATTTTGGTTTCCTTTACTGCTGGCTTGATGTACCGTACGTACTGAATAGCATGACGGTAAACTATAATCGTGTGTCACTCCTTCTCCGTTACTGCCTCTCTATATAAATTATTTGTATCCGTGACATCGTTGTATAAACACTTCGGTATACGTGTGATTCAATTTACCTCGGTCTGTGCTTGATATTCGAGGGTGTATTACTCCGTTCTCAATATCGGTTGAGACATTAAACGTCACGCATATTACTCGGTGGACTTTCCCGCTTCACTGACGCAAGTTGCAATCCTTTCTGCTAGAGGGCTCCTGGAATTGTAGATTTAACAGGGCAGTGTGTAACATCACCATATCGGTGCCTGGAAAACATGCTGCAATCGCGTTTCGAATTCGAAGAGTTCGTCCACACAGGGAGCAACATCTCCTTCAACACAAGAATGACAGACCACACACGAGCTTTGCGACATCTGCAACAATCCAACGCCTTCGGTTCACTGTCATCAATCATCCTCCATACAATTCCGAGTTGGCCCCATCGTATTTTCATAGGTTTCCAAAACTTAACGACCGTCTACGGGGCCTCCAAAAAATTGTTCAAATGGCTCTGAGCACTATGGGACTTAACATCTGTGGTCATCAGTCCCCTAGAACTTAGAACTACTTAAACCTAACTAACCGAAGGACATCACAGACATCCATGCCCGAGGCAGGATTCGAACCTGCGACCGTAGCTGTCACGCGGTGCCAGACTGTAGTGCCTAGAACCGCACGGCCACACCGGCCGGCCGGGGACTTCACTCTGATAGTGATGAAGCGGCGCGAGCAGAGGTGAGACTGTGGTTCCGTCAACAAAGTGGAACATTCTACAGTGGCGCTATCAACAGACTGGTCTTTCAGTGGGAGAACTGTCTTCATCGCCAGAAAATATTGAGAAAGAAATAGGCAGACATGAAGAATAAAGGTTTCGAATGTTAATAAAGTTTGTTTTCCTTAAAAACTTGAAGACTTTTCAGCACGCCCTCGTACCTTTGTATCTACACCCCTCTTGTCACGGCACATCACATGGTGAAAAAAATCTATACTATCAGCAGCTGTTTCCCGTCCTGTTTCATTTGAGTATGAAGACACTAATGGCGGTCTCCCCTCAGGCGCCGGAATCTCTTTTCTTGTTTTCACGTAACATACCCAAGATGTACGATGGATGAGGGCAGGAGAAATTTTGCATAATCTGCCTCTAATTTCAGTTCCCTGAGAAAGTTTTGTGGCCAGAAAGTCTGTTCTAGATCTGATCCTGCGCTGCAATTACTTCTCCTGAAGTAACAGTATCTAGATTTCTGAAAAAGCTCTGGAATATCTGCAACAGCTGCATACATTTTCCTTAATCACCTTGAGAAAAAGTAATGCATCATTGTAACATATGCTTTCAAAACGTCTTATGCTTCCATTCGTATGTTGAAGACATCATGAACTTCGTTAGGACAAAGGATTGAAAATTTTCGAAAGAAATTTTGAAGACGTTGAACACCATGTATCAAAATATTAAAATCAGTTGTGAACTTGAACGTGACGTTTGTATAGCTTTCCTGAAGATACATATTTCAAGAGCAGAGATCGAGCAAAAAGTTAGCATTCGCAGAAAGCACTCTGAAACAGACAATAACACTGTCAATGTCACCTATCGGCACACAGGTTTTCAGCCTACATATATGTGCTGCACAGAGAATTCAAAATGCCTTTGTAGGACGAAACTGAAAGACGTCATTAGGCATACAGCAGTAGCAAATGAGTACCATCCATCTCTGATAAGTAAATTATAATAAACTGAAGAAATAACGATGCAATAATAACGACATCAAACATACCACGAGGAAACGCTCAATTTCACCTAGTATATTTCAGACATCTCTCACAAAAATAGCTAACAATGTCAAATAAAACGACATGCAAGAAACAAGAAACAACTACGATCGCCAACTAACACTGGCCTAGACAATGAAAATTAGTCACTGATTTTTTTAAGCCCTCCCGTTCAGACTGGTGGAAAGTGCTAGAAAACAACCTCTCTTTAACAAAGCGGTTTTTGCTGAACAGACATCATGATCTACAAGTTTAAAAAATACAGCATTAACATATATTCTTTGTAAAATTTATAATCAAAAACGACTGAGTTCATAATTAAATTGTAATACGACAGCTTGCACGTTGAAGACGCAACAAAGGAAAGAAAAGAAAGTTTCTCTAGAGAAACAGATGCAAATGGAGCAGACAGATACCAGCTCTGACGGCATCGCACTTCTGACAGGTGTGACCAAGACTTCGAAGACGTGTTGAATGAAAGAACACACTTAGCTTAATGGTAAACGGAGCAAAGTCGAACATAAAACTTGGAAACGACACAGAAGTGGAGGAAGTGGTAGAATTGTCTTATCGGTCATATGTTTGAGCGGAGCGAAAACAAGGCTCCCTAGAAGTTTCACTATGGATCCTTGTCCGAATTTTCATATTCAGACGAAGAGTAAGAAACAGGATAATGGCGTATCAAATTCCCCAACATGAGGTCTAGTTTTGCAGGGAAAAGGTTTAATTACTTGAAAGTAAAAAGGGCAATTAAGTAGAACTTTGTGATTTCAGAGAAAATCGAAATATTTCACAAACAGCTGCTGCTAGTTATATGATTGAAATGTCAAACATTTATCACTTCAAGGATTCCTACTGTACCAACGAAGCGTTCTTTATCCACGACAGTACTGGGCATGAAGGCCGACCATCTCAAGAGCTGAACATATTGTCAGAGTTCCACTTTTCGTCACAGTAATTGAGGAATTATTTTTCTCACGTTGAAAAAAAAAACAGAAATAAATTCAAAATCTCACCATAAAATGAAACTTCTCTGCTTCTATTGATATATATTCTCTTAATAATAAGAGTCATAAACATTTACCAATATTTATGTATATTTCTTGCTTTCTGAACGGAACTGGGAAACAAGAAAACAAAACAAAAAAACTTTGGAACAACTATGAAACGTTTTGTAAATCCATTTTCCTAAAAGTATGAAATAAAATAGACCAAAGAAACATTTGACGTGCCTTTACATGATGTTCGAAATCATACTCAGCAAGTGTGGTCCGATTCAGACTTTAAAACTCAAGGGAACCTCCCCCTCAGATTTGGTGGCAAGAGGGCCCAGTGGACAGCCCGTCAAAAACTGAACACAGATCAAGCATGAAAACAGGAAGACGGTGTACTGGAATGTGAAAAAAAAGCAAAATAGAAACAGTGAACGGTCCAAGGAGCAGAACTGCAATATACAGGGTGAGCACAAAGTCTTGCCCTGATTATAACAATTTATTACAGAATAACCGTTTGACATAATAATTTACATTTGATGCCGTTACATAGGTTAGTGTTACTAGTCTTTTTTTTAAGAGCACTTACGTTAGTAAACCTCAACGTACGCTCCCTTGGTAGCTCGGAGAATGTCGAGATGTATTCCAGTTCCTGCCAGGTGTTTCGTAACATGTGTTCTGTCACAGCAGCTTGTATCCTAGCCTTCAGCTTGTCGACGTCAGCAACTAGTGCGACGGAGACTCTGTCCTTGATAGAACCCCAGAAAAAAAGTCAAGGGGCGTAATGTCTGGAGAGCGGGGTGGCCAGGGTGTTGGACCGTTCCTTCCAATCCACCGATCCGGAAATGTTTCATCCAGAAGATCACGCACTATCAAAGCCCAGAGGAAGGGAGGGGGGGGGGGGGGCAGGTGCTTTATCTTGCTGGAAACTTAGCCATGGTTGATATTCTTGTAACTGTGGGGCAATGAACTGTTGCAAAATGTCTAAGTAAATGTTAGCGGTAATTTTCAAACTACGTTTTCTTGAAAAAGGTTGAGAGTTGCGTCTTGCGGTTTGCATATTTTATAGTCCTAGTCGTGTCCTACACACCCTATCAAAATGAATCAAATCGGTGAGAGGAATTTCGTATGGTCTCCTTCTTAGTATGGTAATTAATACAGTTACCTAGTTCTGTACACACGGGTCAAGAAATGTTGTTTTTGTACTTTAATGTTGTTAGTACAGTTCTTCGCTTAAAAACTCTATACTTGCATTTTGGAACAATTTACAACATAGGAAAACCTCCAAGCTCGTTTTCGTAATAATATCTCCTCTGCCACGCCACTCCGTTTCAGAGTCGCTCGCCAGGAGATGAGTACCTGTGAGAAGCGACGCGTCGGGATAACTCGGACGAGGGCTACAGCGGGGCGAAGCTGACGTCATAACAGGGGCAGGTTGAGTGCGCGGCTCGGCTGCGCGGGGCGCGGCCGTTAGGCGCAGCTGCGGACAATTATTGCCGACACGGCGGGCCACGGGGGCGGAACGGCCACTCGGGCGCCTCTCCTAAAAATGGGCATAAATTGCTCTCGCTCGCCACCGCAGGAATAAAACACGCCTACGAGCAGCGAACACGCGCCCGCCGCGTTTTACGGGCACTCGCTTTTAACGTTACGCGCCGCCCGACTTGTAGGCTGCCGCTCCATTATCAGTCCGTGAATGCGAGTTACACCTAGGCGCCACCGGCGAATCACGGCGCCGCGCTGCAGTATGTCTCTCTCTGTACGACCCAGTGGCTCGTCCAGAATGCACCGTGACTGCTGGTGTTCCGATCAGCAGAGAGATAAATTACGACAGGACAGAGATTTTACGTGGACTCATACTCTGCTGTTAACGAGGAGTTTTGACTGCGTTTTTTTTAATGTCCTCTGTCTCTGCTACCGATAACAGTATAGAAAGAGGAAAAGAGAGAGAGGTGGAGGGAGAGAGAGGTGAGGGGTGTAGAAGAGGTGATTATTTTAAGAGCACCGATATCTGGACTCTAGGAAGTAACAAGAAATCTACGAGGGGCGTTTTTTAAGTAATGCAACACATTTTTTGTATGAAAGTAGATTGATTTTATTTAGGATTTCAGTATACCATATTGTTCCACACTCATCTGGCTACAGAACCCTGTTTTCCAACATAATTTCCGTTCAATGTGACCGCTTTATATCACCTTACATGGAAGTCCTGTATGCCCGCATGATACCACTTTATTGGTTGGCGTCGGAGCCAACGTCTTGCAACCTCAATAACTTCCCCATCATCCACGTACTGCTTCCCGTGGAGTGCATCCATCATTGGACCAAACAGATGGAAGTCGGAAGGTGCGGATCGGACTGTAAGATGCAGGAGCAAGAACGGTCCAATGATGTTTTGTGAGCTCCTCTAGGCTGCGTGGACTTGTGTGAGGCCTTGCCTTGTCATGGAGAAGTAGAAGTTAGTTTGCATTTTTGTGGCGACGAACACTCTGAGGTCGCTTCTTCAGATTCCTGAGGGTAGCACAGTACACTTCAGAGCTGATTGTTGCACCGTGAGGAAGGGCATAAAACAGGCTCAGAAGATGGTCGCCATGACTTTACCGGCTGCAACTGCGGCTCTGAACTTTTTCGTCCGGGGAGAGGTGGTGGGAGCCTCTCCATGGATTGCCGTTTTGTTTTCGGTTCAATCTGATGAACCCATGTTTCACCGTCTGTGAAGATAATCAACAAAAACTTGTCACTATCAGTCTCGAATCTTGCAGGCAACTCCGCAAAGATGATGCTTCGTTGGTCTTTATGGTCTTCTGTTAGGCAGCAAGGAATCCAGCGGGCACACACCTTTGAGTACCCCGACTGGTAGACGAGTGTGTCCTGATACCGACAGAGACGTTCAGTTGTGCAGCGAGGTGTTTGGATGTGATCCGTCGATCGTCTGGAATGAGAGTGTCTTCACGTTCCAACATTGGAGGAGTCATAGCTGCATGCGGCCAGCCAGCATGCGGAAAATCGAACAGGCTTATGTGACCTTGCTGTGATGACGACAGATACCGTGCCCAACGACTCGCCGTGTTGTTGTTCATTGCCAAGTCACCGTAGACATTTTACAAGCGGTTTGAATATTTCTGATGCTCTGATTTTCCGCGAAAAGAAACTCATGATAGCTTTCTTCTTGGGAGGCGTCTTTTTGAAGGTTACTTATAGCACCGTCCTTATCAGAACTTCATGAAACCATACGGGCCGAAGTGGGATTATTCCACGAAGTCCCACACCAAATTGGCCGAGAAATGCTGTGTTGCCGTATTTAATGAACGATTTTACGGCAAAATCTACATACGTTTTGTCTGAAGCAATTTCTTCGTTTCCCCACAAGTGGCCCTGCAATTGGAGGAATAGATACGGATACAGAATCGTAATTTACGACATGCTACAGATAACCCCCACTGACTGCGGCAAGTTGACGGTTAACGTATGGTGTGTCATCATGGGGATCAAACTCCGTGTTTTATCGAGGGTACAAGAACTATCTGTACTATTGCAGGATGTTGCCCTGGACGGTCGACAGCGTATATGGTTTCATCAAGACGGGTGTCCAGCACATTACGCAATTGTAGCACTGGAGGTGTTAGACCGTATGGTGGATCGGCAGGCCCGCTAGGTCACCGGACAATACGTCGTCGGATTGCTTCCTGTGCCGATTTTTAAAAGATAACGTGTTCCACCAAGTGCCAGCAGGCTGTGAAGACATGGCCGACCGCATCAGAAGCGCCTATGCTGACATTCGCGCGGCGGCCGGTGTGGTCGAGCGGTTCTAGGCGCTACAGTCTGGAACTGCACGACCGCTACGGTTCCAGGTTCGAATCCTGCCTCGTGCATGGATGTGTGTGATGTCCTTAGGTTAGTTAGGTTTAAGTAGTTCTAAGTTCTAGGGGACTGATGTCCTCAGATGTTAAGTCTCACCCAGAGCGATTTGAACCTTTTTGACATTCCCACAGATACGCTTCTGTCCTGTGTATGGCCATTTGAAAAGCGGATCGGTAGGTGTATTAAAGTTGGCGGTACTACGTTTGAGCACTTAATGTAATCGGAAAAGTAGAATAGCATTTGCCTTGAGCCATGGTCGGAGTGATGCCTCGAGTAGTCCCCTGTTCGATATGTCGGAAGAATAAAACGTTGCCAGTGGGATTTACAATTAGAAGCTATGAAATACTGACCGGTCCTACCTTCGCAGCAGGAATGTGAGGTCCCACATACCTTTGTATATTCCAAGGGCCACTGAGTAGCATGTCGTAAATTACGACTGCGTGCCCATTTCTACTTCTCTGATTACAGCGACATCTGGGACGAAATGAAGAAAATTCTTCAGACAAAACGTACGTAGATTTTGATTTTGCCGTAGAATCGTAATCTGCGATCGAAACAACTGGTGTTTCCATTGAATATTTTGAAGTTGCCCCTCCGACCCCCCCCCCCCCCCCCCCCCCGTCACTCACGCACGAAGTGGGATAAGGGGTCGAGTGTGGTATTGTCGGATGTTCCCCTGCAAGACAAACAAATTGGAATTATAACTTTTTGGTCCGACACGTAGTTTTTGAGATATTTCAATGCCTTCAATTAAAATGAACTCCCTGTCTATATACAATCTTTATTCAGCCCTGCGTACACTGTCTCATGTAGTTGAGTGCAGCCATATCTAGACTATCTCACCACACTAAAACCGTTTCTGTACATAGATCGCGCGGTATCTATACGAAAAGTTAACGACGCTGCTAGGGATCCATGTATCCGTAGGAATTTGGATATTTACACTTTGAAGGGGAAAGGGACAATATGTGATGGCGAACAGAGGCGTGTACCTGGTCCCCAGACTGCGCTAATCCCATGGCTTCAGTTTAATAGTACTGTGCTATGTTTCAGATTATGACATGTTCCCCACGGCGGAGTTGAGCTCGGCCTTTGCGCTATTTGAGTGGTGAAGACAAACCTTAGCCAAGTTCCTTGCCTCTCCAACAACATCGAACACGGAAAGAAGTGCAGAGGTAGCGGCGAATGGAAGGGTCGATGCATGCCTGGATGCCCATGTCGGTAAGAGCGTTGGCCTCTGAGAGCCAAGAATCCGGGCAGCAGTCCCGGTCTGGTAAGCAGTGTTGATCTGTCATCACGACTCAGCGGGTTACGAGTGCTCGTTACAGTTATCCATACTACTGCGCTCGCAACACTAACGGTACAACATTTATTCACCGCGAAGGGAAGGTGCCTACGTTTGCGAGCTGACAGAACTCTGTAACTTGGCAGATGGATCCACCTCTAGCAATTTGCTATTGAACGCTGTCATATGACCAACATCCGCTGTAAGCAATGTTTCCCGTTATACTGTTTCACAACATGTTCTTAACTGCTGCTGCAGCACAGTTGAGGGTTTACGAATTCTGTATAACTTAAAACACGGTCAAACATAAGTTACATACTGTTCATAGAGATTAAATGATTGATTTATTTCGGTCTTTTATTTTATTACATTTCACAACGCTGCCAGCGGTTTTGACCAGCCAATGGTCATCTTCAGTTCGTCAACAGACAAAAAGAGGTCATAGATCTTTATAGAATCCATAAATTCTGTCAATTAATTATGTACGTACTCATGATAAAGAATAAAATTTTACCTGAAGGTCACATGTATTAAGTGATATTGTAATTATTCTTCATGCATTATAGACAAAAAACTAAAGGCAACAGTCGATAGAAGGCGAGGTTTTGTATGTGAAGTAAAATACTCTGTCTACTCACACACTATCTGAGCAAAAGTATCGAGACATCCCTATGAAATGCGAAATTTACCACTAGATGTTACGAAAGTCGAACTCGCCAGTATATAAGGACGCAGGGAGAATTGTGTTGTCACTAGAGGAGCAGTAAGAGGAAAATGGGTCAGTCAGAACAGCTAAGTGTTTTCGATCTTGGCCTATTCATTGGATGTCACCTTAGTAACAAAACCATCAGAAACATTTAAACCCTTATAAAGCTGATCAAGTCGACTGTTCGTGATGTGAGTGTGAAGAGGAAACACGGAGGAATGACAACAGGTAAACCAAGATCAAACATATCTCATGTACTGAAGGACAGGGATGGTACAGAACTGCGAAGGGTGACTGTAAGAAATCACTTGAAATCAACCGTAGGAATTACTAGTAAATTCCAAAGTGCCACCAGCAGACCAGCTTGCACAGCGATTGGGGTAGACACAGTTGTCTAGCAGCTCCACACAGCAATACATTCATGTAGTCGGTGCAGAGCAGCCCTTAAGGTGGTGTATAGAGCGTCGCCATTCGAGAGTGGATGCTTGGAATCGAGTGACGTAGAAATATGAATCACGCTGTACCCTCTGGCAATCCGACTGAAAGGTGGCGAGTTCGTCGAATGCCTGGACGACGTTTCTTGCCATTATGTTCAGTGCCAGGTACATAGAAGATGGTATTATGGTGTGAGGGTGTAAGGTGTCAGGCAAATCCAACACCTTCCATGAAAATCCTGACATGATAAGCAAATCCAGTAGTATGTCACATAGCTCCGAATAAATCGTGACATTAAATTAACCAAAGTAATACGAGTAACGAGTGAGCAAATGGAATTCCATAGACTAACACAAGAATGCTTGAATGCATGTCATACCTTCCCACCGTGAGACAGACGCAGTTCCGAGGGGAGAAACGAGAACAGAAGCCGAGAGCAGAACCGTGTTAAGCTAGAAGGCCCTACGATAAGGGACGGACACCAACGTCGCCAGCTAACCGACAGGACCACCTCCCAGCCCATGTTAAAAACTAGAGCCCTCCAGAAGAACAGTATAGATCTTACGATAACACTAAAAGGGCCACACCAGCCGCAAGTTTTAGCATGAGACTTTTTCGCTTCACTGTTACGTTGCAAACGTTAAAAACATTGCCCCACCACGAAAAGTAACCGACAGGACCACCCCCCAGCCCATGTTAAAAGATAGAGCCCTCCAGAAGAACAGTATAGATCTTACGATAACACTAAAAGGGCCACACCAGCTGCAAGTTTTAGCGTGAGACTTTTTCGCGTCTCTGTTACGTTGCAAACTTTAAAAACATTGCCCCACCACGAAAAGTATAACGTTTCTCATTGGATAGTCAGAATTTTTGTAGGCGGAGCTTAAGGTAAACATTGAGACCCTGATTGGTCAGATGAAAACACAGCCAGATAGTTTTTTTTAAACCAGCTTTGGTAAATTGTAGTAACGAGAAGTTAGGAGAGAGTTGCTTCAGAGACGGCGAGCTGGATGGAGCTGCGTCGCCCGACGCCCCGTGACACTGCCTAACCAACGACAAGGTAATGAACGCACGCGATGCCGCATTGCAGCGCATAAAGCTTCACTCAGAACTGCAGAAGTCTCATCTGTTACACCCCCGTTTTGCGTAACACTAGTGTCGATCGTCAATTAAAGCTCATGGTTTCACATTTGCTACGTAAGTTAAAATCTGAAACGCGATGATTTTTCTGTTATATAATTATTCAGAAGCCACATCAGCCACTGTAATTTACGACAAGTTAGATAAGTAATTAAAGATAATTGAGGGTCACTGTAGACCATTTTGATAGTTTTCTCTTTTGTGAAACTTAATTTAAACCTAGATTATAGATGTGATATGGCATAGGTCATCCTTCGATCCATTGTAGAACTTGGAAACCCATTCAGGGAATATTCGTTCACATTTTTGTTGAACGCAGTTGGTTTTTATCATCCTGTATTAAAACATTTCCTTTTATCAATAGTGCAATTTATAAACAATGTTTTGTGAGTATAATAAAATTTCCAATGGTAAACTTAACTGCTTTTTCGACGTTATTTTACCAGCTAACTAAAAATAGGAAAGCCTTGAACCCCTTCCACTAAATTTAGTTAGTATTCAGATTCTTTTACAGGGAGTGCAGTGGAGCTGACGCTGAAATCATTAAGTATTTGGTTATATCATCGCTAGTCTCACTGAACTCTTCTGAGCTCTACATGTCATGTGTGGTCTGGCGTCTCCTTACCAGCAACAGGTCCCAGGTTCAAACTAGTCAATTCCCCAAAAAACACGCTCAGAGTGTCGTTGCACGAAAGTGGTAGGTAGACACGACTTAGAACTAACAGAAACGACGCAGAATGTTAGAAGGGTCTTTCCTCTCGGTTAGGGTGTTGTCCCCTTATTGCCCTTAAGAAAACGATAAATGCGGAAGGATACCATCACATCTGAGAACTTTGTGTATTTCGCACAGTAGCGGATCAGTTCGAACATGATGATTGTTTGTATCAGCACGACAACGCACTCTGCAGTACAGCAGCGTATTTGAGTCGATGGTTAGTGGACAATAACATTCCTGGAATTGAATAGCCTAACCGTGGTCTCGACTAGATAGTGTGTCTGCCTATATTAGCTAAAAATTGATTCCGTAGTTACATTTGTGGGGTGTCAGATAGCATTTACCATACCCCGAAATATTACATCATTGGAACACGCTGACTTAGACAATGAACCGACTGCTCCCCATGAGATCATGTGAAATTAATGAGCAACCCCGAAATATTACAACACTGGAACATGCTGACTTAGAAAATGAACCGACTCCTCTCCATGAGATCATGTGAAATTAAAAAGCAACTCCGAGATGTTACAGCACTGGAACATGTTGACTTAGACAATGAACTGACTGCTACCCGTGTGATCATGTGAAATTAAAAAACAACCCATAAATGTTACAACACTATTTTTATTGACAATCAGTCACGCTGTTACAACATTGGTACATGCTGACTTAGAAAATGAACCGACTGCTCCCCATGAGATCGTGTGAAATGAAAAAGCGAGTTCTCGCCACGGACAACTGATTGTCTGTATGAATTCAACAGGGGTGGTGCAAATGAACGTGCAATATGGATACCACAACTCACATACAAATATTGTTAAGGGTTTTCATCAAGCTACAAATGAAACTAAATGTCACGATAACTATCACATTTATAGCTAGATCCATTTATATGATTCTAATCACTGAATGAACAATGCAGTTAATTACAAAGGGCACAACCACGCAAAGACATATGCGAAAGATCTAGCCACAGTCTTTGGGTTTGAGAAAGAATGATACAAAATTGAATCCACGAAAATCGCCAATGATTACTGAATTAGTCCACAACCTAAGAAAAAGACCCATAAAAGTACGAAAAAAAAGATGTCTCGCCTAACTCCTTACTGACTGCGGCTATCTGGCTTTAATTACATGGTTATTACAAATGATTGAAGCGATTTCACAGCTCTACAATAACTTTATTATTTGAGATATAATCACAATGCTTTGCACACACATACAAAAACTCAAAAAGTTTTTTTAGGCATTCACAAATGTTCGATATGTGCCCCTTTAGTGATTCGGCAGACATCAAGCCGATAATCAAGTTCCTCCCACACTCGGCGCAACATGTCCCCATCAATGAGTTCGAAAGCATCGTTAATGCGAGCTCGCAGTTCTGGCACGTTTCTTGGTAGAGGAGGTTTAAACGCTGAATCTTTCACATAACCCCACAGAAAGAAATCGCATGGGGTTAAGTCGGGAGAGCGTGGAGGC
This sequence comes from Schistocerca piceifrons, assembly GCF_021461385.2. Lineage (NCBI taxonomy): Eukaryota > Metazoa > Arthropoda > Insecta > Orthoptera > Acrididae > Schistocerca > Schistocerca piceifrons. Next base: position 742,616,089 of record NC_060138.1, read on the forward strand.
CATGACATTAATTGCTGATCGTGATCTCCACCACGACCGATCCATCGGTTGTCCAGATACACGTGTCCTGTAACGTTTTTTTCGCAGAAGAAAAAAGGGCCGTAAACTTTAAACCGTGAGATTGCACAAAACATGTTAACTTTTGGTGAATTGCGAATTTGCTGCACGAATGCGTGTCTGTTCACTTCACCATTAAGAAAAAATGTTGCTTCATCACTGAAAACAAGTTTCGCACTGAACGCATCCTCTTCCATGAGCTGTTGCAACCGCGCCGAAAATTCAAAGCGTTTGACTTTGTCATCGGGTGTCAGGGCTTGTAGCAATTGTAAACGGTAAGGCTTCTGCTTTAGCCTTTTCCGTAAGATTTTCCAAACCGTCGGCTGTGGTACGTTTAGCTCCCTGCTTGCTTTATTCGTCGACTTCCGCGGGCTACGCGTGAAACTTGCCCGCACGCGTTCAACCGTTTCTTCCCTCACTGCAGGCCGACCCGTCGATTTCCCCTTACAGAGACATCCAGAAGCTTTAAACTGCGCATACCATCGCCGAATAGAGTTAGCAGTTGGTGAATCTTTGTTGAACTTCGTCCTGAAGTGTCGTTGCACTGTTATGACTGACTGACGTGAGTGCATTTCAAGCACGACATACGCTTTCTCGGCTCCTGTCACCATTTTGTCTCACTGCGCTCTCGAGCGCTCTGGCGGCAGAAACCTGAAGTGCGGCTTCAGCCGACCAACACTTTATGAGTTTTTCTACGTATCTGTAGTGTGTCGTGACCATATGTCAATGAATGGAGCTACAGTGAATTTATGAAATCGCTTCAATCATTTGTAATAGCCCTGTAGTTCTGACGAACGATACTTTGACTTGAAACAAATAACTTTAGGCTCCACTCACCACGACATATGCAAATGCGGCTCACGCTTACCGCTCTGTTGATACTCAGGTGCAGGGGATGAGTGCAGTAGTGGCGGCTGCGAATTCTAAGTTCAACCCCAGTTCCCGCTTTCATGCCATAAGACTAAATGCCTTCCACTCATTCTTCACAAAATCTAGCTGATGGTTCCTACAGCAGAATCTACAGTATATAAAGTTTCGACCAATTAAAAGTGTACAACAATTGCAACAGTTTCTCTATTCCTAACAAAAAACTGTAGTGGTTAACCAGTACTACTCAATTCTCTCTTACTGAGAGGAGCAGAAAACAGAAATTCTGTCTCACAATGTGTGTGTATTTGCATTCCCTCCAGTCAAAATGGCAGAGCGTACCCACCGCAAGTTCTCATACCTGCTACCAAAATAATTACTATGAACCATTAGTGGGCTTCCTTACAGAACTTGATTGTCTACACCTGTGACCTCTTTCAGCCCCTCAATGGCTGTCTTTTCCTCCTTTCGCTAGAGACCTTACCTTTTCTAAAGGACATTCTGTAAGCGCCTTGCTTTCTGAAAGTTTGTGATATGCCATGCTCTCTTTCTCTCAGACTGCCATCCGATCAGCGACCACCTAGTGTTTTCACATCTACCGGAAACAAACAGTGTTCTATTTGTTCATACCTGCCTGGTTTCTCGCTTTCAGCAGAATCATCTTTATTGTCTGCCTGCTGCACTCCTCTTTGGCGCTCTCGTCTGTTCTCATATCTAGATGGCCATCTCAAGCTGCAGACATGTCACTGTAAAGAGTTAAGAAAAATTTACTATTTGTATATGCCATATTTGGTATTAGATTTAATTCTGAGAATTCAGTCATGCAGCTTTCAAAATTTAAGTTAATTGGACATCCTCGAATGAATAATGGTTTATTATAAGGTTAAAGAGCAGTCTTGTAAAAACTGTTCCGTGACACATTCATGAAAGCAATCTAATATGACTTTTGTAACAATTAAAAAATTTGAAACGTATTTAAATTTCCGATTTTGTGAAAACGGAGAGGAAAGATTTTGAGGTAGGGGCACTTGATAATATGGATACATCACTCAAGGATATTATTGAATAGGAGCAATGCCAGGAAAGCAGTTCGTCATAAATGTTGAGATAGGCATCTCTGGAGAACTCATTTGGTTCGTTTAGCAATTTTCTCATGTTTTACCTACTTGAAACATAAACCTCCATCTCTTCTAAAAGGTACAAGAGCCGATCTTTTCCCTTTGCGTACAAGAACTGTAGCTGTTCTTGATAGCTGATTCCCCGTTGCAAATGTATGCCTAAAGCAGTTTTGCTACTACTTGTGTTTCAAGGAGGTAGGGACCTGGTAAACTAAATTAACAGAATGGGTTCTCCACCAGCACCTACAATGCGTGAACCTCACCTCTGTGACACGTTCCTGTTATCCCACCAGAGCCAATACCTGTCCAGCTGCAGTATCCGACTGTTGTGTTCCGTCCTTTCCATTCCAGGAAACAATGAGAAAAGGCGCTCCAACAGCTAGGCATACCCCAAATACAGTGCGACCCGCACATCAGCGTGCACCTCATATTATATTTTACTAAACTTACTATGCTTAATTATTACTCCTTTCCAATGATTCCTGTGTTCAATATATTCACATCATCATGTGCATGTGAACCACTACCACTATCCCCATCTCTTTGTCTCTCTTCCAATTCATTGTACAAATCTTAGATAAAAAAATTATTTACCAATATTTTAAAATTTGTATCAGTGTTTAAATAACAATATCACATTTCTAATTAAGTTAATTATAAAATCTACTGAGCAGGCATTTTTTTCTCGAATACAGACACGTATGAACAGACAAAAAGAGGAATTTCATTTCAGCTACTACAAGCCGTCGAACGCTACCTACTGTTACCTGTAGAATTGTTGACGAGGCAACGAGTACGTTGCATCATACGTTGCTCCATGTGACTTTAGGTATATTTTTATTCTCTTTTGTCATTTCGTAGAAAGTTACTTGGTAGATTTTGTAGATGCTATAATGACTGTCACCTCTTTCTGCCTACTGGCAGTCTAAAGGTGACCACTGGCGATCGGATCCGGTTACACCGTACGGTTGTGTTGCGTAAAATCTATAAAATGGCTGTGAGCACTATGCGGCTTAACTTTTGAGGTCATCAGTAGCCTAGAACTTAGAACTAATTAAACCGAACTAACCTAAGGACATCACGCACATCCATGCCCGAGGCAGGATTCGAACCTGCGACCGTAGCGGTCACGCGGTTCCAGACTGAAGTGCCTAGAAACGCACGGCCAAAATGTACAAAAAAAAAAAAGTTGTGGAACAACAGCGGAATCCTCCTCATTAGCCTACCAATTTGAGAGTGATACCGGTACAGAATTTCTTCAGTCCTACTGTGGCTTACTGCTTTACTTAATGAGTGAGTCCGGGCAGCACGATTATGGCGGTTTTTATCTCTAGCTATGGACAAAATTGTCTGCGAAGAATTTATTTCCGTGCACTGTCCTTGTTGTTACGCTAGAACGGCTTTCTATGCTGATAGCAGCTGCAAGTCATCATACAACTATCAAATTTCACCTTTTTTTTTTTTTGCAGAACTTTGATGCCGTCTAAAACGTGCACCCCCTCACTAAAATACCTGGGATCCCCTGTTATACCCGTAGGACAAGACAGATAGTTTAATTTGTGGAAAGGGGTCAAAATAAGTGGCTGTCAGTTGCACTCGAACATACTACTTTATTCATCTGACAAACATTAGAATAATAAAGAAAACATTATAAACAGAGCAAGCCAAACATTAATTTTAGAACTTGAAACCCGGCTAAATGCACCATTCAATCTCACGCCTCAAGAGCAAAACAACTTCAATTTAAAACCGGCTGAAGGACAATCACTTAAGATTCAAAAACAAGAATTTGAATTTTAAAAGGCAGAAGGCCTTATACTAAAATTTCTTTAAATCAGGCTGAAGGCCCAGACAATCTCACGCCTTAAAGGCAAAACAACTTTAATTGAAAATCGACTAGAAGCCATACACAAACAAACAACAAGGACAGATAAGAAAAGGCAGCAAATCAAACGGCGCTCAGAAGTTTCCAAGGATCGGCCTCGAATTCCAACACTAACGCTCGCTTAGGTGAGACAGGCAGTCGGCCCAATAATTCTCAATGCGACGGCAACCCAACCGACAAACTGTCAATGGACCAAGCGACAGGAAAACTTCCGCTCCACCCGACCAGCTCACAACAGGGAGTTCAATGGAATAACGCAGAAGGTATCAGCGCCCACAACGAATTACACATTCAGTTATCAAACTACATACCGTGCTGGACAGACACAACACGACGAGGAAAATACACTGCCTGGATTTACGTCAACGCCCAGGGCAGATAACCGGAGCGTTACTAGCCACTAGCCAGAAGATTCCACTTGTGAATTTCAAATCAAAAAATAATCATGTGAAGTTAAACTCCACAGGAGGGCGGCTAGAATTTCGCCAATTGAAAACGCACGCTGCTGCTCACAGGAATGTAACAACAGTCCACAACGAAATTAAACGACACAATGTGAACAGTTGGGGCTTGCTGGTAGATTAAGTAACTCAAATTTCGTGTCCGGGGTGGGTGAGCCACGGACTTCGGAGCAATAGGAACAGCCGCTCACACTCCTACTGCGCGTGAACGCCGCCAGCGGGCCTGACCAGACACGCCCCACGGAGACTTCCTCGCTGCTCCACGTCAACCAACCAACTGCCCGCACACGGCACAGCCGGAACTACACTACTGGCCATTAAAATTGCTACACCAAGAAGAAATGCATATGATAAATGGGTGTTCATTGGACAAATTTATTATACTAGAACTGACATGTGATTACATTTTCACGCATTTTGGATGCATAAAACCTGACAAAGCAGTACCCAGAACAACCATCTCTGGCCGTAATAACGGCCTTGATACGCCTGGGCATTGAGTGAAACAGAGCTTGGATGGCGTGTACAGGTACAGCTGCCCATGCAGCTTCAACACGATACAACAGTCCATCAAGAGTAGTGACTGGCGTATTGTGACGAGCCAGTTGCTCGACCACCATTGACCCGGCGTTTTCAGTTGGTGAGAGATCTGGAGAATGGGCTAGCCAGGGCTGCAGTCGAACATTTTCTGTATCCAGAAAGGCCCGTACAGGACCTGCAACATGCGGTCGTGCATTATCCTGTTGAAATGTAGCGTTTCGCTGCGATCGGATGAAGGGTAGAGCCACGGGTCGTAACACATCTGAAATGTTACGTCCACTGTTCAAAGTGCCGTCAATGCGAACAAGAGGTGACCGAGACGTGTAACCAATGGCACCCCATACCATCACACCGGGTGATGCGCCAGTATGGCGCTGACGAATACATGCTTCCAATGCACGTTCACCGCGATGTCGCCAACCACGGTTGCGACCATCATGATGCTGTAAACAGAACCTCGATTCATCCGAAAAAATGACGTTTTGCCATTCGTGTAACCAGGTTCGTCGTTGAGTACACAATCGCAGGCGCTCCTGTCTGTGATGCAGCGTCAAGCGTAACCGCAGCCATGGTCTTCGAGCTGATAGTCCATGCTGCTGCAAACGTCGTCGAACTGTTCGTGCAGATGGTTGTTGTCTTGCAAACGTCCCCATCTGTTGACTCAGGGATCGAGACGTGGCTGCACGATCCGTTACAGCCATGCGGATAAGATGCCTGTCATCCCGACTGGTAGTGATACGAGGCCGTCGTGATCCAGCACGGCGTTCCGTGTTACCCTCCTGAACCCACCGATTCCACATTCTGCTAACAGTCATTGGATCTCGACCAACGCGAGCAGCAATGTTGCGATACGATAAACCGCAATCGCGATAGGCTACAATCCGACCTTTATCAAAGTCGGAAACGTGATGGTACGCATTTCTCCTTCTTACATGAGGCATCACAACAACGTTTCACCGGGCAACGCCGGTCAACTGCTGTTTATGTATGAGAAATCGGTTGGAAACTTTCCTCATGTCAGTACGTTGTAGGTGTCACCACCGGCGCCAACCTTGTGCGAATGCTCTGAAAAGCTAATCATTTGCGTATCACAGCATCTTCTTCCTGTCGGTTAAATTTCTCGTCTATAGCACGTCATCTTCGTGGTGCAGCAATTTTAATGGCCACTAGTGTATAAGCGCGACTCCAAAGTTAGTACGAGGGTGCGAATATCGATACACGCTGCTGCTGCCACTTGCGGAGAGAGAGGATATAAGCATAATTGCGATAACCGTGGGAGACTAATCACAGATTAGCAGCCAAGGTTTAATGCAAAGCATAACACAAGCCAGCTACGGCTCAAATACCCCTTCTACGGAGTACATCGGACCCGTCCCACGATGTAATTGACTGAATGGACAGTGGCAAACAAACTGCTTTATTTGGTTCCGAGTTTCATGACTGCTAATTACTTCTTACACATTTGAACAACCGTCTCTCTTTTGTCATTGTGAAATACATCAGTTTTGATCAAAAGCTTCATTTTTAGTTGAAGATCGCTTGGGTTTCATGTAATCAGAATTAGATTCATCTACAATTTACTTGAATTTATGCTGGAAATCGACATGTATGATATGCTTGAAACTGTCAACCAAAATAGCGTACAACGTGGGGCAATAATTGCCACAAATGGATCCTTTGGTTCAAACCCGCGTCCTGCCGTTGCTCTTTGCTCCCCTCCACCATATCAACCAATCAACCAATGCATCTGTTATTGTTGGTATTCTATACTCTAAGAAAAGAAGGTAACCTAAACTAAAAGAAGCAAGCTGAATGTGGTAACTGGAAGAAGAAAGCAGAAAGCCATAACAACACTCACCAATTCTGTGGATCACATACTCTGAGGTGACAAAAAGTCGTGGGATAGCGATGCGCGCATATACACATGGCGGTAGTATCGGTTTCACAAGGCATAATAGGACATTGCACTGGCGGAGATGTCACTTGCACTCATGTGATCCACGTGAAAAAGTTTCCGACGTGCCTATTAACGACGGAGAGCAGCGGCGTTTGCGTAGTGTTGTTCAAATGGTTCAAATGGGTCTGAGCACTATGGGACTTAACTTCTGAGCTCATCAGTCCCCTAGAACTTAGAACTACTTAAACCTAACTAACCTAAGGACATCACACACATCCAAGCCCGAGGCAGGATTCGAACCTGTGACCGTAGCGGTCGCGCAGTTCCAGATTGTAGCGCCTAGAACCGCTCGGCCACCGCGGCCGGCCGTCGTGTTGTGAGTGCTAACAGCAAGCAACACTGCGTGAAATAACCGCAGAAACCAATGTGGGACGTACGACGGACGTATCGGTTTGTACAGTGCGGCGGAATCTGGCGTCAATGGGATATGGCAGCAGACGACCGACGCGAGTGCCTTTGCTAAGAACACGTCATCCTTGCAGTGCGTCTCCTGAGCTCGTAATGATATCGACTCCAGACGAGTGGATGACCTTGCCCTGGACAGATGGGTCCCGATTTCAGTTGGTAAGAGCTGATGGTAGGGTCTGAGCGTGGACCAGACCACACAAAGTGAGAGACCCCAGTTGCGCTGTGCAAGTTGGTCGTGGCTCCATAATGGTGTGGGCTATGTTTACATGCAATTCACTTGGTTCTCTGGTCCTACTGAACCGATCACTGACTGGAAATGGTGATGTTCAGTTACTGGGAGACCATTTGCAGACATTTTCCCAAAGAGAGATGGAAATTTTATGGACGATCATGCGGCACAGTTGTTTGCGATTCGTTTATAGAACATTCTGGATGATTCGAGAGAATGATTAGCCATTCAGATCGCCCGACACTGGACAGCTGCACAGTCACTGTTCGCACCGGCTGTGTCGCATCCATGTGGCAAGCATTCGAATTTCATGCCGCTCTCACAAACCGTTGTCCTCGGAGTATTTTTTTGCGCTCCTTGTAATGATGTATGCACGCAGTTACTTTTACGAATGAATAACAGCAAGATACAGCAAAGCTCTACACCTGATCCCGATCGCAGAGATTCATCTTGGACATTTCTCCAACAACATGTCTGCAGCATTTAGTATTGCGTTCTGTGCTCTTATGGTGAAGACTGACATGCTCCGAGGTACCAATGTCATCACACACACACACACACACACACACACACACACACACACACACACACACACTTGTCAACTTCTTTACCGTTAAATCTGTGTATATATAGAAGGGGAAAGCTCCTCGCCCAGAGATGCAGTGAGCAAGGCCTCTTGTGCCCACTAAGTGCCCCATGCTGCTCCGCTCTTTTACATTTGGCAGAAGTGAATGTTCCCTATTGTCAGTAAATGTAGAGTGGAAATACCAAACATTCTACGTGCCATTTTTCACACAACACATATTTAGTGCTATTATGTTCTTGGTATTCTGTCGAATGTCCATAGACTTGTTAGAAGTGTCAAATCACGAGTAAAATGTATTAATTATCCGTTACTAGATGGCGGATGGTCTTTGTGCCAAGCACAGTGCTTCCCTTTGGAGTTCCAAGGGCCATGTGTCAAGATATCCGCCATTTAGCCCGTGGAAGTTTGAAGAGATAATACACAAGCTTTGGTGAGTGCTGTAATGGACCCACCTTTCACTATTCCACAATTATTCTTCATAATAACATTGATACGTAATGTTTTTTCATGTTGTAGCAATCATGTCCTAGGTTAAGGCTGGGATTCGGTACATTGCAATAATGATTGGTACCTAGCTTTCCAAGATGATTTCAGAGTCTGAGTCTCTTATCCTGCTGCGTAATATTCTATGGAAAGAGGTCCTGTATGTTAACTGTTCCAGTTTACCACAGCTGCTTCTTTAATCTTCTCATCTGAGCACTCATATTTTCACAAATACTGCACAAACTTCTTCAAAAACAACACACAGAAAATGCATCTTGTTCATAAAATCAAAGTTTTCTTCGAGAAACTGTCCAGTCATAAACTGAGAGCAACATGAAACAAACTGTAAAAGTACCAACCCCATTCTAACGCGCTTGGCACCTAAAAATTGCATAAATATTATACCGAGGTTCCAGAGCGTTCTAGAACGTGAAATAAATAAATTTCAGATTAAGATGGTTTTCATTATTGAAAATGTTTGCCAGTTTTGATTTATAGCTTTTGAAAGTAATTATTTTCGTGGAAATTTATAGGGCTAATGGTTAATAACAAAGGTTGCTTCCTGTTATTTCATAATATCTGTTTCATCCTCGATGGTAAAATTAATGAAATTATAAATGAAGACAGATATTTTGTTTACAGTTAACACTGAAAATTATTGTATTTAACATAGACTTATTTTGAGATCATATATATTTAAAATTTCGACTGCTAATTTTCATGGTGTAAGATCGATACTTGATAATATATTGAAATACAAGTACAAAAATATATATAGGGAATAATTGTATTTGACACTTACGAATCTGTAAGCCTCCATAGATAAGAAATAAATCACTTACGTAAGAAAGTCGACTCAAGTCTGGCCCAAATGAAGACAGCATCGAACATTTTATTAGTTGAGCAGAATCTCCTTGGATAAATCCTTTTGAGTGGCGACAGAGATTTTACAGCTACACAGAAACGAAGAATGATGAATATACTCCTTGTTCCTCCAGATTTATACAACACTGTTGAGTCAGCTAACGCTATGAAGTGACACAGATATTGCAGCTATACACAATCGAAGAAACGTAAGATACACTTTGATCCGCTAGATTTATACAACGTAGTAGAGTCCACTAAAGCTATGAACCCATTTCATGTATTTCCAGTGCATACAACTGACTTTTTCATTTTAAAGATGCTGTTCAAATATTGTTGTCAATGCGGCCATGTAAGATCTCCCAAAGCAGTGTGATCAAAGTGTTTCATAATCTTTCATCTCAAGTAGCAATTAAAAAATTCTACTCTGAAGCAGAAGAAAGGAAAAATGGAAACGTATTGAAAAGAGGAAAGATCTTAGCTGATGTATACCATTCCGTACTTCATCTGAACGATCAGTCATGTTTTTTGGTTGCGAAACAGAAAGATGTTGAGGAGGCTGCCACATCTTCCGTGACGGTACAGTTACTTTAGCGGAAAACCTTGCAATATCCGACCCCAGTCGTGGAGTTGTGTAAGAAACAGAAGCCACTACTATGAGAATTTATTTCTAGAAGTTATGGTAACTCTGCTATTCTGTTGTAGAAAATTTGAAAGACCACATAAATGGTTTTTCTTGATTATAGTTCTACTACTTAAAACATTATTTCTGTACGTGTATTATAACAAATAAAATGTAGTGCCTCTATATTAATAGCACATGGAACAACAGCTTCCTGAGTGAGAATTAGAACCAGTCAGTTCCGCGGTATGGAATTCAGAGCGCTCTTAAAAAATTATTTGTTTTCTAATTTTTCTCACTATTTTAAGCGGTGATGAGGTGAATAGTACAGTTCTGTGGTATTAGAATATCGTCCTTTTTTTGATACAAAATGTTCTGTTCAAAATAGAAGTATTGCCTTTTAAGTCTCCTGACAAATGTGAGATTTGGCACTGAGAACGTTGGACGTTTCCAAACTTTAAATGTATCTTTCCACATATGTTGCCATTCTTCATCTGCCATCACCGCACAGGATCTCTAATTAGTGATCTAGTGAAATGGTATCACCAGTAACATTTAACGCCCACCGCTGCACTTGACGCTGAATGTTCCCTGTTATACACTGGCGGAAAGAAAACCGCAACACCAAAAATAATTAATGTCAAAAAATGACGTAATTCCTTCAGCTGTATTAAGGTGTTGGTTTTATTGGCAACTAGTTTCAATGTTGTTACAACATTATCTTCAGGCCCATACTTGTTGACAGTAACCGTATGTGTCTAACACTAGTAGTGAGTGGTGAGATAGGCGTAACAACATCGAAACTAGTTGCCAATAAAACCAACACCTTAATACAGCTGGAGGAATTACGTCATTTTTTAACATATATTACACCAGCTGACATCCCAAGTCATCCGTTTTAATTATGGATATACGAAGAAAAATAATTACCGTGGAGTAATGAAATTTCGGGAATACATTTGTTTAGGTAACATTTCAAGACCATAAGTTAGTGTAAGCGAGAGATAAGCCATTGCAAATGTGAAATGCTGGTACATTAATAATCTGTGTAACCGCCAGAATGCTGAACTCAAGCATGCAGACATGCATGCGTTGTGTTGTACAGGTGCCAGATGTCAGTTTGTGGGATGGAGTTCCACGTCTGTTGCGCTTGCTCGGTCAGTACAGGGACGGTTAATGATGGTTGAGGATGACACTGGAGTCGATCGTCCGATGATGTCCCATATGTGCTCGATTGGAGACATGTGGTGTTCGAGCAGACCAACGAAACATGTCGACGCTCTGTAGAGCATGTTGGATTATAACATCGATATATGCGTGTGGGTGATCCTGTTGGAAGCGCCTCCTGAAGTGGTGTGCATGAATGGCAGTTCAGGAGGCCCAAACACCAGACTGACCTTCAGATTTACAGTCAGGATGCGCGGGATACCTCCAGGTGTATATCAAGTGTGTCTAGCATCTCACCACATCCAATCTCAAAGGTAACCGGCGCTCACAACTGTTACAGCGTTTACTTAAAGCAAACCTGATTTGCATCCTCACAGTGGCACTACTACCGCCACTCTTACGCTACAGGCGCGAAATTTGAACAGACATCATCCTTCATATGTAGAAACGGGCCAAGCAACTTTCGTTTATGTCGCGCAACTCCTTCATGGTCTTCCAATTTTCTTCTTTTCTGTCAATGTATGTGGATACTCGACAACACAGACAAAATCAGTTCGTTCCTTGTCGATTATGCCCGAGCGACTTCTGCTTTTATCTTCGAACCCACTGGTCGACTTCGGTTAAGGCGTCAGGTACGGTAGTGTATCTGTTGATTTTCTTTGGCGCGTGAGTGGCCTAGTCGGTGACGTGCTTAGGCACACAGCCATGCTTTTGCTTATGTCGAAGCAGAACGATAACATTGCCTTCCTATTCTGTTTGGGTTGCTCTAGAGCGTAGTCGTATTTCGTTAATAAGAGTGGGTGCATTGACATAAAGAGAGAGAGCCATGCATGAAAAACTCATTGAGCTTGTATTGACGATGTGATAACAATAAGCATATGCAGCTCCTCTCTACGTGCCTAATCTGCAACACAAGGTAACATATTTCCAGCTTTTTACGACCTACCGTCCCATATTCGAACAGTGCGGTTATTTAGGCAATGATATCGAATGAGTAGGAGAGTGACACTCGCGATTATGGTCAATGTGAGGCAGATCACATTTCCTTTACGTGTTGTTTATGATTTGTGATCGGATTTAGCAAGCCGGTATCTCATTCACAAAATGGTTTTGCACTTTATATGTTCTCGAAATCCACGTTATGTAGCATGTCTTCGGGTGATTCTGCTGAGAGCACGGCAAGAGTCATGAACAGTAATCTTATTGTTCTGCGTAGAATCCTTGAGGCCGGCCGGAGTGGCCGAGCGGTTCTAGGCGCTACAGTCTGGAGCCGAGCGACCGCTACGGTCGCAGGTTCGAATCCTGCCTCGGGCATGGATGTGTGTGATGTCCTTAGGTTAGTTAGGTTTAAGTAGTTCTAAGTTCTAGGGGACTGATGACATCAGAAATTAAGTCCCATAGTGCTCAGAGCCATTTGAACCATTTTTTAGAATCCTTGAGATTTCTAGAATCAAATAATAATCCTTAATTTAAGAGAACATCTCGTATCTTTATTGATGTTTCATTCCTTTCATTAAGTGAAGGAAGTGCTGCGTTACTTTTGCAAGATGCTACCATTAAATAAAGGCTTTGCACTAATGGCCGACGTAGAATTAATTACAGAAATATTCTTGCACAATAATGCCACCGATTGTTCAGTTGTAACCACATTTTGTCCGAGAAATTTTTCAGATGTGAATAATTTCGTAGTATTATTTACTTACTAGCCGTTACCCGCGGCTGTGCTCACATATCAGTGAGAAGAAAGAAAATATGCGCACGACTCCGTTCAGGTTCAAATGGCTCTGAGCACTATGGGACTTAGCTTCTGAGGTTATCAGTCCCCTAGAACTTAGAACTGCTTAAACCTAACTAACCTAAGGACATCACACACATCCATGCCCGAGGCAGGATTCGAACCTGTGACCGTAGCGGTCGCGCGTTTCCAGAGTGTAGCGCCTAGAACCGGTCAGCCAACACGGCCGGCCTCCGTTCAGGGTGTTCGGTCGCTTGCCACAAGACTCCTTTTATTTGACGCCACTTTGGCAAGTTGCACGTCGATGATAAAATGATGATGAGGATAACATACACATCCAGTTCCGATCGGAGCAAATTCCAATCCATCCTGGAACCGAAATCGGGACCCCATAATCGAGAGTCAGCAATGCCAACTACTTTTTTTAAATATTCTCACACTACATTCTCAAAAGTCCTTTTTCCCATTTCTTCCTCTTCGTTTTAGTTATTTAAACGTAATGTGGGAAATGAAATCTATTAATGTCGAAAATAGAAAAAATAAAATAAAATATGTTTCTTCTTCGAAATTATGATATTCGTTCTGTACCAGTAGAGATCATTGGTATTCCAGGAGCACCGTCGCTCCTCATTGAATTCCAGCTTGTATACTTCGGAAATGCAAACCAAGAGAGGTGATTAAAAACTTTTGGAACCGCTCAACACATTTTCTTTCGCACCTTTGGCGTGTGAGCCTGTGTTGCTGTTGCAAATAAGACTGATAGCCTACTATGTCTGGAGTAATTGTGGTGCGGTAACCGAGTAGTGAGTGAAATGAACCACGTAGCAAGCATACGACAGGTCTTTTGTCCGTGAAAACATGTGCCAGTCCGAATGAAAAATTAAGTCGATGATGGTGTGTCTTGTTCTGATAATTAAAGCCAATTTCTTACTGGTCCATGACCAAACTGAATTTTGACTTCAACTAATGAATCTATGTGCAAGGGTATCCTGTAAGTGACGCTTCCTGAAGAGAGGATTTGGTATTAGATTGATACTGTGCAAGTTCGCTCCCATAGATTACAACCAATCAAGTGGATTTGACATCAGTCGGGAGTAATTTTTGATGAACATTTCGCCAAACTCTGCTCTTGTCCGTCGGTGGGTAACTCCTGCAAAGTAGGTTTACTGCTGGATGCTGAAACGCTTGTTGGTATAAAAAAAAAGCTGTGGAATCGTGGAGGCATTCCTCCCCTACGTAACTTGCCATAATGAGAAACTACTGCACATGAAGCGGCGGGGATTCTGTGGCAGGCATGAATATTGGTCAATGACACGTCGACTGGACCGCAAGACCACGAGCTGTTGATACATATCAGTAGTTTTGGTATGATGAATGATTGTGATAACACTAAAATAAAATGTGCTGTAACTAAAATTACTAAACAGCGCTAAACAGAAGAAGAAAGAAAATACATTATTTGTAGTTCGGTGAGTTGCCAATCTTATGATATTTGTAGGTACAGTAACGTCAACTTCTCTCATACCTCTGCCTGTTACCCGCGGATGCACTAGCATGTCGTAATCAAACGCAGCCTTATTGAAAGCCTCCAACGTTCTACATCTGAAGGCACGGCGTCTTTCTGTTTATAGTACATCATTTAAATGGCGCCGTCGTTGTCAGTCTTGAAGCGTCTTTGAAGCTATAAAAGTCGCGTTGACGCTCAGCGGCTAAAATCCGACGGGCTTGAAACTGATGTTAGTATGGAATTACGAATTAAATACGTTGAGCACTGGATAAGCGTTGTATTTATCACTTTGAATCCTATTATGTAGAACAGATTCACAAATATGATAAAGTACAAAAGTCGAAGAGCACTGAGCTTTTTCAAAGAGCGATTATGCCCTCACATTTTGAGTTATATTCTTCAGATCAAGAAAAATCCTATACTACACACTTTTCAAAATAGTCTATGTTATTCCTTAACATTACAGCTATCTACATACCAAATTTCATCAAAATCGGTTTAGTAGTGTAGTCTCAAAAGCGTAACTTTCGCATTTATAGTATTGGTATGGATTTTCAGCGTTGAGAGTTCCAGGTCAGCAGTTGTTTCGTTCTGCCGTTATTGTACTAAATGACAACGTTGCATTACAACATAATAACAGTAAGTGATCCAACATGCAAAAAGAATTTTTCGTTGCGTGACTTACGTCCGTAATAAAATTTTCTTGGGATAGTCAGATCGCGAAATAATATTATTTTCTTTAGGCTTTATTCACTTGTAAAAAGGGTATTTTTAATTAGGACAATTTCAAGTAGAGTTTTAATGTCCATTACTACTAGCGAAGTCATCACATCCAGTTTAACAGACAACGTACAACGTGTCCCTGTTGTTCCTTCTCGGCAGCTGACTCGGGCAGCCGCCATGTGCCTCTCCACGGCCGTGCGGCCATGTTTTTAGCGAGGCTGATTTACGGCGCGCGGTCATTCATCCGTCAACATTCCTAGCGGGCAGCGCGGGCGCGCGCCTGATGATGATGTCAAACCAGCTGTCAGCCTTATACGGCCGCGGCCACCGGGGCTCAAACTGGGACCACCCGCGCGCTGCTAATGAAGCACGGAGCAGGCCTTGCAGACCCCGCCCGAGCGCCAGCGCGGGGCCGCCCGCAGGATCTGACTCTGATAACATCTCTGGACAACAGCAAAGGCCCGCGTCTCTCCTGGCGTCTGTTTGTGAAGTGTTACTCGATCACAGCGGATGATTCTTCAAGCTCCCCCGGCGTACAGACTATTCCATCATGTTTGGGGCGACCATTCTCTTGTGATATTCAGGCTGCGAACCTTACAGTAATTTTCAAGGCGAGTTTGTGGCCGAACTCTGAGTGTCCAGGCATGCCTGTTAGAAGTAGGACAAACACAGCGTCGCTCCACACTGCATTGTTGCCAAATTTATTCAAGACGGTGGATCGAAGATAGCAGCGATAGATGTGGCAACGTCGCACTGACGT
Organism: Schistocerca piceifrons; assembly: GCF_021461385.2. Lineage (NCBI taxonomy): Eukaryota > Metazoa > Arthropoda > Insecta > Orthoptera > Acrididae > Schistocerca > Schistocerca piceifrons. The sequence continues at coordinate 742,632,058 of NC_060138.1, forward strand.
CATGGCGGGAAGTTCAAATTTTGGATGGAAAATAGGTCAACCGGGCTATCTCCACAAACTCACTCCCCTTCTTCTCCTCCCCTCCTCCCTCCCCTAACCTCCCTCATCCAGCCCTCAACTGCCCCATCTGTAAATTGGTAGGTAAAGGATTCAGCCTATGCAAGGCTGCCAGATTGGATGGACGTAAATCTTTGTTTTGTATGCATTGTCGTATATTGTTTATTTAAACAATTTGAGTTTTCACAGACAGTATCTCCATCCACTGTGTTTATCTTGATGTCTGCAGCCAGCTGTCATAGTTTGCTACACCACCACCACAGGGCGCTGTTGGCCCTCCCAACTTCCCTCCTGTGACGTGATCCAAGATTGCAGGCAGGGAAAAATATGGCGGAAAATTCGCTCAGTCTGTACTGATCATCCCAACAGGATGGACATAAATGTTGGCTGTGTACTATGTGTTCAATGGATGTGATGTCTGTGTTGGAGGAGGGGAGTTTAATGAGGAGTATATTAGGTGTAATCATGCAGCTTAGGATTGTGTCCTTTAGCCACCTCCACAATGCTTGGAAAGCAACAATATTTGGTCAATGTATGAAGGATTTACACTTTGTAACTCGTGCTGATAAGCACATGTGTTGTAACTGAATCTCATTCAATAAAAGTCCAGTCTGTCTACTGAAGCACAAGAGGCAAAATGTTCACCCACTCCAGCATGTGCACTCCCTGCACCAGAGTCTCCACACCTACTGGAAGAGTTCACGTGCTGGGCCTGCAGAGATGGCCTATGGTAGGCGCAGGGCAACCATGCACAAAGTACTTCTGTCGCTCTGGAAATACCTCAGCCTTCTTTGTGGCACGAGGATACCCCTTGTCATTGAACCCGAACTGCTTCACGATTGCTAAAGCTGGTGTTTAATCAATGTGCGACTATTTTCACACACATATCTTGAAGATGTCACAGTAAATAAATGTACCACTGCATAAAAATAGAGAGAGAGAGAGAGCTATGCATATGACAAAAGAATATTTAAACAAAAATGGTTCAAATGGCTCTGAGCACTATGGGACTTAACATCTGAGGTCACCAGTCCCCTAGACTTAGAACCACTTAAACCTAACTATCCTAAGGACATCCCACACATCCATGCCCGAGGCAGAATTCGAACCTGCGACCGTAGCAGTCTCGCGGTTCCAGACTGAAGCGCCTAGAACCGCACGGAATATTTAAACAATTGTTAATGTAATTATGCATTTTATTCTGAGGAATGCCACCACCACAGTTGAACATGTACTCTAAAAAAGAATTGCAGCATACACGTGAACCATCTCTGAGACACTTTGTGCGCTTTTGTGGGAAATACCACATCCTTCCATTGTCTTTGAGCACTAGCTGCTTCAGGAGTTATTAAATTCAATTTAATATATCTCTAAAAACACTTTCAAAAAGATCGCTTCACAGTACTTTGCTTCAATTTTGCGATGTATGCTGCCACGCTTGAACAAGTAGGTACAATGTTTAACGCCTCAATACATCTGTAAATGTAATTAGTTTCAAATACACTTACATATAAAACATTGCACTGTATTCCCTGGTGCACATGTAACGGGAAGACAAGAGGGCAAATACAGTCGAAAATACATTGCATGGGAATATTGCTTATAAATTGAAACCAAAATAAATGAGCAGAAATACACCGCGTCTAAACTCTGAATACGATACTACATCACGCAAAAAGTATTGTTAAATACTCCATCACAGTAGTTTGCTACACAAGGTACAGTCATAACTCAGGACCGGCGAAGCGGCTGCGTGTCTGTCAGCGGCCCCAGCTCGCCACAGAGTGAATCGGCGACCGGAAGCTCGGGCACTCCACCACAAAGAATCGATCAGCAGAACAAATGGTATTTCTGGAACCCCACATGCAAAAGTGTGAGAAATTCTTGGCCGCCGGGCCAGCACCAACTTGTCCTGTGTGCTAAGACCAGCATTCATCAACAGGTTAGGTGGAACGCTGAAAATACTTTTTGGGACTTTCCATCCATCGCCCTTCCTGATTTGTTGGCGCCATATCACTTTGTCTACATAAACGTCTCTCATTCTGCTAGCGTTAGTTCGCCAGTGTGGTTGTTCCTTTTAGTCGTGTGTCCGTCCATTTGTTGCTGAAAATGAAGCGTTCGGCGATGTCAGACACCTTCAGCGTTTGCGGCAAACAACGTAAAATTGTAGAAGAAAAAGAATATGAACTGCCACGTAAGTTTTTGTAAATATGTGGTCATGGTGATGAAACGGGGAAAAAATTTAGTGTGTTAAAGAAAAAAATTCTCGTCGGTAATTCAATTTCTTTTTCTTGTTTTACGGCGCAAGTCCAGGGTTCTATCCTGGATTGCGAGGACAAATGGGAGGAGGAGGAGAAGGCTGGACCACAGTGAACTATTCCTGTCGAGGTCAGCCTCCTGTGGAGAGCCTGCAAATAGAGCTGCCATAAGAGTATTAAAAGTGTCATTTGTTTTTAGATCGTTGGTGTATTTCTTACTTGTTCTTGTTATAGCTCATGTGGTAAAAATGCAGCTCAAACTGTAGGTAATGCTGGGGGCTGAAGAAATGTAGCACCCACACGCTGTGGAACAGCCTCCATCAGTGAATTCACAGTGCCAACAGTCGCGTAAGTACAGAAAAAAATGTGTAGCAGTAGCTACATAATTTAAAAAAAAAAATACGTTTCGCCTTGTTGCAGTAGCAATTCTAGGCAGGCTAGACTCCCTAGACAGGCAGCTGGAGCCTATTCACCAACTGTAGTAGCAGTCTCTGGCACCTAGTGAGACAGCAGAGCAGTCCCATACGTGAAAAAATTCTATTTCTTGTTTGTTTGTGTCTGCAGTATACAAGGTTTTTCTATAGACAGTGAGGTGTTTAGGCACGCAGTCACGCTTTTGTATATTTCGGAGGAGAACGATAACGATTACTTCTTCTTCTTCCTATTCTGTTTGGGCTGCTCTAGAGCGAAGGCGTATTTCGCTCGTGTGTGATATGGTGTGGTACCGACCGTGGTTGCATTAACATAAAGAGAGAGAATACTTGGGTTCAAATGGCTCTGAGCACTATGGGACTTAACATCGAGGTCAACAGTCCCGTAGAACCTAGAACTACTTATACCTAACTAACATAAGGACATCACACACATCCACGCCCGAGGCAGGATTAGAATCTGCGACGGTAGCGGTCGCGCGGTTCCAGACTGAAGCGCCTAGAACCGCTCGGCCACAACGGCCGGCGAATACTTGGGGACTCCGGATGCCTTTGAGGAGCGAATCTCTTCCACTAGGATCGAGAGACTGGCAGGAGGCTACCGCGACCGTGTCGGGTCTCTAAGAGTATGTCTTCCTGTTAGGGAAACAGAGCTCCGCAAAGTAGGCAATGATCCGCAGTATTCCACCATTAAATGCAGTGCGGTTGGCTGTATCGAGCTATCTTACCCCCCCCCCCCCTCCCCCCCTTAAAGTTGCCTCTGGCACTGAAGAGACAAGCCTTCATTATTTTTGGTGGGAAATAGCGCGATAATGCAGAGCACATAAATCGCCATGTGGTTTCGTGAATCCGTCTTGAGTGCTATACTGGCCCAGTTTTTCGAGATGGAAGTGAGAGTGTCAGATAAAGCATCCAGCCAAATACTACGCTTAGATATCCATACACATGTCTATGATCTAGCAAATAGAAGGTCCTGTTATATCAATCTCCCTAAGAATATACCTAATACGAGGGCATGCATTCATGTCGAAAATAGAAAGCATCAGGCTTGTTTTGCGCGATCAGTCCTGCCTTGCGAGAGAAATTACGATCTAGGGCTCATCCTGGGCAGCCTGGTACATACCATGTCGGTGATAATATTCGAAGGGTGTTATAACTTTGATGGTATCGAGTTCTCCGTCAAGATATAGTGCGCACCCAAATTTTAGTTGCAGAATACTGGAATATCGGTTTATGCTTATGGCTTGGAGAAGAAAAGCCAGCCACATGAGCAGGACAAGCAATACTTGTCGGCCCCCTCCATTTCTAAAAATTTTCCGATGAGTGTGAGATGCATGTAAACATGCTACTCTTCTCTGAAGGCGATAATTATTATTATGTTTGGATAAAAAAGTCACGTCCCGACTCCTTTCTGCCTAATTGAGTAAGCATGATGATAAATGGCATATTTATTTAAGGTGCCTCTATACCTTTTCCTCAGACAGGTTATTAGCAGAGCATCTAGTAGATTGCGCTTCCAAGGACCCTGTACATGTTATTATGCCTACAGAGGAAAACGAATTCTTAACGTTTAAAAATGCTCATCAACAGGAGCGATACTTGTTTGTAGTGTACACCGATTTTGAATGCCTTCTCTCTCCTATGACCCGCTGTGAAGGTGAACCCACGACATCACGTACCACATTTACAAAAAAATACGCGCAATATGCGACAGCATACCAAATTGTATCGTCCTATGACTCAAATCTTAACTGCTGAAAGTCTTATGTTGGAGATATTCCGGCGGTTTGTCTGCTTACTGCGCCTGAAAAACTTTCATAGGAAGATTATAAGTTTTAAAGCGACAACATTCCCATGACCAAATCTAAGGAGAATGAAGATTTGTACAATAACGCTGTTGACTGTCATTTTTTAGGCTGCCATTAGATAGAAAAGCGGAAACTCCTAGCAGGGACCACTGTCATCTTACGAGGAAGTTCCATGGCACAGATCACAATACGTGCAATTTGAAGTACCAGCTACCGAGTCATATACCCGTATTCTTACATGATTTAAGTGGATATGACATTCACTTTCTAGTTGAGCACTTGGCTGATTTTGGCATGAGGAAAGACCTGGTCAGTCTCCTATCGGCGAGAGTTAGGAATAAATTTCATTCTCCAAACGAATGTCGCCAAGAATAATGCTGTGCTTCCTTGACACACTACTTCCTATACAAACGCCACTCCAACAACTCGTCGAAACTCTATTTCGGGGGACATGCTTATCACTCGAGCGGCATTTCCCGACGAGGAAGGGTTTCAACTCGTGAGTAGGAAAGGGGTTTTCCCATATGAGTGTTTGGATAGTATGGCAAAACTCAATGAAACCAGGCTACCCAACATAACTGAATTCTCCAGCAACCTTACAGAAGATACCATAACGTAATTCATTTTTCGGTAAAACAAGGGAAAATTTGAAGGAATGAAGTGAAATTTAGATTATAGTCGAATGAGGTGGGTTTTATGGCGCCAGAAAATGCGTTACCAGACCAAATTTTAAGCAGATCACCATTTTCAATAATAACTTTGTGGCTGTGGAGATAGCGAAGGCTGCTGTAGAGTTTACGAAACCTTTTTATGTGGAGATGTATATACTAGACCTATAAAAACTCCATATGCACTGCTTTCATTATGAGTTCATAAAAAATCATTTTGCAGATCCTAAATTGCTTTATAATGACACAGACAGCTTCATCTACCAAGTGAAGAAGTGTGATCCATATGAGGTATTGAGGTACCACAGAAATGAATTAAACACATCTTCATACATGGTCGATAATACTTTGGGTATTGTTCCACAGAACAATAAGGTTATTGACCTTATTAAAGACGAGGCGAATGAATTGCCAGTTGTGGAGTTTGTAGGTCTGTGATCAAAAATGTATGCATATTGCACATTGGTAGGCGCAATCCGGAGACGGGCTAGGGGTGTGCATCGTATGGCATCGAGAGCCCTCTCTATAGATGACTATTTGTGGTGCCTGTGCAGTGGTGTTCGCGGTGCTGCACTGCATTGTACACACATGGTACAGTACAGCAGACCAGTATTCGATCGAGAGGACATGAGGTGTACACTGTGCTGCAGTCTACAATCGGCCTGCCACCTCATGATGATAAAGGGGTCATTTGTGAAGACGGGACTGAATATCTCCTGTACTCACAATACTCACTTGTAGCTAGAGAGGGGACTCTGCTTCAGTCAGAGTGGGAGATTGAGTGAGTGAGAGAGAGATAGAGAGAGAAAGAGTGAGAGTATCTCCAGAGTAGTATTGGGACCCTTTAATTGTAGTGTAAGTAATTTTTGTGCTTGTGTGTGTGTGTGTGTGTGGGTGAGTGGGGTGGGTGGGTGGGTTGGTGGATGGGTGTATGTGTGTGCCTTTGAGTGTTGTGTAAATATTTATTCATTTGTGTGTAGTATGTATACACGTATATACACACACTACGTGAGAGAAAAATGATATATATATATATATTAACAACCTCGTAAAAAAACCTGGGTCCATCTGGCTCCGGATGGTAGCACCCTGTGAGGGCCCCTGCCTAGGGTTACGGGTGAAAACCGGTCAACTGTCTCATAGGCGGATGAGGAATTTTTAACTCCCAACGGCTGAGAGAGCGGAGAAACCAAAAATCTATAACTGCAAGCGTCTGTACCCAGATTGGGCGGCTTGTGGGCAGCGTCTGTTCCTCATGTTAGAGGCGGCTGTTTCAAGAAAACCTTCTAACGCTAACAACGTTAGTCGTATTCCTGGTAGGTTACGCAAGTAATCTCCCCAACTTTGAAGAATTTCAACAGTTACAATCTTAACGCATGATGAAAATGTCTTTCAATAACGAAACTACCCCAGGTGGCCAATCCACCGTCGGCAACGACGCAAGCAGACCCATGGATTCTGGGGAGTCTGCAACACCATGCAAATCCAACAAGATTAAACCCAGAAAAATCTTCAACATAGCAACTCTCAACATAAACTCCCTTCTCAAAGCGGGAAAACTTAAGCACGTTACAGACCAGTTACACACGGAAGACATAAAAATTGTGGCGCTACAAGAAACTCGCTTCACTGATGAAAACACATTTGAATCAAACAAATTCAGAATATTTAAAGGAAAACCTGGAAAAATTGTAATGAAGAAATGCCCTCAGCCTGGCACAGCTTTTGCTGTAAACACAAAAATTCTGAACTCTGTCGAACATTTTTGGTCAACATCATCGAGAACATCTTTCCTCACTTTTCGATGTGCAAATAAAAAATACACATTAATCAATGTTCACGCTCCCACAAATGACAAAAATAATGCTAAAAATAGGGAAGAAACAGATGAATTCTGGGAAAACCTTAAGGATCATATATCAGAAATCCCGGAAAACAATGCAAAAATACTTCTAGGAGATTTTAACGCTCAGATTGGAAAAGAAAAGAAATTCCGCCATATTGTCGGCAACTTCCCCGCACACAAACGAACCAACAAAAATGGAGAAAGGTTAATTATGCTCTGTAAGCAGTTTAAACTCAAGCTAATGTCAACACGTTTTAAACATCTTCCCAGAAAACAAAAAACCTGGGTATCTCCGATAAAGAGTATCGGAGAATTTCAAATAGATCACGTGGCCATCTTCTCCAAATATGAAAAAGAAATATTGAACACACGTGTCCGAAAATCTCTAAACCTCGACTCCGATCACTATCTCACGAAAATAAAAACTAAACTGATCCCACAAAACAAACAGAAAAGCAGAAACGGTGAATATAAAAACAGAAATAAAATAAATTTTGATCTTACAACCCTGAGAAATTACAACCTTAAGTCCAACTCTAACCTCAAGGATTTTCAGAAAAAACTAAAGACATTCTCCCCTTCACAAAACCTCCAAGAATTTCAGAACAACTTGATTGAGGCAACAGAAACAACCTGTCCAAAAAAGAGCAAACCGAGACACCCGTGGTGGGACAGCAATGTAATGAAGTTCTGCATGAAAGACTTAAAGCCTGGAAAAAGTGGAACTCACATAAAACTGAAAACAACTTTGATGAATTTAAGCAAGCCAGAAAGAATGCCTCGAAAACTATTCGCAACACCAAGAGACAATATGAAAAACAACAACTGGACTCAATCGAAGAGAATTTCAAGAAATGTAACACGGCAGCTTGGTACAAAATATTCAACCAGAAACTCTGAGGATACCTGTCCCCTTGCCTAAACCTTATGAGAAATAATAAGACTCTCGCCACCAACAATACTGAAAACTGTGAAATCCTGGCTGAATATTTTGAGACACTTCTAAACTGCCAAACACCCATCCAGACTCTCAGTTTTACGCAACCAGAAACATTACCAACACATTCAACACCTCCGACACGAGAGGAAATCACAAACATAATCAAAAATCTCAAAAACAGGAAATCATGTGGAGAAGACACAATTACAGCAGAAATGCTCAAGCTTGGGGGAGAAACATCAGTAGAAGCATTACACAAAGAACTTGAACAAGTATGGGAAACCAAGAAAATCCCAAGTCAATGGAAAACTGCCCTAATTCACCCTTTGTTTAAAAAAGGTGACAAAAGAGATGTTAACAACTATCGTGGAATATCGCTTCTCCCAGTCCCATACAAAATTCTATCAAAAGCCCTGCTCAATCGTGTATCACCAATTATAGAGGGAAAACTTGGAGAATATCAAGCTGGCTTCAGACCAGGAAGATCCTGCGCAGAACAAATATTTAACCTCAAAACAACAATGAACTATTTATCTACAAGGAGCAAGAAATATTTCATAACATTCATTGATTTCAAAAAAGCTTATGACTCAATCGATAGGGATACACTCATCAAAACACTTCGAGAATATGAAATAGATGAAACAACAATCACCATAATCAAAGAAACATTAACAAATACAACATCAAAAGTAAAATTCCAAGGAGAAATTTCACGGCATTTCGAGGTCAAAACCGGCGTCAGACAAGGAGATGCGCTGTCCCCGGTACTCTTCAACTGTGTTCTGGATAAAGTCATAGCAGAATGGAGAAAACTCACGCAAAAACATGGAGTTGAGAAAGTCCAAATTGGAGGGAAGTGCTACAAAGCCATTGAAATCAACTGTTTTGCCTTCGCTGACGATCTCGCCTGTTTAGCTTACACACAAAAAGACACAATAAAACAAATAGAATTACTTAAAGAAACTGCTGAAAAAGCAGGCTTGCAAATTTCATTTGAAAAGACAGAAATCATTACAAATATCAAAAATCCACCAAAGAAAATAACTACGAAATACGGGAAAATACAGGTATCTAAACATTTTAAATATCTTGGTGAACTAATTCAGCCTGTGGCAAAAGGTCATCCAGCCTGCAGGGCTAGAATACAAAAACTAGAGACAGCAACTCACTACTGCAGACAAATGTATTCAAAAAAATGTATATCCAAAAACATTAAACTCAGACACTACCAGACTGTCATTAGACCGCAGATACTATATGCATCAGAAACACTGGCAAATTTTACATACGCAGAACAGATAGAAAATCGTGAAAGAAGAATTGTGAGGACAATTCTTGGACACAGGAAAATAACAGATGATCAAGGCAAGCCTGTATACAGACTAAAAAGCAACAAAGAAGTGTATACGAAATGCAGCAAAATTACAGACGAAATTAGAAAAAGAAGATGCTCCTTTTATGCTCACATCATGAGGATGAACCCGAATAGGCTTACAAAACAAATATTTTCGTACATCGCAAATCTAAAAAATAAAAATTTATGGTTTATCAACACAGAAAGAGATCTAAAAGAAATGGACATAGATCAGGAAACAATATTTAACAGAAACCTTTTTAGAAAAAAACTGAATTCATTCACGGGTTTCGGTGTGAAAATTACAAAACAAATATTTTCGTACATCGCAAATCTAAAAAATAAAAATTTATGGTTTATCAACACAGAAAGAGATCTAACAGAAATGGACATAGATCAGGAAACAATATTTAACAGAAACCTTTTTAGAAAAAAACTGAATTCATTCACGGGTTTCGGTGTGAAAATTAAGAAGACTTGTGGAACTAAATGGTCTGAAGAGAGAAAAACCGCCTTCAGCGCAAGAATGAAAGAAGTGTGGACTGAGAGAAAGAAGACTTCCCAGAAGCGCAAGAAATAACTGTTTTCACGCTCTTTAACGGCCAAATTTGTATTATATATATATATATATATATATATATATATATATATATAGTGTGAAAAATTTATAAATAAGTATAAACAAAAAAGTGTATTATATTTACTAAAAAAATCTGAAACGAATTGTATATTTATTTATTCATGTGCAACATCTACACACCATGTGTGTCTTGTAAATAGAATAGTTTTAAGTTTTCACCTGCCACTATCCATCGAAGTCAGGTTAGTCACAGTCCATCAGGATTATTGTAAAAGTTATGCTAGTGAAACTGTAGAATTTAGTTGTATTAGTAAAATAAGTATCTCAACATCAGTCTTTAGCATAGATTTGTATAACAGGAAAAGCTGTAAACATTCTTATCTAGTGCATCTGGAAAATAAATTTAAAAATGATATTCTCAAGCAAAGTCTCTGTTGTAGCATGTAAGTTAAAAACATCTCTGCATTACAATAGCAGAGTCAAACTGTGTTTGTGCGGGGTGGGGGGTGGGGGGGGGGGGGGTACGGATGATGAATTCGTCAATGGCAACACCATCTTATCCACTCCTGAATGACTTTCTCCTTCGTTGACATCTCAATGTATGTTAGACGTCTCTACAGCGTGAGGCTTTATATATCCGCTCTTCTTCCTTTATTATGTGCCGGCTCCCCCTTCTCAATAACAAAGATCTCGACATCTATTTTCATAGCCTCGACCTTTTCATTTATGTCGGTATTTTCTTACCGGTTTCATGAAGTACCTCTTTTAATGCATTGACCATTCTCGGAAGAATTCGGTAATACATCTCTAGCTTCCTGTATGTCCCTCCAAGTTTATGCACGATAGCCTGAATTAGCGCCTCCATGTCCAAGCGAATGTTTGTCTGTGTACACCCATTCTATCAGGTTGACAGCCAGATATACACGTGAATTTGTCCGTGGTGCAGTGTATGCTGTTGCACTCATCTCTCTTACCGCATATCCAGAAACTCTAGTTGTATTCGCCTGTACCTTCATCATTCAGTTTGTTTGTTTTATCAATAAGCAGAAACACATACTGTGAATGATTCCAGCAATCCGCACATATCTTTAAAGAATTATTGAGGGACATGTCAGTTCCTACACATGCCTGGTGAATGTGTTTTAAATTCAGATTGTCTTGTTTAAAGGCTGTAACGAGGCTTGAATTATCCCTGACCAACTGTTTTGGGATTCTGGGATACGTTTGGATTAGATAAAATACATCAGCAGCCATATGACGAGCGAAAAAGAAATATTTTTGAATCCGTTCTTGGTTTTCCACAGCAATATCTTCAAATATGAACACAGTTCTTGAATTTACTTTTTCGGCTTGGGGGGGGATATCACTGCTTTCACTGGATGTCGTCTAAGTAGCACCTTTTACACTGTGCAATATCCTGTAACAGCTGATACTTGGGCTGGAACAGTGTTTTTGAAAATACACGAACATGTTCAAATTGGACCCCATCTGCGTATGTTAGGAGCGTCATGAGATCATTAGTCTTGTCTCAGTTGGATGTACCTACAATAATTGCTTATATATTCTCAGGAAAGCGTATTCCATTCTTCTTCAGGTCTTCTTTTCGATCTTCACAGCCCCAGTCACCAGCAACAAAGTCTTTGTGACGAGGATGTTTTACCCACTCTGCCATGATGCCAGTCGCGTAGGTACTAACAAGTAGTGGCCATATATAGAAAGACACACTTGTGAGGATGTTAATAGAATGTGTAGCCATTATAGCTCCGTCACTTACCCAAGTGAGCTATGTTGCCTACACAAATAATTCTGCTGTATGAAAAGTAACTTCATTTTGAAAGTAACATGAGACAGGTATGAAATAAAACACAAACACAGTTTGAGATCATATATAATTATATATATATATATATATATATATATATATATATATATATATATATATATATACATTATTTGTTTAAATATTGTACATCGAATGTACTTAAAAAATCATCAGACTCTTTCTTTATCTTCTTTGCACCTGTACAGTATTTTCCAAATCAAGCTTTTTGTATGCAGTAAATTCCATGCATATCTCTTTCAAACCGATGGGCACCTCACAATATTCCGGTTTTTCATACACAAATTTAACATGTTTCTCTTTCGCCTCTGCATTCATGCAGAAACAAAGCTACTGCTCCACATCATTAACATATACGACACTAGCCACACGTATAGTGCAGAGTCATCATACACTGTCGTAATAGATAGCATAGTGTCACACCAGTAAGTCGAATGTCCGACAGGGGTGAGGGGTACGAGTTAGATGGTACTCTATGGTCTTCTGCTGATTGATGTAGCACTCTGCAACAATTTTCGTCCCAGTCGAACTCGGAAATAAGCACTTTAAAACCCTTTGATACATTTTCAATTTCTATCCTCACAAGCAAGCTCCAGTCATGATGACCTTCTACACCCACATTAACAGGTTTCATTGCACTAGGAGTTAAACTGTATGTAGATCTGAAAAGAAAGAGCACACTTGATACCTTCTCATCCATAGCTTGTCCATAGCTTTGTCTCTGCACTAGCACAAGGATGTTCTGCTGGGATGGGTCGTATGTGGGTCACCAGTACTGTCCTCCATGTTGCTGTTGTTTAGGACCACCAGCATCATTCAAGATGCTGGGAACAGACTACACTTCCTCATCATCCAAATCGATGAGTGGGACAGACAATAACAGCTTCTTGACCTGCTCCAGCATGTGGGCAATGTGCGCTACAGTCCCCCACGTGGTCGCTAAAGGCTTGGACACGCTCGAGGTTGTTGCTGCTGCAGGTTCAGAGGTTGCTGCAAGTCTCAGCAAGATGGCGGCTGAGTTTGCTGCTGTTCTGGATGTAGCAGAAATCGACATTTTGGTGCTCACTCCTACAGGCCTCGACATGACGGTTACTCCTGAACAAGAAGGAGAAAGCGTCAGACAGTATATGGTCCTTGTGAACATAGATCGACTCCTTGTCTTGTCCTAGGAGCGGTCGTGGCATCGAGTGAAGTCTCACTAGCGACTGCGATCGGAGTCGACACGTCAGCCGCACGTGAGACAAATTATCCGACGCAGTTCTCCGAAGGGCTACTAGGAAAAGTTTACTGGGTTTACTGGAGACTCCAGTTAATTGTCTGTAGTGTTATTCTTACAAAATGGCATTAACATGGGTTTTCAGATTAGCGAGACAGAATTAAACTTGCCAATGTTGCAAAACCAATTATTAATGCTATACAGATATCTAATGGCAATCAGAAAGATGCCGAATTCCGACTTCTGACGTGGAAAACGTATACCTGTAACAGAAAATACACTGCTTCCACATGGTTTCTGGCAACCTGAGCCAATAAACTTTACAAAGACAAAATAGGTTAACTATTCAAAGTTAAGGTCAAAAATGACATAAAACACTAATTAGCTACGGCATCCCAATTCGATATGAGACCACTGCCTACCAAACACGTACTCTTTCACGGAACTTTAACACTCGCCTAGAAGGCCGGAAAATGACGAATGAGAATTTCACACTCGCGAACAGTAACACGCTTCTGAATTCTTGTAAGCTTTCTATATTCGGAAAATAACTTTATCGATCACTGAGGATCACTAAGTACCGACTTCAGAAAGGTTAAACACGCCACCTCCGCCCCAGAGGGCAGACTTCTTGCGTCCTGTTTAAGAGTCTCCGGACCTTCAGCTGATCAGTCTCGATAGCAGAATGCTAGCATTCCCATTAGTCATTTCCTTCTTTCGCTAATACTAGTACTGTGGAAAGTACTGCACCTACCACGACATTTCGCAAACTTGTTTCCCGCAGATGCTGGAAAACACCTCCTGCCATGGGGAAGCCACTGGTCCTTGAGGTCCCTAGAAATCCCCGAATACAATCCACTTTAGGCAGGTCATGGAAAAACTCACCCATCAGTTCCAGGATGGACGAACTCCAAATCCACCTGATGCCACCTCACGCTTTGCTAGCAGACAAAAGGACGACTCCACCATGCATGGCCCAGAGTGCTCTGTTACAAACTAAAGCTCCAAAGATGCTCGCAGTTTCCGAAAAATGGCGACCGCTGGACACCTGCAGGTACACACTATCTGATCTAAAGCATCCGGACACCTACTAGTGGACGTTAATATGGGCTATGTCGGTGACAGCTTGAACTCTGCTGAGGACGATTTCAATGAGGTGACTGAATGTCTGTGGTGGAATATTAGCTCATTCTTCCGCACGAGCGGAAGCTAAAGAAGGTAGTGATGTTGGAAGCTGGGGTCTGGGGAGCAGTTAGCTCTAACTCATCATAAAGGTGTTTCACTCGATTCCATTCGGGACTCTGGGTAAGTCAGTCCATTTCAGTACAGCGAAAGCTAGTCCAAAGCTGCCAATTTAACATTTTTAATTCACTCGAAAAACGTAAAATTTGTAAGTTTGGACTGGTTTTTCGTTCTACTGTTGAACAGCATTCTGGAAGTTCATTTCAGGAATGTTACTGTCCCTAGACCACTGCTTCGCATGTGCTGCTTTATGACGTGGTGCACGGTCATGCTGACACAAACACTGCTTTTGTGATAACAATACAATATCTGCCCCTCCTTTGACACTGACTGGTCCGCCTTTCGTGACATCTAGCGCTCAGTTTCGCACTGTATAGGGATGTCCGGATACTTTTAATCAGGTAGTGTAACTCAGCACGAGTAGCCTAGTCTTATAGTTTACGACTTAGAAACCGATCCTCTTTCCGTCGAATCCGTCCTTCATAAACCGTTAACACCCTTTCTTTACGGCATAACGGTAAGCCTGGTATTTGCATGAATGCTGCTGACATGCTGTAAGACTTTCAGCACACCATTCTCTTTGTGGTAACAGTAATGAGTAATGAATGCCTGTTGCAGTGCTTGAGTATCGGCTCTTAAGTATTGCAGAATCAAAAAATAAATAAATAATAAAAAACAATTCACAAGCAGGACTTTGCACAGAGAAGCAGCACAGGAGTAAAGTTAGCTAAATATAGTCTTCGGGGATATAAGTTTCGCACAGAGATGATTTTCGTGAGTCGACAAGACGCCGCATACTGCAGATTCTTAACGGCCATCGCGTGCTGTGTTAGTATGTAAATAGTTAGCGACGCTGCAGATGCTATCTACTCCAGAAAATTGGCTCTCGTCAGACTGACAGTATTCGGCATATTCGTAGACTAACCTCGTTGTACTGCTTAAGACATGTCTCTGGATTCAACACCCCGACCATTATGACAGCAATATATCAAGACCTATTTACGAATAAGAAGAGAACAAATGGGCCTCTCCTAACCGTATCTTCGATCTTGTTACTCTTAACTTCTCTGTACGGTAAACATAATTCCAATTTTCTCTTTCTGTCGTTGAAATAACTATTATACATGTAACACCAAATAAAAGTCACCCTGATTCACGTAGCCAAAGTGTCACGTCATCAGATTTTTCGGTTCATGGAACGAGCTTAAAAAACATGGTGAGACACCTGTACTGTTTTCTCGATAATGGCACTCTAATCAGTTTCCTCCCCACGCATCCAGAGGCCTCATATTGTCATGTCAAATACACTGGCAATATTCGCATTTATTTATAGCGTCTGATAAACCAATCTTCTTTATAGCAGTCGTTGAACATAACCACGGAACATTCGTTGTCAAACACTGCGCTGCCCATGATCTGTCAACTACTGTGTTCCGCTCAGGATCTGTAAATTTTCTTCTTATGTTTCGTGGCCGTCTTAATATTTATTGTTGTAATCGAGGGGGCTAGTGCAGTAATGCATTCTAAGAGTCTAGGAGATACTGCGATAGTGAATACCAGAGTAGACACCTCAGTTCGAGGGGAATGTACGTTCCTAGAAAGGGCAGTCACGGAAGCAGCACAGTCAAGTTGGTACAATAAACGCAGCTGCAGGGAAAAGGAGGGGTAACGGAAGGTATACATTTTGACGGATAGACGAGAGACGGAAATACAAATATGTTCACCAGAACAAAGAAATACAACAACACTAACCACTTAATAATGAAATCGATAAGAAATACAGAGAAGCTAAAACTAAAGAGTTGCAGAAAACAGGAAAAATGTGGAGAAGTCGAAAGAGAAGCGGCTATCGGAACTACAGATTCAGCATATGGAAAAGCATAGTACGTTGAATGTCTGCACGAGGAGTGGGCAGGGCTCTCTGCTGACGTGATATTTGAAAAAAAAATGACTAGTGGTATGGGAACCATAGGGGGTCGAATATTAGAGTGATAGATTGAAGAGGTTTTGGATAACATGACATCAAAAACGAGGGTGGGTAGCTACGATAAATATCGCACTGACAGCCTAACAGGTCGTGTTTCCCAATAGCTGATCAGGAAAATGGAAAAAATCAAAAAATAAATAAAAGATCTGTTAGATCTAAGAAATATAAAGCACAAGAAAGTCGAATCTTATATTTCTCTTGATAGGAGAAGCAAGACCTAAGAAAAACCATGACACTTTCATAGGATTTATCGACTCAGAAAAATCGTTTGACCACGTAAAAGGGTGCAAATTGTTCGAAATCCACGGAAAAATAGGTATAAACTACAGAAAAAGTTGGGTAACATACACCTTGTACAAGAACGAAGAGGGAACGACAAAAAACGGAAGATGAAGAGAGAAGTGAGCGGATTAAAAAGAGCGCAAGGAAGGGCTAAAAGGTTTAAAGAAGGGCTACCGTCTTTCCGTCTTGTTGCTAAACTTGTACAAAGAGGCCTCAGGGTCTCAGCATTGTTTGCTGGGTACTGACCTGACGACCCCAGAGTTCCTGAGCCAGGAAATGGTAAGCCCCGACAGTCCTCTGTCACCGTACGCTCTGGGCATGCTTCAGCGGCCATTGTGCAGAGCGGCGGAGGAACGTTGTGTGTTACAGGTAACACGGATCTTGACTCGACCACCCGGATCGCGAGGATGGTGAAAACAACCTCTGCAAACAAACCTCATCCTCAAGGTGTGCTGCGCGCTGACGAGATGCGTGGTTGTTGAGATGGAACAGTCGTTATTGGACAACCTCCGGGGATCCTGCAGTACGTAAGTTGTGTAAGGCGCATGGGGTTCGGGGCTCTGTCTAGGTGGACTTTTATGTCCCTAGCTGTTCGTGGGATCGGAATGGTTCCTTAGAAATTTTCTCTTTCTCTTCCCAGCGGGAAAGGTGGGCCGCCGGTAGGTACCAACATCTAATCAAACGAGAGGGCTTGTGTCGCCAGCTCTCCAGACTTTGGAATTACACAGAGTCTTTCAGTCTCTCGTCTTGTACTTAAACGAAAACAGGGCAGCTCTGAGAAAGTTTCAGCTTTCTACATACAAAAGGGTTTAGAGGGCGTCACAGGTACTTTAAAATCTGTCGAGTGCGTGCGAAACAGAACCCTGTCGGTAGAAACGAGCGATTCCCAACAAGCGAAGGACACCCAGAAAGGTCAAAGCCTCGGGGAACATGCAACTGAAAGTGAACTGCACAACACCTTGGACTAGAGCAGAAGTGATGTGACTTTCAGAGACCTCGTTGACATCCCCTGAGAATAACTGAAAGCTGAGTGGTTCCAGGAAGGAATTGTTGGCGAGAAAAACATAATGAAAAGGGTGGATGCCAGTCTTGTGAAATCAGACTCGTTTACACTGACTTTCAGCAGCACGAAGCTTCCAGATATGTCTCTTTGGGCCCAACGTCTGATCTTATTTTCCCAGTCCTACGCACTGTTTTACTTGCCAGTGCTTTGGGCACACCACCTTAGGATGTAAGGGAGAAACCACATGCGACAAACGTGGTATGGCCTCCCATGAACGAGTTGGTTCTTCATCTCTTCTGAAGTGTGCAAACTGCTCTGTGAACCACACTGTTTTGAATAGGGACAGCAGTGTTTTCCTTGAAGAAAGGAAAGTGCAGGAGATCAAAACAACTAAGTGTATGTCATATGATGAAGCCAAAACATCTATAAGGCCATGCAGCCCCCGAAGTTTGCTTTCTCCTTTGCATCTGTTCTTAAACAGCCAGTTCAGATGACTAATGCCGCTACACAAACGGGGTTTACTAGTTTTAGAACTAGGACCTGCGTTTGTCAATGCACTTGCGCAACTGCTGTTACTTCAAAGCCTGTACCTCCTCCCAAATCTCAGACAAGGCTGTGGTGGCCAAAGCTGCGGAGCTCCCTGCTCCTCCACAGGTTCAGACTAGTCCACCATCCAGTGCTGCCACTATCACTTCTGCAGCTGTGGCTTCAAAACCTTTCCAGCCAAAAAAAACTGAAGACTAAAGCAAAGAGTCAGCTTCCAATGGAGATGGGAAGCAAGCAGTCTGATGATATGGGGATCATGACTCATCTTCTTAGCCGAAGACCTTTATGTCAGTCTGCACCACACACCTCGCCCAAATACTAAACCTCCACCCACTATGGGCTCACCTCCACAGTGGGAAGACAGGCTGGAAGTGCAACCACATGATAAATGGCTCCCACATTACAGTGGAACATTAATAGGTTCAGCACACATGTGGAGAAACTGAAACTGTTAGCACGTGAAGCACCATCTGCTTGTGTTTACAGGAAATGCATTTTAAAGCATCTAATGCCCTTGTACTATGGGGATATACATTCTGTCACAAGGATAGTCTGACTGGGGAAAGAGCCAAGGGAAGGGTCACTTTGTTGATAATGATCACCATTCCTAGGCCCTTCCCTAGCTGCTGACCTACAAGCAGTTGCAGCTGAACTTCATGCATGTCCGAGGATACACTGTATTTACCTCCGAATGGTGTGATTAACTCTGAAGGTGTGACAGATCTTACAGAATAATCCCTCAACCATTTCTCCTACTGGGATACTTCAGGGCCCATAACGTATTATGGGGCTTGAGCTATACTTGCCGTAGAGGTCGAGCCTTGGAGGGCCTCATGATGTCTCAAGAGCTGCACACCCTAAATACAGACAGTCCCACACACTTCTTAGCTGCTACTGGCTCGTCCTCAGGTTCTTCCAGCCTTGCAGACTTAGCATAGTGGAAGCCAGTTGATGACTGTTATACCAGTGACCACTTCCCACTGTGTACCCACATACTGTATGGAGGACTGCTTGAACAGAAGCCACCGAAATGGATTGCCATCAGCGCTAACTGTATGCTATTCAGCCAGCTGGCTGTGTCTGAACACTGACAACGCCCAGGAATGGGCGAACCACGTCACACGAGTGATTCGTCATTCCAAAGTCTTCAGATCACATCGAAAACCAACCTGTACCTTGGTGGCCTGATGTGTACCTTTCAGCAATCCGGGACAGGTATGCAGCAGTTTGACAGTGTAAATGGCTCCCAGAAGCAGACAACCTCATAGCCTTTAGAGTTGCCAGAACTCAATATGTAATTAAGGAAAGCAAGAAAAGGTCATGATAAGCATTCAGGGACTCCATCAACCGATATACTTGTTCTACAAGAGTATGGGAAGGCATTCAGAGGATTTCCGGTAAACACAGTCGTTTAACAATAGCAACAGTGCTGAAACAGGGGTGTCTCTAAACAACGCCTTCAGACATCTCTAAGACGATGGCAGAGCTGTTTGCAAGACTAGTGCCACTGCCAGACAGGAATCAGCGATTCGCAGCTACCGTGTGACTGTAGAGAGTGGCAAGTTGGACTTCAGATCCAACAGTTTTGAGACCCACAACTCCCTTTTCTCCATTTGCGGGCTGGAATCAGCACTATCTGACATTCGTATACTGCACCCAGTCACGTACAAATCCGGTACTGCATGCTTCGACAATTGCAGCGGCGTTAAAGGAAATCCTCCTTGCATTTTTTTTAAATTTGATGTAGCAGACGAGTCAATTTCCAAATTCTTGGACACAGGAAATTTTGATCCCCCTTCTCAAACCAGGAAAGGACCACACATGTCCCAGCAGTTACCAGAGTATCGCCTTAATGAACTGCGTCGAAAAGACCCTTGACTGAATGGTTAACCAACGTCTGGCCTGGTTTTTAGAGACCAGGCAACTTGTTAGCCGCTCTTAGCAACAGCGACTCGCCAATCGCAACTTACAGTTCAGAGATTAGAGTAGTGGATTGCAAAGACGGGTTTTCAGTTATCTACAGAGAAGCGTGTGTGTGTCCACTTTAACCGCTCTCGTCATATTTTTAATTTACCCGACTTGCATATGACGAGCACCATTCTACTTTAAGATGCAGTGAGGTTTGTGGGCCTCATTTTTTTACTCCAAATTGTTGTCGTGGTTATGACACCTGAGAGACTGGAAAGCCAGAGCCCTGAAGGCACTGGATATCATCAAATGCCTTAGCCACAGGTCTTGGAGAGCAGACAGGGCGCGTATTCTCCAATTTTATAGGGCTTTCGTGCGTTCGCGGCTTGACTACGGGTGCAAAGTGCATGAATCAGCAAGGTCTTCTTATCTGAAGAACACTGGCGCTATCCACATGAGGGGATTACGTTGGTACGGGTGCATTTAGGACCAGTCCCATAACCAGTCTCTGTTCGAGGCTAGTGAACCGCCACTTACAATCCAATGGTAATTCTCACGGAGCGTCACGCACGTATGTTCCTCGTTGCTCCGAATTTGCCTGCATGCCAAACTGCCCGCCTCTGGGGCGCCTCTTCTCCAGTCGCTCACGAGCATCAAGTGCACTGGGGATCCGTGTGCGGCATATGCTGGAGTCCCTTGGTTTGGAGCAAGTACAACACCAGATCCAGGGTTTTAACCATCTGCCATTCCGGTTACTGCAGGGACCCAGAATAATTGTAGATTTAGCCCAGTGCAGGAGAGGTTCCACTCCTGTATATGTTTTAGGAACATTGTAACTGAGCGCTGCACTTTTACAACTGTCTTTATGGATGGGTCGAAACAGGGGGACTCTGATGATTGCTCTACTGTTTTCCTTGATCTTGTTCTCAAGGTCTGAATGCCTTAAGACTTTACGGTCTTCGATGCCGGTTTATATGCGATCTTGCGGGCACTGGAGAGGATGAGATGTGATTCCAGTACTAAATTCCTTGTCTGTTCCAATTCTCCGAGTGTCCTTCACTCTCTACAACACTTGCACCCAAAAGCCAAAGTAATCCAGAAGAGCGGTTCTAGGCGTTGCAGTCTGGAACCGCGCAACCGCTACGGTCGCAGGTTCGAATCCTGCCTCGGGCATGGTTGTGTGTGTTGTCCTGAGGTTAGTTAGGTTTAAGTAGTTCTAAGTTCTAGGGGACTGATGACCTCAGAAGTTAAGCACCATAGTGCTCAGAGCCATTTGAACCATTTTAATCCAGAAGAACATCCAGGACGCCCTCCACCAACTAAAACAGCTCGGAAAGGAGGTGTCTTCCTGCTGGCTACCAGGGTACACGGGAATTGCGGGGAACGAAAGAGCAGATGTAACAACCAAGGAGGTGTGCCATCCCCCCCCCCCCCCCCCGCATGCTATCGTATTGCAGTTGGGATACAGGGTCTTGTGTCGATGGGAGGATAAGTGGCTGGTAGTGACAGATAGTAAGCTGAGTCTAGTAAAACCACAACGCGGCTGTGGCGTACGTACTTCCAGCCTCGTCGACAGGACGATATCCTTCCTACTCGTCTTCGCATAGGGCTTAGCCCTATGACGCATGGCATCTTGCTTTCTGGCTCTGGGGAGGGGACCCCCTCCCCACCCCCCACCCCCCAACCCCAACGTGTGGTGCTTATGGTGTACAGATCACTGTGCCCCACGTTTTATTAGACTGTGTTTTAGTTTCCGACCAGCGGAAAGCGGTGCATTTGCCTATAGATCTGCCCTCTTATTTGTGTGAGAGTTTTAAGGTTTTGTGATTTATCCTGCACGTTTCCGAAAATTTTGACGAGCTGTTTTTAGTGTGTTAACACGGTGACCGGCTTACCTATGTTTTTGTAAGTAGTCAGGCAGTCACATTTACCATTGCCTTTCTATACGCTCTTCTGTCGTTTTGTTTCCGTTTTAATTCCATGTATAGCACCTTTCTCGCTTTCTCCGTTATCTTCGCACGTGTCAGATAGAGCGATTACGTGATCAATGTGAGTGAGGTGGAAGTAAATTCATGAGTGTCATTTCAAGGGTTTCCTCCTATTTGTATGATAGAGTTTTCCTAATTTTATCGACATTTGTTTCTTTTAATTTGCGTCAGAGCGCTGATAAACTCGCCCTTGAGCGCCCGTATGTTCCAAACACAGACACTGACACACACACACTCACACTCTCTCTCTCTCTCTCTCTCTCTCTCTCTCTCACACACACACACACACACACACACACACACACACATACATACATACATACATACGCTTGTACAAAGAAGAAGAAGTAATGAAAATAAAAGTTTAGGTATTAGAATAAAGTTCAGGGTGAATGGATGTCAATGATAAGGTTCGCTTACGACATTTGTTAATTCTCAATGAAAGTGTGGAAGAGTTACAGGACCTGCTAACTGGAATGAGCAGTCCAGTGAGACTTGCTGACTGGAATGAGCAATCCAGTGACCACAAAATATGAATTAAGACTAAATGAGAGATATTCGGTAGTAATGAGGAATAGCAGAAATGAGATTAACGATACATTTAATATCAAAGAGATGAGTGTAGGAATTCTACTACGATGGAAGGAAAAATGACGCACGACTGACAAAGCAAGGTGTATATAAGAAGCGTACTAGGGGAAGCGCCTGAGGTATTCCTCTTTAAAACCATTGTGCTATTATCAAAGATATGCTTTAATTTGAGGAAGTCATTTCTGAGAATGTACGTCCTGCATTGTGTGGAAACAAATCATGATTGAGGAAAAACTGAAGAAAAAGGAAATCGAAGCATTTAAGATGTGGTACTACGAATCGATACTGAAAATTAAGTGGACTGATAAAGAAGTGAGGAGATTCTCCGCAGGATTTGCAAGAAATGGAATATGTGAAGAGTATTGACTAGAAGCAGGTGCAGAATGACAGTCATGTGGTAAGATATCAGGGAATAACTTCCATGACGCGAGAGGTAGTTGTAGAGGGCGAAACTAGAGTGCAAGATAGAGATTGAGGTATAGCGAACAAACCATTGAGGATGATGGGTCGAAGTAACACTCTGAGGTAAAGAAGTGGTCACAACAGGCTAGTGAGGAGAATGACGATTTTTTTAAAAAAAATCGAGACATGCGGCGACGTGCACTGTGGTAAGATAGGACTTAATTCGTCATCTAACACACTTCAGGTGCACGTCAAGATGTTCTCAGTCGGACTATGTGTGTATCCGCCCCGATGAGCTGTCTTAGATCGATAGCGACCTCGATACGTCCTTTGTTCGGAGTTGATTTCCTTGTTTCGTGACCAGGCGTCGTTTTCTTAGTAGATTTTATGATCACACAACATTGGATCCCAGTTCTATTTCCAAAAACAAAACTATAGAAAGAAATAACACTGGCTGCTGATGATCGCGATGATCTTTCAGGGAGTCGTTGGTTCTGCAAGAAACTGACTGTAGTAATGCATATTTTACTGATTTGTAAGTATAGCTTAAGAGGGAGCACGGTAGCTTGCCAGATGGACAGGCGATCTACAACTCTGGAGCTGAGGTTATGTGGTGTACCACAGTTTTCTAGGCAAATGCCGGATTGGTTTCCCGGATTGGTTTAAACAGGTATAAATACTGTAAAAAAATTGCACGATTCAGAGAGAAGTGGGGTACATACTCGTAGTTTCGTCTCTTGCGGTAACTGACATTTATGACGACAGGAATGGCTCCCGGAGAACTAAAATAAAAACAAATTAGTTACGTGTTAGACGGGATAATTTCTAAAGAAGTGGAAGGTGAAATTTTGGATGACGTTTGCGACCAGTAAATGGATCGGTGACAAATAGTGCTTTCGGTCGGCATTTTTATTTCGCTTCTACTTTTTTCCATGTAATGTATTTTTGATTATCTGTTTCTTAATACCCAAAAGAAACTTGCTCGTAATGCTTAACCCTCAACGCGCTACCGTGCGTTGTCGACAGGTGTTCGTGACCCGTTGGTCTGGTTAACCAGCCACACTTCCTGTGTTTTAGGTGTGTTCCATGCTCGTTTCGGCGAACTCTGGGCCCATCGCCAGCAACTGCACCAGAAAATATAGCACGCAAACAATTAAAATACGAAAACAACAAAACAAAATTCATACGATTCACAGACTGCTGGCGTACACAACTTCCCTCCACTGCGTTAACTGACGACTCGTTACCAAAAGGGCACCAGCCATCAAGTTAAAAGAAATATGGCGAACTATGAAAACTGCAGTATCCGTACGACGGGATAAACGCTAGGAAAGAGAGAGACTGTAAGCACTAGGCGTACACTGAGGTGATGAAAGTCGTTAGAAATCGATATGCGAACATACGGATGGCGGTAGCATCGCGTACACAATGTGTAAGATGGCAGTGCATTAGCGGTGTTGTCATTTGAACTCAGACGATTCATGTGAAAAGGTATAAGACGTAATTATGGCCTAACGACGGGAGTTAACAGAGTTTCAACGCAGAATTGTAGTTGGAGCTTGACGTATGGGACTTTCCATTTCGGAAATCGGAAGGGAATTCAATATTTCGAGATCGACAGCGTCAAGAGCATGCTGAGAATACCAAATTTAGGCGTTACCTCACACCACAGACAACGCAGTGGCCAGCGGCCTTCACTTGCCAATCGAGAGCAGCGGCTTTCGCTTACAGTTGTCAGTGCTAACAGACAAACAACTCTACTTGAAATAAGGCCGGTATTACACTATCAAATTTCTTTGTCAAAGATTTGATCAAAGATGTGATCAAATATTCCGTCAAATATATTTGACAAAGATCTTTGACGTAGCGCTAGAAGGGATATTACATTGTCATCAAATTTTTCGTCAAAGTTCAAGATGGCTGACAACAACTTGTTATTAACCGCAGCAGTTTCACGTACCGCAATTGCATTGTGTGCACATGCGGAAAAGAAGTGGGGGAAAAAAAGGAACCATACATACGAGGTTGACAGTCTTAAATTCCTGGGATTACAACTCGATAATAAATTCAGTTGGGAGGAGCACACCACAGAACTGCAGAAACGCCTTAACAAATCTGTATTTGCAATTCGAGTGTTAGCAGACATAGGCAACATAAAATGAAAAAGCTTGCATACTTTGCCTACTTTCATTCCATAATGTCATATGGGATAATATTTTGGGGTAAGTCTTTAAGTCAAACAAAAGTTTCCAGAGTCCAAAAGCGTGTAATACGTATTATTTGTGGAGTAAATTCACGGACGTCCTGCAGAAACCTCTTCAAAGAACAGTATACTAACTACTGCCTCTCAATATATTTACTCCTTAATGAAATTTGTCCTAAATAATATATCTCTTTTTCCAGCAGACAACTCAGTTCATATATACAATACCAGGAACAAAAAGGATCTGCACAAGGATTTAAAAGCACTTACTTTAGTTCAAAAAGGGGTCCACTACTCAGGAACACTCATCTTAAATAATTTGCCAGCAAACATAAAAAATTTAGTTAGAAATAATGATCGATTTAAAAGGAGCCTGAAAGACTTACTAGTGGCCAACTCCTACTCCATTGGCGAAATTTTTAATAGAAACAAATGATATATTGTATTTATTCATACTATTAGTATTGTTATTTCAGCTTAAAAAAATCGACATGTTCAACATCCACGAGGATCTCCTCAGCACGGATCTATGGAACGAAAAACTAATCTAATCTGGGTGAAGCCGTGGGTTTTACGACGACACGATAAAAGCATTCAACAAAACTTGTTACGTGAGCTTACAGTGGAAGACGTCAAGTCGTACATCAATTACTTAAGAATGGATGAGCATACATCTCTGTATGTGCTCAATGAAGTGTATCCTCATATCACAAAGCACAATATTCACTTAAGAACTGCTACATCTGTAACACCCCGATTCCTTGCTACAGGAGAGGGTTATGTTATGTTAGGTTAGGTTAGGTGAGGTCAAGTCAGGTCAGGTCTCTAATCTTCTTAATCTATTTTTGTATTCAGGGTGCCTCACGTTGTAAAGCGCCTCATCAGTTTCAGACATCTCTATTAATTTTGTAGTTGTCGGCACACACCAATTGTATTTACCGGCACTGGTTATAAAAACACTACAGGCGACAGAACGCTGCAGCGATGCTAGCGCTCCATGTGGTAACATGTCACATTGCAGTGAACAGAAGACAAGCGATTTCTTTGATCAAATATACAGCGAGGCCCTAGATTTGATCAAATATTGGACGACATTTGACAAAGTCCCTATTACACTATCAAATATCTTTGACAAAATATTGGTCAAATATAGTGGACAAAGAAATCTGATAGTGTAATACCGGCCTAACCGCAAAAATCAATGTGGGACGTACCGCTAACATACCCGTTAGGACAGTGCAGCGAAACGTGGCGTTAATGGACTATGGCAGTAGACGACCGATGCGAGTGCCTTTACTAACATAACAGCACATCAACTGCGCCGCCTTACCTGAGCTTGAGACCATATCAGTTGAGCCAGCAATTACTGTAAAACCATGGTCTTGTCAGATGAGTCCCGATATCGGTTGGTAAGAGCTAATGGTAGGGTTCGAGTGTGGCGCAGACCACACGAAACCAAGAACCCAATTTACCAGCAAGGCACTACATTAGCTGTTGGTGGCTGTGTTTACGTGGAATGGACTGAGTCCTCGGAATGTTGAGCTGCGTGTAGACCATTTGTCATCGTTCATGGACGTCTTGTTCCCAACCAACGATGGAATTTTTATGGACGACAATGCGCCATAACACGGGGCCAGAATTGATCGCGATTGGTTTGAAGAACATTTTGGAAAATTCGAGCAAATGGTTTGGCCACCCAGATCACCCGAGATGGATCCCAGCGGACATTTACGGGACGTAATCGAGAGGTCAGTTGGTGCTCAAAATCCTGCAGCGACAATAGTTTAACAATTATGGACAGCTATAGACCCAGAATGGAAGGAACTTCCAACGACTTGTTAAGTTCATGCCACGTCGACTTGCTATTCTATGCCGAGAAAAAGGAGGTCCGACGTTATATTGGGAGATTTGGCATGACTTTTTCCACCTCTGCGTGTATTATAAAAAAGACAAGTGAAACACCTATAATATTTGGATTTAATTGTAAATCCGGGGGATATTTTTTCTCCTCTCTGTTGGAATGAATGCTTTCAATGCAAGGAAAGTTAGAATTTAGCTCTGTGCACAGTTTTCAACGCACTTGGTACGACCCTGCTTTTCATGTTCGCTATTAGAATGCGAAAAACGTCCTGGGGCAGAGAGATGACATACCTGCCCACGATGACATGCTTTAGCACCCCAGTGACAGGATCAAAGCGCTGTTATAATTACACAATAACGAGCAACCTTTCCTAAATATCTCGGTCTCATGGACGAGCACCCTGCCACTGAGTTTCCACAATTCCGTGCCTGACTTTAAACTCGCGTCATAATCAACGCCCTGGGAATTTTAAAACAACGCTCGGCGGCCCGCACCGCACACAGGACTCGGTGTCAGGCTTACAGAGCAGGACCAGTCGAAAGAGTGCGCTGGCATCCAGCGGGTGGGATGGAGAAGCAGGGGGGGGGGGGGGGGGGTGAGGACGCGACATCGCTGAAAATGTTTAACCGCTGGCGCGGCCGTGCATTATGGAGGAGGGCTCGCTGCGGTATCGTGTTCGACGCTTGCCGCCGGCTGTTTTACCGGATATCGCGCGGAATAATTCGCCAGCACATGTTACTTTTACGTGTGCCGCGGGGCGCTCACAATTTCCGTGGAAGTTTTATGCAGCGTGGCGGGGAGGGAGTCGATTAGCGCGCCTGCAGCGGCAGCGGCGGTCTGCGACCCTCTGTAAAAATAATGCGGCGCGCAATTTTAGCAGCGGCCGCGCGTGTCGCACTGTGCAGGGTTGCGCGGCGCTCGCTGCCGCGGCTTCAGCGCGCTGCGCTTTTCCCGCATGCGGTGAGCGGCCGCTACATACTGCACGCTCGCTCTACCACTTGTAAAAATGTACCCCAATTTGGCCGGAATGCAAATGCGGTCGCGTTTATCTTACCCTCCGGCCGCAATTGGCCACTTGCTGTTTAGTTATCCGGCATGGCCCAATATTAGGGGACGTGTCCGCATGTCGCAACGCAGCTACACTGTGCGGCTGACCGCTACCGGACAGCCGTTCTGCTCTCTCGAAAGATGCCGCACCTCGAACTAACAGCTTACGACGGCTGTTCGATAAGTAAAATTTTTCTCTCGGTCAATTTCAGTTGGAAAAATGCGGGATTTGTTATGCAACATGGTGGAATACTCTTGCTTCAGCCCTTGTGCTTTCATGAAGTGCCAGTTGGCGGCACCATATGCAGCCTTCAAAAAGGCGTCTGTAACGAAGGTGCATTTCAATGCCTTTGTTTGGGCGAAAAAAACAGAGCATCAAGGATATAAATAGGCGCTTTCAGAATGTCTGCGGAGACCTGGCAGTGAACAAAGGCATAGTGAGTTTTACAGGTGAGATGGCAATCATCAACGCAAAACGGTCGCGCAAACCCGTCCAACACCTTCAGGAAACTGAAGAAGCTATTTTAGCTTCTTCATCGCCACGGAAATGTAAACGAATTTCTGCTTCTCCATGACAGTGCAAGCCTCACACAATTCTGCACATCCGAGAGGAGCCCACAAAGCTTCATTGGACTGTTCTTCCTCATCCACCTTGCAGCCCAAATTTCACACCTTCCGATTTCCGTTTGTATGGCACAATGAAGGATGCACTCCGAGGGAAGCAGTATGTCGATGATGGGAAGGTTATTAATGCAGCATGACGTTGGCTCTGACGTCAACTACTAGCGTGGTACCAAGCGGGCATAAGGGACCTCCCAGTTGGGTGGCGGAAGGAAATTGCATTGAACGCAGATTGTGAAGAGTGGGGAATAATATGATTCATTGGAATCCTGAATAAAACAAACCTGATTTAAAAAAAAGTGTTGCATTACTCATTGTACTCCCCTCTTGTAAAGTCTCATTTTGCTGCTGTTACAGCAGCACACTTTGGGGAGGGGGGAATACACTCCACTGCCCTGGAAAACTGAAGTCTCTGCACAATAATCACATTGGTGAGTAGCTGGTAGGTATTTTGGCTAACTGTCATGAACATCAATCGATGCCCCTACTTAATCTCAAAGACTTAGATGGGGGCAATGAAAAGTTGAACCCAGGAAAATCGATATTATACCGTGACACTGGCACCAACTTATTTTTCTGTTTCTGCAGCTTCACTTGAATTAATTCCCTTTACCCCTTGAGGGCATGGGCTTTCAAAATAAAATGATGATGAATGGATGTGAGGTGGTGTGCCCCTCAGCTACTTACCCTCAGAGTCAAAGTTGCAATATTATAAGTTTTGGCTGGTTTCGTTGTCTATGGGCTGGGATACGTAGTTGCCGCGTTACAAGCCACGTACTGCTGAGTCTACAGCATACAATATTAATATACACATGGATCGAATGGTCAAAGGTTCCTATCACTCGGCAATTGCGAATGTAACGTAGAAATTTATAAATGAAACATTGCAGTTAAATAAAATCTGCAGGTACTATCTTAAAGACTTTAAATGATGAGTACGATAGCAGAACTACTTTTGAGAATGTGGTATATTTCTGCAAAACACTTATTGGTGTCGATGGTCCAGCAGTTAAATAAAATATTCGTTGAATAAGAGGCAAACAATAGATTCCTGCTTCATCTAATTAGTTGCCCGCATCTCGTGGTCGTGCGGTAGCATTCTCGCTTCCCACGCCCGGGTTCCCGGGTTCGATTCCCGGCGGGGTCCGGGATTTTCTCTGCCTCGTGATGGCTGGGTGTTGTGTGCTGTCCTTACGTTAGTTAGGTTTAAGTAGTTCTAAGTTCTAGGGGACTGATGACCATAGGTGTTAAGTCCCATAGTGCTCAGAGCCATTTGAACCATTTTTGAATCTAATTAGTTATGAACAACAACATAGCTCACGAGTTATTCACTTCCAAATGCGTACTACATCTTCACTGTAGAAACCACAAGTTCACAAGTCGGCACTGCGAAGTATTTCTATCTCTCGCGACCACGCACAAACCGCTCCACTCTCCAAGTCCTTCCGCCGACTCCGCGTCCGTCGCGCCGTCGCTTCCAACACTTCTCCTGTCCTGTCCCGAACTCCCTGGGGGGTATGGGCCTCCAAGAGAACCAGCTGTCCACGCCTGTTGTTGGTCATTTCCGTCAATTCTGACCAGGTCTTGATAACTCACATTGTTTCCCCTTCTACTGTCTTCCGCCATGTGTCTTCCATCCACCTCCACTTACTCTCACGTATCTGGTCTTCTATACGTATTTGCTTTCATATGCTCAGAGGTCCTCTTTGCTTATTTTTCCTGCCCACAAGACACTGATTTTTCGACGGAGCATGTATTTATGAAGCTCTGCAACTGCGACATTACATTCTTTACTACCTTCTGACTGCCACTGGCGTGCAGAAGGACAGCCTTCACGTTTGCAGTAAAAATTCCATAACGGAATAAACTTTACTAATTCAGCATTTTCCCCTCTTTATGCAGTTCCTCACATCTTCTCCAGCTCTACCATCTTCTATCGTCTCACTACCCAAAGCCAGGAATAAACTGACGAAATGCAACTACTGCACATGCACCAACTGGGTCTCTTCCATGACCCCAGAATTTACTCTCGTTTCCTGTCTTCTGCGAGGTCCAAATCCTCTAGACGTTCATTGATTTTCCATTCTATTCCTCCTCTCCTGCCGGCTGTGACGCTTCTCGTAACTGAGTCGAGGACGAGTAGCAATAGTGTTGACGACAAAATGCATACGTGCCGTACTCTGGTTGTTGCCTCTATTGGTTCTGTGACATTTCCCTTGTGGAACACACAGCGTATGTAGCCATCATACAGATCCTTAAGTATGTACAGAACTTTCTGTGACACACCATAATTCCGCAACACTTGACACAGCCCTTGATGCTTCCCCTTTTCAAAACGAATGAATGCCAGAAACACGGTTGTCTGAATTATTATTATTATGCTTTAACGTGATCCTCAGAGTATTAATAGGAACAACACAACTGCATTGTACCCAAAAACCGGCCTGGTCATTACTCAGTCCATTTTAACGTGAATCATTAATTCTGTTTAAGATAACTCTAGTGAAGACGTTACGGCGGAGGTTCGAGTCCTCCCTCGGGCATGGGTGTGGTGTTTGTCCTTAGGATAATTTAGATTAAGTAGTGTGTAAGCTTAGGTACTGATGACCTTAGCAGTTAAGTCCCATAAGATCTCACACACATTTTTTGAACGCTACTCGGTGCTGACAGCATTATAATAACACGCCAGTTGTTACAATCCAACAGATTGTTGCAACATGCAAGGTAAATAGCCATCACAAGGCATCTACCAGATCAGCAGACACGTACTAAAGGAGCACATTTTGTACCGTCACTTATTGCTTAAAACGTGGTCGGCAATCTCGATAGTCAAAATAGCCAAATA
This sequence comes from Schistocerca piceifrons, assembly GCF_021461385.2. Classification (NCBI taxonomy): domain Eukaryota; kingdom Metazoa; phylum Arthropoda; class Insecta; order Orthoptera; family Acrididae; genus Schistocerca; species Schistocerca piceifrons. The sequence goes on from NC_060138.1 coordinate 742,663,585, forward strand.
TCAATAGCACAACGGCTGAAATTTCTTTTGAGAATCAGCTCGTTTAAACCGTATTGGTAGGCTCATTATTATTAACTTAATTAGGATACTCTTAAGCTGGCCTTTGCTAAAAACGTCCATACTCTGGTTGAGATATATTTGCTGAGATCAACGTCTTCCAACTCTCCCATCTAAAATCCTGTTGATTACTTGTTTCGGATGTCTCCTTTTTTTCGCCTCCTCTGTATGTCCGACCATCTCAATACACCTTACTCAATTCTCGACACCACATCTCCTGTCACTCGACACCGCTCCCTAAAATTAATTTAACAAACTTTACTTACAGTTTTAAGTATTAGTTAAACCGCAGATACGTTGAATAAACTTCATATCATGTTACTCAGTAGTCAGAATATTTACTGATGACATTAAATCGTAAGGTATCCATAAAATTTGATCATGAGAATGAATGACAAACATTAACATGAAAAATAGACTTGCATTTCCTTGGAAGCCAAGTTTTGTGTTGTAGTTTCCTATTTTAGGCACAATTCCAGTTTTTCATCAATAAGACGGCTTCTCAATTCACCCTCGATACGATTCATGCCCAACGCTAGCTTTTTCAGCTGATTATATGAGTCAGGAATATCGTTCCAGTTGTTAAAAAATCAACATATCTTATTTCTCTAGATCTTTCCAAGAAAACCACTTTCATTGCAAAGGAAGTTCGCATTATTTTGTTTTCTCTAACATACCTGAGTAAGCATAAAGACATTCAAACATCGAACTCCTCAGTTCTCTGATTTTTAAATCAGGGAATTGAATTTCATACATGTCACTGTCAACATTAAAAGGGAAAAAAATTTTACACTAGTATTAGGACGATCCTTAAGAAAAAGCAACGACGTTCTGCTTTTTGTGAATTCCTGAAACCTGTTCGCAAAAGCTACTCCATGTTTGAGAGTGTTGTTTTGAAACAGCAAATGCCAATATCAGGATTACTTTATTGGTGATGCTTCAGCAGGTTTGGAAAGTGAACCAAAGTTTCTGTTTCAAAAACTTGAACAAAAAGAGACAATTTGCTTTCGAATGAAATAACTTCTTAGAACACTGAAAAAATAGTATTTCCTTTCCCCTGCAATTTTAGATGAGGCGTACGGCCTACCTTGCTGCAAATTTTTTGTTTCCACTGGTCCTACATTATTTCTGGACACTGAATGCCGTTCGAAAGAAGAAATGCATTAATTTCAGTTAATAAGGATGCAAAACATTTCAAAGTACTGCCTCTTGTTAACGAACGTACCTAGTCATGAAGCAGAAGATCTACATATTCACTATTTCAACTAGACAATCATTAAAATGGCAATTATTGAGAGCTTTAGCTATAATGGAGTTGACAATCATAACCACCAATTCCATTACTTCGCAAATTACTTCTGGAAATGTTCCACACAAAGCGCGCCTTACTGAATGATGCAATGGTAAGAAACTAGCGATGATCTAAAAAAAAAAAAAAAAACAGCAACAGACCAATTCTTACTCCTGCCATACTTTTCAGCTGAAATTGATACGATTTTATCGAGTGGAATACGATGTTACTCATTGCATTCAATTACAGCCTTTGCTGTATCGTCTTTGAGTGCAGTAATCCCAGAATTTCTTCTTTAGGACATGAAACAAATCGTACAAAAAGTGAAACATGCACAGTATCATTGTTACAACACTCTTCAACTGCTACTGGTAAAGCTGAAACCAATTCCAGGTCTCTGACTTGCCCGCACGTGATACTTTGTGGAAGAGGCAGCCTCAAAGGGCCTAAGTGCTGCACGTAGTTCGCGAGCCGCGGTTTGCCGATGATTGGCTTACAACACTGTTATCTGCAGCCTGTATAATTCCGTACATATAGGTCTGATCGTATTCAGGATGAAGCTGAACTCAGCTAATATAACTTCGAATGTTGCAGAAAAATGGCATTCTTTTGTAACTTCCATTTTTATTGCGGAACCTCTTCACTTTTACCTTGGAACCCCTGGCGCGTTTCTGTATAGTATGCTTGGTCTGGAAAGCTTTTTATATCTGTAATGCATTGAAAATTTCTGCGCAACAGTACAAATGTCAGCGATATTCGCTTTGCATCTTGTTTGGAAACAAACTTGTTCCATTCACCGACGGTACTAGGTGTTGATAACACTAATGCCTCAAGAATGAGTTCAGTAGATTTCGATTCTAGCTAAGGTTTGTTTCTCTGGCGATGTTAGTTGAACGTTAATACAGAAAAGACACCAGTATGTATAGGTTTCGTGATGAAGAGTTAGCTGGTATGCACCTCGTGTAGGGGTTCTTCGAATGCATGGGAAGATAGGGCAGCGAAGCTATGCTAAGCTGTTTAACCCGAGAATGTGACTGGTAGTCTATTCGACGAACACATTCCCGTTCAATAACCCCCGTATTGTTGTGGATGGGAGGGGCGCGCCGTCCTCTCAGCATTGCGAGGTTTTTAATTCTACTATTGCATCGCTTTTTGGTAACAACGTTAAACTTCGACTTCTATTTAAGAAAAGGGCTGTTTTTTATGTTTACTTTTTCTGATGTAATAAATATCAATAATTTTTGTCCTAAAAGTTATGTTGGTCCTATTTGAAACATCGCTGTAATGTATTACGGTTTTCTTACGCTTCATGAGGAGTTTTTTGGTAAAACTGCAACGAGAGAACACGTTATAATAATGTTTGGTACTAGCCTTCCATAGCAAAACTACTCTTGCCTCATTTTATTCTCTTTAGGAAGGGGGTAATGAAAGCGATCGATCACAAGCCTTACACATACATTGTCCTGTTATCGAGTTGTTCACTATTTATGTCTGCCTGTTTTCGACTGCAGCTAGACTCTAGGAAGAAAAACAATCTTTTTCTTTATTTTACCACTTTATACATAATTCCAGCATTATCTTTCTACCTTAATACCATGTGTAAAACTGAATGCATGATAAATTTTAATAAAATGTTGATTCTCGTGGGTGATGGGAACTGATGGTCTGCTAGTCCAGTTTTGCCAATCTTGTGGGTGTAGAGGATAAGCAGAGAAGTTTAGCTGTGCAAGCAAGACAGGTTGCTTTGATCAAGCGTGTCCCGTTTAAGTTGGTGAGGGTGCGCAGATCCTCATGAGTTACCTTCATCCATCACAGCTTTAAGTGGGCTATTACCCTTTCCCTGGGCTCTAGCTAAGGCAGATGCGTTTACAATTCGCTCTGCAATGATATGATGAAGGTACTGGAATGCTATTGAAGTGAGTTAATGTTCTGATCAACGATTTGCTTTTTCGGTATTAGAGTGTTGACCATGTGCCGCAGTAGTATAAGAGAACCAAGCTTTTGTTTAACTACTCCCGAAATAACTTCGCTATCATTGCACTAAGGATAATTAAAGAAGGTAAATACACTTAACAAGCGATTGAAATTCATAAAATTTTCGTATGCTAAGGAACTTCGAAGATTTTGAATTTGTGTCACATGAGCAGCGTTAAAAATCATACTGTGTGTTCATAAATCTGTAAGAAATGGTCGTATTTTTTGCATCTGCCAACTGAACGTATAGGTTTCCATTTTTAAAGTAAGTTTGTAGTGAAATAGTTAGGTCCACTGTTCCGCAGTTTGCTCATCGCGAACTACTGTGCATTATAGTATGTGTGGGTCACTAGGCTATGACTAATTGAGTAGAAATCAGCTTTATGAGTCTATCTAGTACGTGCATGTACAGTCAATTTTTATTCAGTTTTGAGATTTGAAACTAACGGTTTTCTTTTTTCAGTTCGGTCGTGCGAAATCTTATGTCCATCAGACTGTCTAGATTCTTATAAATTAGGATAGCCTATTCACCGAGAGGTGGGTCGAAACAGAAACAATTTTACGTGACCAACCACTACCTCTTCCAGTGGCAGTACTCAATAATCACGTAATACGCAGGGATGTCGAAATTTCTTTGCACACGGTGTGCATTTGACCGCCAGGCTGATGCACAGTGGAGCACGCATTCCTTGAGAAGAACCGTGTATTATAAACTTGGGCTATGATGTAATGAAATGCGAAGCGTAAAAAAGCGTCAGCCGTCATTTCAGATCAAAACACAAGTGATTTTAATAGCGGTACCAGTTGCTGTTAAAGGACAACAAAACAAAGTTCAATGCGTCGAACTTGAATTACACAAACAAACAAAAAGTTTTGCATCATCCCGGTCCTCTTGAAGACAGACGTTGACTGTGGATATTGTGTCACAGACACAGTCCCCTTGACTTTTCAGAGATATCACTAAACCCGCCCATAGATGTAAACAACCATGGATGAGCAGTGTCTATTAGACGGGGAGGGTCCGACAGCCGGCCAGTTCCAGTCATTCCTCCAGGAAGGAGGTACACGTCTCGTGTTGTCTGTATTTCAACAATGCCTAGACGGTCAATACCGAGATTCGATTGCGTCCGCACTGTTACTTTGTGCCAGGAAGGGCTCTCTACAAGGGAAGTGCCCAGCTTCTCGGAGTGACCAAAGCGATGTTGTTAGGACGTGGAGGAGATACAGAGAGAAAGGAACTGTCGACGACATTCCTCGCTCAGGCCGCAATGGATGACCGCTACCTACGGATGATGGCTCAGAGGAACCCTGACAGCAACGCCACCATGTTGAATAATGCTTTGTGCAGCCATAGGATGTCGTGTTATGACTCAAACTGTGCGCAATAGACTGCGTGATGAACAACTTCACTCCCGACGTCCAAGGCGAGGTCCATCTTTGTAACCACACCATGCAGCGCGTTACAGATGGACACAACAACATGCCAAATGGACCGCTCAGGATTGGCATCATGTTCTCTTCAGCGATGAGTGTCACATATGCCTTCAACCAGACAATCGTCGAAGACGTGTTTGGAGGCAAACCGGTCAGGCTGAAGCCATAAAAACTCTGTCCATCGAGTGCAACAAGGTGGAGGTTCCCTGCTGTTTAGGAGTGGCATTATGTGGGGCCGACGTACGCCTCCGGTGGTCATGAAGGGCGCCGTAACGGCTGTACGATATGTGAATGCCATCCTCCGACCGATAGTGCAACCATATCGGCAGCATATTGGTGAGGCATTCGTCTTCATGGACGACAATTCGCGCCCCTGTCGTGCACATCTTGTGAATGATTTCCTTCAGGATAACGACATCGCTCGACTAGAGTGACCAGCATGTTCTCCATACTTGAACCCTATAGAACATGCCTGGGATACATTGAAAATGGGTGTTTATGGACCACGTGATCCATCAACCACTCTGAGGGACCTAGGCCGAATCGTCGTTGAGGAGTGTTACAATCCAGACCAACAGTGCCTTGGTGAACATGAGGATAGTATGCCACGACGAATACAGGCATGCATCAGTGCAAGAGGACGTGCTGCTGGGTATTAGAGGTACCGATGTGTACAGCAGTCTCTCTGTATGGTGGTACAAGATGCAATGTGTCGTTTTGATCACCATTATGTATATTCCCGTACAGGTCTAACGTTGCACTTGAAAGTCGCTTGCCCGGTATCGGCAGGTAAATACGATGTTGCTGTGCCTGTGTTATTCTGATTACGATGCAAAATTCTTTTCGACATGCATGTATTCCATTCTACAGCTGATGGTAGACATTCGCAACTGCGAATCCATTTGTAGTTATCGAATTCTTGTGGGCGGTATCGGAGCAGATGTCCGTCTCCCTCGTCAATACAGAAGTTAGAAGAGGTACTGATCGAAGAGTGGCATAACATTCCACTGGAGACTAAAAAATTATTATGTGCCAGTATTCCAAGTAGACTCGGGCAAAGGCGGGGGGAGGGGGGGGCTGGGGGTCCAACCCCGTATTAACAAACCATTCCCAAGTAAGTACAGATGTTCACATTATTTTGGCTATCGCCTGTACCTCCTTCTCTTGTGATTCTTGAACAGAATATTCGCTGTTACTAATTGATATTTAGTGCGGAACTTAATTAGTCTTTCTTCTCTCTCGTTTCTACTATCAAGCCCACATTCCCCCGTAACCCTTTCTTCTATTCCCTCCCCTACAATCGCATTCCAATACCTCATGACTATTAGATTTTCATCTACCTTTACGTAGTGAATTACCTGCTCAATATCCTCACATACTTTCTCTATCTTTTCAGATTCTGATAGCAACGTCGGCATCTATACGTCGGCATCTATACCTGAACAATTGTTGTCGGTGTTGGTTTGCCGCCGATTGTGGTAAGAACAACCCTATCACTGAACTGTTCACAGTAACACACTGTCTGCCCTACCCTTCTACTGATAACGAATCGTACTCATATCATTTTCTGCTTCTACTGTTATTACGCTATACTCATCTGACTATAAATCCCTGTCTTCCCTCCATTTCACTTCACCAGCCCGCATTAGCCTTAGCATTCCCCTTTCCAGATTTTCTAGCTTTCCTAGCACGATCAAACTTCTGACATTCCCCGTCCCAACTCGTAGTATGTCGAATTACCATTAAGCTATCCGTGTACACATCACGGTCAGACCGAAACTTCCATATGCAGTCAGCCATGTGTCTACAACATGCGGCCGTACGTCAGTTACGTATATACCAGTACATTGTATTGTATTTCTGAAAAACACAAGCGCTGCGATGTCGTACTATTAATATTGCCCCGCAAGGTCATTAATGCACAACATGAAAACGAGGGACCAAACACATTTCCTTGGGGCACAACCGAAGTTATTTCGACATCGTCGATGACTTCCGTCCAAAATAACATGCTGCGTCTACCCTACCCAAAATTCTCAATTTGATCACAAATTTCACGTGATACGGAATACAATCGTCTTTTGATAATACGTGTACATGTGGTACTGAGTCAAATGCTTTTCGAAAATCGGGGAATACTGAATCTGCCTGGCTGGCTTGATCCATGGCTCTCAGGGAGTTTCGTGAGTAAAGTGCGGGTTGGGTTTCACGTGATCGGTCTTGTCGGAATCCGTAATGGTTGGTATGGAGGAAGTCATTCCGTTCGAGATACTTCATTACGTTTGAGTTCAGAATATGTTCTAAGATTATCCAAAAAGTGGATGTCAAGGTTGTTGGACGGTAGGTTTTGTGGGTCACTCCTGCTACCCTTCTTGTAGGCGAGTGTGACATGTGCTTTCTTCCAACTACAGGGCACAGTTTTTGTCCCTTGGATCTACTACAGATTACAGCTAACAGAGGGGCTAACTCAGCCACAAATTGGGTACAGAATCTGACAAGGTTCCCATCGGGCCCTCAGACTTCGTTCCATATTAACGATATCAGCTGTTTCTCAACGCCACCATCACCGATGTCTAATTCACTTATCTCTTCAGTGGTACGAGAATTAAAAGGTTGCAGTGTCCATGGGTTTTCCTTTGTAAAGGAACATTTGGAAACAGGGTCACGCATTCCTGCTTTTGCTTTGTTACCCTCAATTTCAGTTTCTGTCTCGTCAGTGAATGACTGGACACGAACTTTGGTGCCACTAAAAGTCTTTAAATAAGACCACAATTTATTCCGGTTTTGTGGAAAATTCTTCGACAGTATTCTGCTACCGTAGTTACTAAAGTACTCACACATTATCTCTCGACAGCCAAATACGTTTCATGGACCCTTATTCTATCCATCGCTGTATGCTTTGTTTTACACCTGTATCTGTAGAAGATTCTTTACAGTGATTGTATACCATGGAGGGTCCCTCCCATCACGAACGGTTCTACTTGCTACATACCTGTCTAGTACATGGTCAACTATTCTTTTATACTTTAGCCTTAGTTCCTTTAAATTCTGCTCTCCTGAGCTAAAAACTTCAAGTTCCTCTTTCAGATACGAGGTTATCTAGTTTACTCAACATATAAATATTTCTATTTGCTTTAGTTGCTCCTTCTACTTTCGTGTTTGTTCTTGGATTACTGCTTCATGGGCACTGATACCAGATTCGACGCGAACATTCTAAAACAGGTCAGCTATATTTGTTGCCATTAGATCAAATATATTTCCATCATGAGACGTGGTCCGAACTATATGTTCCAGGTAGTTAGTTTCCTGGTAAAGCATTTGGTAATGTTTCGCTTGATGTCTTGTCTTGATCACCACGAACAAAGCTATAACTAACCAATTTGATTGTTTGATGATTAGAATCTCCTCTGATGATTACAGAATGCTTAGGGAACTTGCGTACAAGCGAAATGAGATTTTCTCTGAAGCTTTCTGTTACATTAGGAGGTGACTCTGATGATCGAGAAGAATATACAATTATAATTATATGCCCACATTTGATGCCGAGTCTTGCCTAAACAATTTAAAAATGCAGCTTCAGTTGATATCTCGGTTCTTCCGCATGTCCACTGCGACAAACACACCGCCCTCATTTCCCATTAGCTTATCCTTTTCTTTATATTCAGTTAAATTTCCCCCAAAAATTTTACTACAATAGATTCAGGTTGTCACCAACATTCTCTGCCTACTGTTATGTGAACTTCATTGCCTTTTAGGAGCGCTTCAACCTCTGGCACTTTCTTGCGAATACTTAGTTACCCACTAGGATTTCAATAATCTGAACTGTTAGAGGCGTTTCTTTGGTTTGAATCCTACACGATAAGAGAGAGAGACAGAGAGAAAGAGAGAGACTTTGACAATCTGATGCTGCTAACGTCAATTCAATATTATTTTTAAGAATTACAGAGATGTTGCTATAGGAACACAGCTTCATACACATTATTAAACTTGCTTATTTTCTATTTTTAACAATACTGAATTGAAGTTGGTGAAGATATATGAGTTCCTGAGATCTGCTATTTCATTTACGATCTCGCTTTTCATTTTTGGAGTTGGATGAATGTTTCGATTTTCTCCAGGATGTCACTTTTCCAGCTATTCACTAAGAAGTGCAATGCTTTAAAATGGTTATCTCTTGCAACACTGTGTCCTGTTTCGTCTATACGTTTTACTGTAGTTCATTTGCTAGCTTTTTCAACTCTGGAACGGTGAACACTTTCTTTAAAAAAAATTTTAAAATTTATGTCCGTTTGTCCAGTCTAGTACTTGTTGCAGTGACTGCAAGTTACTTTATAAGTTCGTGACTTTACCAGTTTCTCAGCTGGTTGTGACATGACATACCCCACTTTCTGCCTTTAATTTATTGGCTGCAGCGAAAGTGATTCGGATATCCGTGTTTTTAAACAGTTTAGCTGCTTTGATCTATAAATTTATTGCTGTTATACACTGAGGCTTTGTTTGTTGTTGTGGATGGTGATTATTTCAGTCTCTTTGCTTTTGTTTCTTGTTTCTTGTTGTGAAAGTGCATCTATTCCATGTTCATAATAGCCACTGTTCCGTGAAACGGATTTGATTTTGTTAATTTCTATCTCATAATAAACAGAACTAAGAGCGAATTTCTGTGCTCCGCATAACAAAACTCTGAATTCAGCTTGTTTTTGTGAGTTGGGATGTTTGGAGGACTTATGAATAACAGTGTCTGTGTTTGTTGGTTTTCTGTTCAGGGTATGCACCTCCCACGTCAATTTATATTTCATGACTGTCATTTTAATCCCTCCAATGCCTGATTTTTCTCGTAATGACTATCCCAATGTCTGTTGTTCTTACATCCTCTTTTATTCATCTTCCTGTCATTTTTCGTGATTTGTTACTTCCTTTCCCGCAAACTAAATTAGTAACTTTCAACTTTTGGATATATATTCTCTTCTTTATTTCACACTTGCACTTCTCTATTCGATGTCTGACATGTGTAACTAATGGGAATCTCGATTTTGCTCTGCCTGTTCACAGAAAATTGGAGATCTGATACAGTCACTTTTGGCGGGACGCTTTACACCAATATGCTGAACCGAAACATGGGCCCTGAGATTTGCCACTGACGTATAGTTATCTACCATCGGTGACATCCAGGAGTGGCACAGTGTCGGAGATTCTCCCTGCCATTACATTGCCCCACGTTCAGTAACCGGTGAAAGTAGCACAGACGTAAAAACTTACTGGCTGGCTAACAAGGAACCCCTAGAGTGCGAGGTCGCAAAAGAGCAATGATGTTTACGGCATTCGACGTCCCACACAGTCTGTCATGCAACAACAATATTGGCTGCTAATGGCAACAGGGGCCGGGACGGGAGGTATCCAACGGTGAGCACAGCGTGAGACTACGGAGCGAAGTTGAACTGCTTAGTCGACGAGTAACCCATAACAGTGCTACAGTGCTGATACAAAGCAGAGTAATGGCAACGATAAACAAAGCAATCATTGCATTATGTCTACAACAACAGTTGCTAGAACTGACATACCGTCAGAAAGGAACTCAAGCAATTTCGCAGAGTGAGGAAGAACTGACAGATGAAACAGCGTTTCTGCAGTATTAGTCAGTGGAATGTGTGGCGTCATATACACTCGACAGTGTGGACGATGTAAATGAGGAGTACAATGACGGCAATAAGTGCCTAACAAGGGAAAACGATACTGAAACAGGTGTCGAGACATGTAGTTCATCATCCTTGTCGAACAGAGACACATAATTCCCGTCTCCAATGAAACGTAGTGAAGGACAATCGTTGCCCAACGAGCCCGTATGAAACACATTACATACATGAAGGATCAGCTGCAGCATAGTAAAAAAAAAATTATGGACAGCTTTCGATTAAGACTGCAGCATGCATAAGAAAAACTACAGATGTTAAAGGGAGGATAAGGCGCACTTTTTACAGAAATTAGTGATAGCGCTTTTCAAAGGTGCTCGGTACAATTTACAGGATGTTCATGATTGTGACCTACTACCTCACGCACATCAAACTGCGCGCGACACAGATGAGAGTTATTTCAAGGAAAACAGGTGATGGTTGCGTAACTTCAAACAGTGCTACAGAAGTGGAAGACGTAAGATTAAGAAATTTCAAACAAAGCGTCAACTTGATTATGCTCAGCAAACTGCGGGATTGGCACGAAAATTAGTAGATGAGATAAACAAACTTATCCCATTGTTCAGTAAAGAATTTGTTTTCAACTCCGACTAATCGGAAATCGAAGAGGAAATGCGTATGAAACAAACACTGGAGGTTAGAGATATCAAGAGAGTTGCATCAAGATCAACTCACATCAATGCCTTCACGCATTCATATACAATTACGGCGACTATTAATCTGGGTGATAAATTGGCTGGAAAGTCATTTATTGTGCTGCGAGAAGTTGAAGCTGCTCTGCCCCTACAATTCTTTCTCATGTGCGTGATCTTGCAAGAGCAGTAGGGAATAGTTGCGTCACAGCAAGCAAGAGTGGGAAAATGGGCTTAAGAGAACTACAACTGTGCTACGGGTATTGCTTTTGGCCAATAGCTGGTCAAAATAATTTGCCTTTGCCTAATTCCTGGTCTGCGTATAAAAACATGCACCTCTAGAGCAAACTATCCCTCCTGAAAAATGTGTAGCGTTGAAATTCGTATCATGACCCTCTGGGCATTTGTTTTCCCGTGCCTATAAAACAAATTATAGCACTATCTGCAGCTACGCCTTAAAGGATAGCCAGTTTCAAGACAGACTGTTTCGCAATTGGTTGCATGCCATCACATTCCATCAGTTCTAATCACCCCGCTACGCCCGTATGATTCTACATGCATTTGTTAAGACTGGATACCTAGCTGAATGTCCTGCACGGTTTGTAACTCTCAAGGAGTTCGCCTTCGATCTTGATGGTGCGAAACTTTGTGATCACTGTGACGAACCATTTTTCATGTGGTGTACATGGTGAAATTAATGGTTGGTTTCGAACAATTCCTGAACGTCAACGATGTCCACTCATTCTCTGTCGCCCTCCTGATGCATATGATGAGCCATTAGAAGCTATATTTTTCTATCAAAATTTTTAACACAACTCTTCCAATTGAGCCTTACTAAACGTTTAACTTGCGGCCTAGTACTCAAGGGATTCCGTATAAGATTTGAGATAATTTTTTAGAGCCATCCTTAATGCTCAGATGTCCTAAAAGGATAAGTTTCAGGGTCATAATAGCCACCACAGTGGCCATAGTCACTAATACTCGGTCACAAAGATGTATACGGTTCGAGTACAGACATTAGAGAACTTCAGTATAAAATGTATTGGACTGACAAGGAAACAGACATGGGAGAAAAGTTACACATTGCCAAAATTATTTTGTTTTAATTGTTTCTATTTTTACGTATGGCCTGCACTCTAGAACCAACAGCAGGCCGTCTTTCACAGTTATTATTATTATTGTTGTAATCAACATTACATTAACAAAACTGTATCCTCCTTTTGTAAACATTACAGTGTACAGTCTCAAAACATATCACATCGTCTCACTGCTTAACTTTTAAAAAGAAGATGAAGAGTTAATCAATGGACTGAATAGGAAACGATTAGAAAGAAGGAGGGGTGAAAGCTTGGGAGGAGGTAATGAAATTGAAAAAAATAAAGAGGCTATGTAATAGGAAACATAGCCGACCAGTCGGCTTCAAACCTGACAGAAATTGCTTCCATCATTGAATTCAGGTTTTCTAGAGAGCTCAGTGAAGAGAGCAGCGTGAAACGGACATTTGGAGTCGGGTACCTTGGGAAAGAGAATTTCTGACAGTGGTACTTAAAGACTCACGTCTTCCAGGTGTCAAATATCAGAAAATGTGGACAGTAATTGCCTGGAGACATGCAATGTGGTCAGGAAAGTTCCCATTTCCTCGGTTTTCGAACGGTGCAAGGCGTCGGGAACACCGATGGCCCAATGAGGGGTTTGTCTCGCATTTTAGGGGATGGGGGAGGTGCAGTTCACACCGTAAGTGTTTCTGTGATTTTTTTAGGAGTTTTTTGTACCATGTCTTGACCCACTCAATCAAGTTTTCACTAAAATGAACCAGGATATTAATTTCAATATTTTAGGAGAACAAGTATTGCCTTTTCTTGCACGTCAGCATGATGAGTTTGCTGTGGACACTCCCGTCAAGTAAGTTGTCAACAGCCGTATTCGCATGACTGGTCTGACAAATACTCAGGCATCAAATCGCACCACTACTGACGCAGTCTTAATCCCATAGAAAATGTTTAGGACTGTCTGGGACAGCGGGTCAAACGTAGTAAGCGACATCCCTGCAATTTCGTAGCTCTATGGGATCTAATAATCAATGTGTGCTTCAAATGGATATGGAATGCACGAAGAAACATTTGGACTCTCTTTTCGATGAATTTAGGGCACTATCGAGGCCTAAGGGAGGTATATTATGCCATACTTGCGTCATGTCTGCTCCTGGAGAAATCTGTTTTCTGTACATGTGCTTAGTTACTGTTAAGGAGTGCCGGGTAGGATGGAAAATTTCTGCTTTAAACAATGTAAAACGGCATTTTTTTTTCAGAAACTATTTGGAAATTTGTGGTAAGGTCCTATGGGACCAAACCGCTGAGGTCATCGGTCCCTAAGCTTACGCACTACTTAATTTAACTTAGATTAAGGACAACACACACAACCATGCCCGAGGGAAGAATCGAACCTCCGACGGTCGGAGCCGCCCTTACCGTGACAAGACGCCCAAGACCGCGCGGCTCAAAACCTATTGGGAATAAAAATTTGAAAGAAATATGACTTGTAGGTTGTACATTTCTAACCAATTTAACGGAAGAATTTCTAAAAGTATTAATTGGTTTTAAGATAGTAATTATTTTTGTAAAAAATCGACATAAAATAAAAATGGTCTACCCTTTTCATTGTTCTAAGACTCTAACAGACTTCTTTGAGATTTAAAAAATAAGAAAACATCAGTGTTAAATTACTCCATTGCTATACCTAGTAATTTTGAACGAAGTCTGGCTAGTAGAAGTTGAGAAAAAGTACACTTTATCGGTAAAAAATACAACTCATGAAAAAGCATTAAAGTTGTCAATGCATCCCACTCCATATAATGGATTGTCTGCATCCTCTTGCATCTCATCTTACAATTTCCTTTTCCATGCCCGTCTGCACTGTCTTGCCCTTGTTCCAAGGTCTCTAACGGCTCTCTATGATGCCATAAGTCATTCTTTTTCTAAATTTAACATATGTTCCACAGCGAAACGACTAACAGTTTGCAGCAGGACTTTCAGTCTTTCACACGTTGCGACATTTCCTTCATTGGACGTTGCCAGTGCCTCAAAGAAACTAAAATGCAATATACTAATTGATACAAACATTAACTTGGAAGTCTGGCCTAGATAATGCTGTTGAGGGACTCGTTAGGATTCTGGGTGCGGCCCTGAAGACATTTCGCCAATAATCTTATATCTGACAAATCTTTGAGAGTTGCTTTCAAGGCATCCATAATGACATAAGCTGTAGCTGGTTTGTGAATAAATTTCTCACCACTTTTTCTGTGCTCTGTCTTATTTGTACCATGAATCAACGGCTGGAAGGTAAAGGCCATGAATGGATTTATCTTCTGTTGAAGAGAGGTGAAATAAAATTACTTATACAGATTTGCTCGTATCTTTTACTCTACTAACATTCTTCCTGATGGCCGTGCTACAGTAATTTTCAGTTTTGTCTATGACATTTCCGTGAATCTATTCTTACCATCTAATCCTCAGCCATCATTCAATTTCTTTTCCTTGTATGCAGTTTTCAGTCATCGCAGCCCCTACTCATTCGCTTTTGTACATGACCTATGTACTCCAGATTAGTGATATTTATTTTATTTATTGCAAAATTGAAGACCTTTTACTTGATGTCTTAAAACAGGTCTTGCATCTTAGAGTTTTCGTTTGTCAGCCTTTTTGTAGTTTTTTGTTAGTTTAGTTTACATCTAGAACATTTGACAAAGAATACTGCTTTTGCAAAATAAAAATAATTTGAGGTTGAAATATAAATAAATTTTGTCGGTTTAAGAAAAAGTTAAAAAGATTATAGAATAGAGGAGAGATTTGTTACTGTTATTACTGATTTTACTGGTGATGATTACCTCGGAATGGTTTTTCGAGTTATTGACCGCCGGTCACAACAAAAAGTTTGGTTAGTAGTAGAGAAATAGTATTGATAACCCTATGCGTTAACATTAGGTGCTCATCCGTGTACAACATTTGGTGCTTCATTGGTTAGATCACCAGCATCTTACACTCATTTGCTGTTACATCTCGTCTTTCTCCTCCTCCTGTTCCTCTTCAGTGTCACTGTTTTCGCTGTCACTTTGAGTGTCGCTGTCTACCCTCTGGAGACTGTGTGTACGTTGCATGTCGGCATGTCTGTTATGACATGTCCACAGGTGCTCGTCATGTGTTGTTTTTGAATTACTGTTTGTCAGTCGGTTTAGCTGTGCCATTGTTATCTGTCTCTTATTGCTCTGTATATATGTATGTCTCTTTCTGTGTAGTCTAAGCGTAGCGTATGTCTATTGCTCGAGTATTGCCCGCAGAAGAAGACAGTGTTCCTGAGGTAAATCCTCCAAATGTGTGTAAATTCCTAAGGGACCAAACTGCTGAAGTCATCGATCCCTAGAATTACACACTACTTAAACTAACTTTTGCTACGAACAAAACACACACACTCATGCCCGAGGGAGGATTCGAACTTCGGGCGGCAGGGACCACCCAATCAGTGACGTAGCGCCTCAAACCACGCGCCCAATCCGCGCAGCGGAAACTCCTTCTCCGCATGTGCAAGTGGGTGTCTGTTTCAGACTCACGCAGTTAAGGGCGTGGGATAAGGCTCGTGTCCCGTTAAGATGTGTACCATTCCGCGGCTGAGATTGATGTGTTTCATTCTTAACCGTTCACTTATGTCAGGGATGGAGTCGTGCAGTTTACGTCCCTCATCACATACATCCCCCTGATCTTACCATTTATCCAAATTTTAACTTTTAAGGTGACGTATCGTGTGTGTCGGTACACCAGTTTTTGTGTGTACCTTATCTAGTCTCCCCATCTTTAAGCAGTACCTTGCAGCTCTCTTTTTGACCATGATATTTATGGGACATATTCCGAGCACCACATACAGTGCATCCACTGAGGTGGTGCCGACGTTTCCAGATAGACTAAGTAGGACACTTCTTTGCCCTCGTCTGACTGATGCTTTGTTGGTGACCATGTTCAGTCTGTGTGTGCAAGTGCTAGCTGCAAAGATGAATATTGATTCGAAGAGCACACAGTGGTATGTTCGTATGACTGGTAGAGGTAGTCGCACTGTTTCTAATGTAGCCTCACCAATTTATGCAGTATTTCCTCAGCTTAGTCTGCTGTTAGCTTTATGCCTTCGTGGAACAATTTCCCATTTATGTGTACCCCAAGATAACACGTAACATGAGCTCGTTTGATGTTTGTCTGCCTTATTTTAACTGCAGGATTCCTTATGAGAGATCCATTCAGTAATTTATATGTTGTTTTGTTTTTTGCTATCGTGAGTTTGCCGCGCGGAATTAGCCGAGCGGTCTCAGGCGCAGCAGTCACGGACTGTGCGGCTGCTACCCTCGGGTATGGGTGTGTGTGTTTGTCCTTAGGATAATTTAGGTTAAGTAGTGTGTAAGCTTAGGGACTGATGACCTTAGCAGTTAAGTGCCATAAGATTTCACACACATTTGAAGATTTTTGAACAACCTGAGTTTGTTGTTGTGACACCACAGTGTGTTTGTAGTATCCCAATCTTCTAGCTGGGCTCTATTGTTTGCTATGACTATGACTACAAATAATACGTCATCTGTGTCGCCCATCCAGATGTAGTAGGAGGGGTTCGATTGCTATGTCCTGGAAGATTTGGCCGCAGATCGCCCCTTGAGGACGGCCTTTGGTAATTCTTTTAATTACTTTCCGGCTGTCCATCTGAAATTCGATCTCTCGGTCATTACAGTAGCTAGGAAACTATTGTACAGTGACTGCGGTACCTCCAGATGCCTTAACCTTTGAAACACTGCGGGCAACCAGAGGTTATCGAATGCCCCGGCAGTGTCAATCATTATTGCTGTGGAGTATTTCTGTGATGTAGTATTAACTGCGTTTGGGGTATGGTTTATGGCATCATATACTGATCTGCCGGTTCTGAAGCTGAACTGACGTTGGCTCATGCCCCTGAGATCTCTGTGGTTTTGCAAGCGGTTACACAGTAGCTTCTCCTGAATCTTTGCTAGGACGTTCATTATGCAATTGGCCTGTAAATCTTTGGATATGACGGATCCCTGTCTGCTGATTTCTTAATAATCACGTTGTTAAGAAGGGGGTGATCTGCGGTGCTAGTTTTCCCAGTGGTTGTTTTTGAGCTCTAAGTTTGCTAGCGGAACCTCTTCTTGTGACAAAGGCCATATGATTGTTGCAGTATTGTATGGTATGTGTAGGTCTTCTCTTGGTGTTGTATGGGATTGTGTGTCTGTATCGATGACGTCGTCAGGGAGCAGTTTATACAGCATACAGCAGAAACTCCGTTGTATTTCTTCATGCCCTCGTCATCATGCGTGCCTTCATCCTGGCTTAGTGCTCCATGAACTGGTAGGGATTTTATCTTCTCTGTCAGTATTTTGTACGGTTCCCCCATAAACAGGATGTTTATAAATTAATATCGGGCTTTTAACGCTTTATAATATTTTATTACATTAAATTTACAGTTATAAATGATATGTCAAATGAAAGAGCAACTCAGTTTTACCAAGAACCTTATAAATGTTCACTGGCATAGCGAAGTACGCGACTGGTTGAACTTCACTGTACTCAAGCGCTGGATAGGCCGCAAGGGGCCCAATGACAGGGCTTGCTTTGCATGGGCTCCACGTTCACCCGACCTAACGCCATGTGATTTTTTCCTTTGGGGATTCACACACCTCTACTAGCAGACATCCCTGAATTAAGAAACCGGACTGAAGCAGCTGTTGCTACAATCACTGGAGGCGCACTTATCAACGTTTGGGAACAACTCGGCTGTAGACTAGATGTGCGCCGTGTGACAAATGGTTCTCACATTGAACATTTATAAGGTTCTTGGTAAAAATGTTTGAGTTGCTCTTACATTTGACATATCACTTATAACTGTAAGATTAATACAATAAATATTATGAAGCATTGAGATCGCGATTTTTATTTATAAACACCCTGTATTTTGTCCTCTTTGTTTAGAGATAATTACATTTTTTCCATATGGCTTCTCTTCCTCAACTGCTTTTAGAGATTTTGAATCCCCATACCCTAAATAATTCCCGTCGGACGCTGGTGATTCAAAATATCAAATTTCATTCTGAGAACTGTCAAGTGGGTCACGACCGCACAGTGTTTTCTTTAAATGAATGAATAGAGTAGAACTAAGGCAATTGTGTACACGTATTTTATATCACTGGAAACGCGCCGTAGATTAAAGTGAACAAGGAAACAAAAATTGAAAATCTCAAAATTTCAACCTGTTTGTTTCCCCTTAAGATGAGCGACATGCGTGACGTACGAAATTCTTTCCATTTGGAGAGGTGAGCACTCCCTCGATCTCTCGTAGATAACAGTGCCAGTCGAATCTACACCTGTCAGAGTTCGACTCTGTAAGGAAGGTGAACAGATTAGGTACTTTTTTTTATTGAGAAGGTTAACAAAATATGAGGCCACTGGGGGCTGACAGCCGTGATTTCTTCTGCACCAATGGGGTCAATTTGACTCACATCAACAGGAAAAAGACGGGACAAGACGTCGGTGACAGCAGGTGGCGCTGGTGGACGGTGGGCGTGCGGACAGCACCTTGCAGTCGGTCGGACGCAGCGGTACGAGAGCGGCAGGCCGGCGGCACGTCGTCGTTAATACGTCACGTGGACCGGCACGTACTGCGCTACATGTGCAATCGAAAAACACGGTGGCGGCGCTGGGCGCGGCTCCGCCGGGCTCCATCAAATTACGCCGCAACGGCGGAAAAACAGAGCGGGCTGGTGCCGCCCCCGCCACTGCGCCTGCGCCGCCGCCCGCCGCCCCCACCGCCCCCGCCGCCACCAGCGCGCCCGTTGCTTTTTCACGAGATTTTACCGCTGACGCGCGCGGCCGTGGCGCTGTTCTGGCGCGTGTTTTTGCGCGGAACCGGCGCGCAGCCGTGTCGGCAGGCTGCGCCGCGCCTCCATAATGCACCAGCCGGGGGACAGAAGTATGCCCTGAAAAGTTGATCGCCCGCTCTTGGGTCCGCGGGAGTTTGTCGCCGTGTCCACGGCCTGCGCTCATCAACCAGCAATGGCTTACTCAATCATGCAAGCCACCCGCGCGCACACCCGCCATTTTTTTCTTTTTTTCGGTCTTCTTCGTTTTTTTCCCCGAGAAGCTACGCATTGCTGGCGCTCGCCCGACATTACTCGTTAATTCGCGTCGGCGGAGGGTGCCCGTATGACGGACAGCCCGCCGCCGGCCGGTGCCTCCGCGGTAAGCCCGGCGCCCTGGCTCTGACGCGACAAGCGAAACTCTTTTGTCCCGGCGCAGCCGCTGAAGAATTGATTGCCGGCACCCGCCAATCAGTGGTCGAGCTGCCGCCCTCTGCAGGGAAAGGTTATATTTCCACCCTCATCATTCATTAACCTTCGTCTAGACGCACGCGTGTTGTCGTCTGCCAGAGGGAATCAAACGGAATGTCGGTAACCGTGACTTTACACACTCACTCAGTTTCCTTCTGCCGATCCTGTCACTTACCACAGTTGTTCCTGGCGCCCGAGGCTCTCAGCTACGGGGAACTGAATGTATATCCAATCCACTGAGGTTTGTTTCCAACAGCTACGTTTAACTGTAAGTTTTTCAGTGCATACCGCGCCACAACGGGATGAATGAGCGTATGGCATTGGTGGCCGGGAGTCCCCTCGCTGGGCGGTTCGGCCACCGCTCCACAAGTTCTTTAATGCCACTACGGCGACTTGCGAGTGAATGTGAATGAAATGATGATGAAAGACACACAACACCCAGTCATCTCGAAGCAGAGAAAATCCCTGACCCCGCCGGGTATCGAACCCGGGACCCCGTGCGCGGGAAGCGAGAACACTATCGCAAGATGATGCAAGTATAGTTCTCAGATTTAGTCTTTCTAACATGGGGAATACAGAATTCCATATACAGATACCCCTGTTCCTCTCTTTTGTCCTCTCTTCCTTCCACACTTCTGTTACCTTCTAAACAAACCCCTCCTGCCTCCCCCCCCCCCCCCCCCACACACAAACCTCTCAGGAAAGCAAATATTACTGTACAGGCCATAATAGTTCATTTCTCGATTATAGAGGCGTTAAATTGTACGAAATCGCACGTTCGACCTAGCTGGTGAAGTCTACCGTTGATGACGTTCTTTTGAGCAGTATTTGCAAAAAAATGGTTCTGAGCACTATGGGACTCAACTGCTGTGGTCATCAGTCCCCTAGAACTTAGAACTACTGAAACCTAACTAAGGACATAACACACATCCATGCCCGAGGCAGGATTCGAACCTGCGACCGTAGCGGTCGCAGTATTTGCACCGTTTTCGGGCACACGACGTATATTTCATGATGTATTTATATTTTTGCTAGTTTCTGACCTAAATAGTTCTTTCTGTTCATCTAATCATAAATACTTCTTATCCCAACCCGCTCCATGACACAGCAACCTTTTATAAAATTCCGATTCTGAAAACATAAGTAAGAAAACTTCAAAAACATACAGATCCTAACAAATTCAGAGCCATTTGAACCTTTTTTTTTTCTTGCCCCCATGCCATAGAACCATTCACTGCAACTGCCTAGTCTCTTCCAGCAGACACTATTACTGTCGGTTCTCTCTTATTTCAGGTGTCCGCTTGTTACGTTAAAATGCTGTTGGCACGCTTCAGAGTTTTTAACATAATAAAATCATCGTTATATTCTTTCTTATTGTTTTTTCTTTCCTTTCTCATAAACAATTTATTCCGATCTTCTATTACTCCATCTCCTCCTACTTCCTCACCGATTTTTCAAACCATTCAACTGATATTCAGCGTTCTTCTGTAGCAATACATTTCAGAAGCTTCCATCCCGTTCTTGTCTCAACTGCTTATTATCTACGTTTCACACCTTGCAAAGCTACTTTTCACAAATACCTTCAGAAAAGGCTGCTTAACATTTAAATTTTTACTATATTTTAATAAATTCTTCTTTTTCTATAATGCTTTTCTTGCTAGTGCCAGTCTGTATTTTTATTTTACAGCCTCTCAAATTAGGCCATCATCAGTTCTTTTCCTGACCAAATGGCAGAAATCATCTGCTACTTTTAATCTCATTTCCTAATCTGATTCCCTGTTCTTCGTCTGATTAAATCCGGTTACATTCCATTACCCTCGTTTTACTTTTGTTGATGTTCGTCCTATAACCCACTGTCAAGGCACTATGCACTTCCTTCAGCTGGTCATGCAAGTCGTTTGCTGACCCTGACGGAATTATAGAGTCATCGGCATACCTCCAAGTTTTAATTTCTCTTCCTGATCTTAATTCCTTCTCAAAATATTTCTTTGGTTACCTTCACTGCTTGGTTAAAGTACACATCAGATAACACAGGGCTTAGGCTACAGTTTTGTCTCACTCCCTTCTCAACCACTACTTCCCTCTCATGTACTTCAACTCTTGTAACATCAGTCTGGTTTCTGCACAGCTCTCTTTATCTTTGCTGTCTTCAGAATTTCAAAGTCAGCTTTGTCAAAAGCTTTCCCCCAGTCTACAAAAGGTTCGCCTTTTTTCAACGTATCTTCTAAGATACGTTGTAGGGTCAGTACTGCCTCACGTGTTCGTACATTTTCAAGAAACCTAAACTGATCTTCCTTGAGATCGGCTTTTACTAGGTTTTCGCATTCCTTTGTCTATAACTCGTGTTAGTATTTTACAATCATGACCTATTAATGATGCTGTGGGATTCACAGCTGTGAGCACCTCCTTTCTTTGCAACTGGAATTATTGCATTCTTGCTGAAGTCTGAGGGTACTGCTCCTGTCTATATATTTTGCTAACTACATAGAATAGTTTTGTCTTGGCTGGCGCTCCCATGGATCTCAATAATTTTGACGGAGTGACATCTACTCTTGAGACTTTGTTTTCAGTTTGGCCCTTCAGTGCTCTATCAAATGCTTATCACAGTACCACATCTCAGACTTACTTTCATTTACTTCCTCATCCCTTTCTATCATATTGTAATCAGGATCAAATTTTCCTTGTATAGTCTTCTTTATATTCCTTCCCACTCTCAGTTTTTCTTTCTTTG
Source organism: Schistocerca piceifrons (assembly GCF_021461385.2). Classification (NCBI taxonomy): domain Eukaryota; kingdom Metazoa; phylum Arthropoda; class Insecta; order Orthoptera; family Acrididae; genus Schistocerca; species Schistocerca piceifrons. The sequence continues at coordinate 742,685,759 of NC_060138.1, forward strand.
CTCACTAAACTATATCTCAACGAAAATCTAAAACCGTACTATAGCATATAACATGCATAAAAGACGGAAATCGGAGAAATAGACGTAGAGTGAGTACAGGACAGCTGGACCACTAAATGAGACGGACCAATGGCGTATTTTGTAATTGCGCGCCGCGCGGGATTAGCCGAGCGGTCTTAGGACGCTGCAGTCATGGACTGTGTGGCTGGCCCCGGCGGAGGTTCGAGTCCTCCCTCGGACATGGGTGTATGTGTTTGTCCTTAGGATAATTTAGGTTAAGTGGTGTGTAAGCTTAGGGACTGATGACCTTAGCAGTTAAGTTCATAAGATTTCACACACATCTGAACATTTTTTTTGTAATTGCGCCGATATAGAGAAACTCCCGCTGTTTTCGAGGAGGCTGGAAGTGCTCCTCTTAAGGTATATTCGAAATGTTACGTTGATGATATTCGTGCTCCGACCAACCAGCGGTAATATTGTCTGATGAGGAAAAAATCTGTCCTGCCGCACTGTATTCACGCAGAGTGCGTATCAATCATACCGACCAGTTCAAATAAAATAATTATTTGCTCCACGACGTGTACGAGCACAGCTACCCGTAGTTGCACACCAATGGCTATCCCTGTACTAATTATGGCTACAGTCCATGTACGGCAATAGTTTCTCCCCTGAAGTTTTCATTTTACGTAAGCTTAATAGTTCGAGTCGGTGCAATAACCGCTAACGCGGCAAAGAATATATATGCATGCTGCGCTCTGTAATTAATCTATGTCGTCGCACAGTTAAATATTTCACAAACACACAATATTAAATGGGTTGAAAGAAACGCCACACAGTAAATCCACTTTATGCTGGTTTATTCTATACTATTCACGTTCTGTTTTTGTATTAAGGAAGTAACTTCTCTCCAAGTTGGGTGGAATTAGTTACGTTTCCGTCAAAGAGTTTGTAACAAGATCCAGATTTCATTTACTGCTTTAACGAAACTTCAGTACTTTATCACAATTCAATACGAATGTACACTTCCTATGTCGGTAAATTGCTAACAGTGTATTACCTTGGGGCAAAGTTCAGTCTTCCCTGTATGATAATCAATTTAAGACAAGCTCGGATCTTTTCCTCCCTTGGCTTTACGTAATGATATATTAAGGGTTGCTGATCTACTTATTTCGAGTTTAATGATTCCTAGCAGATTGCAAAATTTCCAAAAATGCACAAAAACAATATCGTCGCGCCTACGTACAAGAGCATACGTTGAGATAGGACTGATCCAGCAAGCGCTAGCAGCACATTTACAATGTATGACTTTTTTCTTATGTATTACGTGGTGTCCTCAAAGAGACTCACAAGGAGTATTCTTTGAGTTCACTCGTTTTATTTCATAATCTATAAGTACACTACTTTACGATCTACTATTATTTTAATTTGAAACTAATGGATTCTTTTTCTTTCCTTTCCCTTTTTAAAACATTAAGTCAAGTAGGCCTATTTCTTTTCTATATATACCCGCTACTATTCAGGTGATGCTATTCCAGTGGGACTTGAAATTTGGATCTTGGATTCTGCAACTTTTATTGGGTGTCGGGTACTATTTTATATTTTCAATTTTGCGTCCAAAGGAAGCGGCGTTACAAGGTTCTTTTGTGAACAAACGTGACGCATAAGTCTTGCTGCCATTTTCATGTCAGTTCTGGAGAAAAATCGCATTCTATGTTCTGACAAGCCGAAAATTTTTATGGCGTAGTTGTAATTTTAATATTTAGGCTTAATCTACACATTACAGATGCAGTTTATTTCCTGTGAGCTTGACAAACGTGTAGGCATGAAACTAAAATGTCCACCGAGTTTACTACCTGCAGATAAAAGTCGTGCGTTATTTGGGAGAGATGGGCTACTTGATTTAATGTGACCTAGATGGAGCACAATCAAATTTAGCTCCAAAGCATGTGGAATACCACTGAACATGGCTTCAGCCCCAGACTAAGCTTATCTGTAGGAAGATACGTCTGTGCCAACAAATGGACGATCGGAATCTCATACTGCGGCAAACCAACCATCACAAAGCTCATCAAAAGAGCAGAATTATTTGCACAAGTCAAAACTCTTCACGGACACAACTTCGGACTTCACTTCTACTAAACGTAAAGATTATCAGCTAAAAACTGACTACTCCTAAGACAACACAGACAAAACTTCTACCGATCGAGGTGGCGCAGTGGTTAGACACTGGACTCGCATTCGGGAGGACGACGGTTCAATCCCGCGTCTGGCCATCCTGATTTAGGTTTTCCGTGATTTCCCTAAATCGCTCCAGGCAAATGCCCGGATGGTTCCTTTCAAAGGGCACGGCCGACTTCCTTCCCCGTCCTTCCCTAATCCGATGAGACCGATGACCTCGCTGTCTGGTCTCCTTCCCCGAAACAACCGACCAACCAACAAAACTTCTAAAGGAAGTCTCCCCCCTTCCTTCTCTTGATAAAACCACGAATTTTAAGAGGGAGACAGCAGTTGTACACAAAGGGCTAAACTCTGTTGAAACTATGGAAACTGTAAAGAAAGAGAAGGATAATAAACGGAACATAAACGGAAAAGGGACACAAAACGATCACCAAAGGGAAATACAAGCGAAGAGAAAAACAGGCTGAAGAAGCTAAAAAAGAAAAATACTGCAAATACCAGAATTTGTTCATCAGATGCACGCTTTCTAGAAGATTACGGAAATGGGATGAAGATGAATGTGTTGGGTATGGTGAAATCTATTACGAAACTAATAAAAACGACAGATGGGTTCAGTGTGTTACCTCTTCACGATGGTCACATGAAGGTTGTTCAATATTTAATAGTAAGTGTAGTTGCTGTGGTAAGAGATGGACAGGATAGTGCTTGAACAAGCCAACAGTTCATTGGAAACCCCAATGTTCAATCAAGCTTTACAGTAGGAAGATAAAACCGTTTTGCAATAAAAAATTAATATCATAATTCTTTATTTATTGCAATATATTCCAAATAAATATATGTAATTTAATACAGTCTTTTCTTTAGGTATAGCCCTTTCTATATCTTCCATTTCTCCCAGTACACCGATCCCTCTCACCCATACACCTATGGATGACGTGGACCACTCATGCATATTTTCATTTTATCCAATCTCCTGGATTTTACGTGGCAGTGCCTGTTATACGCTACTTAGGAATAAATTACAGTTTATAAGAACACGCTGCCTGAAGTAAAAAAAAAAGGTTGGAAAACACACAAATTTTATGAAGAAAGAAAGTGATCCAACTCTCCCGGAAATACCCATATAAACTGGCCTTTCACAATATAATGGAGAGAATAATTTTATCTGCGTTTTGGGTGCATATTGTGAGATGACAGGCACGATTAATGCAAGCAAGTTTGTCTGAAGGCATAAATAGGGAGACAAGCGGGCAAAGCTCCCGCCAAGGTCGCCTGTTAGAGCTGTCCGATTTCAGTGGACGGCAACAAAGGCAGCATTTAACCAGCTCAAACGAAAGACAGGGCCATACCTTTCATTAACTAAATAAAATTTCAATAATGAGCCAGAATATTGATTCCAGTGATTCACAAACTAGTTTAAGTAAATTTTACCTGGATAAAAATTAGTATAACGGTTATATGTGGTCAGATATTGCATAGCAACTTACAGACGTAAAACTTGTCTTCCGTTTAAATAGTTAATTAAGAATAATGCTGATGCTCACTGATTAATCGTAATAATATTCAAATAAACTCCAAACAAAATATTCCAGACAAAAAGCAGCGACACACAAGCTAGTGAAATTATTACTCAGATTTTTACATTCTTTTGCAGATTTATGCGCTTGCAGTAGCAATAAGTTTTTATTTTATTAAAAAGTTCACCGGAGTTGGACGAGGTTGCATCCAAGATTTCCCAGTTAGTCTCGAAGAAATTGCCACTTTTAACATCTCAGAGTAACGAATACGTAAGTGCGAATTGTCTGATTTATGTCTACAGTGTATAGTTTGAGCAGTAGTTTATACAATAAATGCATTTTTGTTATTTTGCTAAGGACGCATTGGCGGCTATGACATGACGGTTGCGGATATATTGATCAGCAATTTGTTGCTTGCTCTAGACGTGACAGAACCTGTGGCAGTCAGCGGAACTTAATGAATTTAGGACGTGTGAGCTGCTTCTAAAATATTCAAAAAGGGAGTTCGCGTATGCTCGCCTTCTTTTCTGTTGTATAGTTTGCACGTTCTAGGTCTGAACAACAGCATGGATTACAGGACTTGCCAACTCTGAGCACTATGGGACTTAACATCTGAGGTCATCAGCCCCCTACACTTAGAGCTACTTAAACCTAACTAACCTAAGGACAACACACACATCCATGCCCGAGGCAGGATTCGAAGCTCCGACCGTAGCAGCAGCTCGGTTCCGGACTGTAGCGCCCTGAACCTCTCGGCCACAGCAGCTTGCTTGCCAGATCTGTGCATTAGTTCGAAGACTCATAACATCTTCCGTGTTTACTTTAACGGAATTTGATTATTTCGTGGTACTCCGTAAGTGATCAGAACTTCCGGTCAACGAATAGCAATTACAACTCAAGCACTGAACTGTTGATAACAAGAAAAGCTTGCCAATCTGATATTGCACTCCCAGTTCGTGCAAACGAGTGAAATAAGATTACACTACAGTAACAATGCATCGACGGTGATTATTTTCTTCCACATGTGCACTGCCCGGAATTGGATCAACATCTGGGAAATTTGGAAGAGTAAGCCTACGATCCGACCAGTGTGTGGCCGTTCCATAGATGCAAACCAAGCCAACGACCTCTAATACCGTCCTCACGTTCTCTTCCGTCCATTCAGAATACACCTATACGATACTGGTAATTGTTCAGTCAAAGACCGTGTAGATCGCATTTTATTTGCGCTCACCAACTGACAAATGACGAATTTTTCACAGGATTGCCAACACAGATTACAAGAAGAAATAAATAATAAATGCAGAATGTATCGGCAAATTTTGTACTCAGTCGTACTACATACAGCAGCCAGTTTAACACATCGCTAATATCTTTAAAAACTTTTGTCTTTAAAACTGTAGTGATAATTGGTACGCCGTTTCGTATACTGAACACACATATAAATTTTAACGTGGATCAGTGGTATCTAGCCCTTCTGTCTGTTTAATTTAGGGTACTATGTATGAGAGAAGCTTCGTTGTTGAGACGAACAGAATTGTCGTATTCGCGGAAATGCGTAACACACATACGATTACTTTACGTGGCTCAGTTTCTCCAATTTTTACGTTTAGTAGATCCTTCGCTGGGACAAAATCCATGCTAGTTTGTTTTTAAAACCAGTTCGGGATAGAATTAATGATGGTTCTGAACTGTTTACGAGCCAAAACATAACACGATTTATTACTTCCTTGGACATCGATGTTACTCTTTGTTACCCAAGCAGGTCAAAAACCAAGAGTGCGTCGACAACTCCAGGGGAAAAAGGAAAGCTAAATTGCTGATGAAACAACAACTCCAGTGAGCGAGGATGGAAGAAGGCGTGTTGTAAAAAATATCCCCGTATTTTCAGAAGACTGTGTATTAGTAAATTCGGGAAACTACAGCAAATTTACATTAAAGTAGTCTTAAACACTTTAGCTTTTATATCATTCAGGAATGAAACAGTTAAACAAGCAGAAGCTGCTGTATCAATAACATTTGTTGCGAAAAGTTCCAACCGTAACTTATCATCAGGGCGACGTAGTATTACACACATCAAAAAAAGTTTTGCATCACCTCGGTTCCGAGAGTTCCGGAACCTGTACAGAAAATTCGAATAGAGATCAACATAAACGTCATTTCCGCCCGTTTTATTGCTCATGAAAACCACATATTGCATGTTGTACCACCATACAGAGAGATCTTCAGAGGTGGTGGTCCAGACTGCTGTATAAACCGGCACCTCTAATAACCAGTAGCACGTCCTCTTGCATTGATGCATGTTTGTATTCGTCGTGGCATACTATCCACAAGTTCATCAAAGCACTGTTGATCTACATTGTCCCACTCCTCAACGGCGATTCGGCGTGTATCCCTGAGAGTGGTTCGTGGGTCACGTCATCCATAAATAGCCCTTTTTAATATACCCCGGCATGTTCGATAGGGTTCATGCCTGGAGAACATCCTGGAAACTCTAGTCGAGCAATGTCGTTATCCTGAAGGAAGTCATTCACAATATGTGCATGATGGGGGCGCAAATTGTCGTCCATGAAGACGAATGCCTCGGCAATATGCTGCCGATATGGTTGCACCATCTGTCGAAGGATGACATTCACGTACCGTGCAACCATTACGGCGCCTTCCATGACCAGCAACCACCAGCGGCGTACGTCAGCCCCACATAATACCACTCCAAAACAGCAGGGAACCTCCACCTTGCTGCAGTCACTGGACAGCGTGTTTAAGGCGTTCACCTGACCGGTCTGCCTCCAAACACGTCTCCGACGATTGTCTGCTTGAAGGGATATGCGACACTCATCGGTGAAGAGAACGTGATACCAATCCTGAGCGGTCCATACGACATGTTTTTGGGCACATCTGTAACGCGCTGCATGGTGTCGTGGTTGCAAAGATGGACCTCGTCATGGACGTCGGGAGTGAAGTTGCGCATCATGCAGCCTAGTGTGCACAGTTTGAGTGGTAACACGACGTCCTGTGGCTGCATGTAAAGCATTATTCAACATGGTGGCGTCGCTGTCAGGGTTCCTCTGAGCCGTAATCCGTATGTATCGGTCATCCACTGCAGACGTAGAACTTGGGCGGCCTGAACGAAGCATGTCATCCACAGTTTCTGTCTCACTGCATCTCCTCCATGTCCGAACAACATTGCTTTGGTTCACTGCGAGAAGCCTGGACACATCCCTTTTTGAGAGTCCTTCCTGGCACAAAGTACCAATGCAGACGCGATCGAATCACGGTATTGACCGTCCAGGAATGGTTGAACTACAGACAACCGAGCCGTATACCTCCTTTCTGGTTGAATGACTGCAAGCGATCGGTTGTCAGACCCCTTCCGTCTAATAGGCGTTGCTTATGCATGGTTGTTTACATCTTTGGGCTCGTTTACTGACTTCTCTGAACAGTCAAAGGGACTGTGTCTGTGATACAATATCCACGGTCAACATGTATCCTCAGGAGTTCTGGGAACCGGGGTAACGCAAAACATTTTTTGTTGTGTGTGTAAATACAGTGTGGGTCGCTAACTATTGCCACCAAGAATACCTCCGAAAGAATGATACGAGCTGAAAAGTTTGTGGGAAAAATGTTGCCTGGGACAACGGGGACCATAATGTGACGTAGGTTTTTTGTTGCTAGGTGGGGTCACGTCAGAGATATGAATGCCAACTTTGTTTTCTTAAATGGGATACTATAGTTTGGTACTTATTTCTGATAGCGGCTATCGTGACGAATCCAATGATGTGTAACAATAAGGTCTTTGGAGGTCAACGAAGGTCACTAACATGGAATGAACGTCCACTTACAGAAGGTATTCGAAGTGATTACCTTTGGTATCAATGCAGTGGTGTAATCTTCTTATTATGGATTGAGTGGTATTCCTTATCGCATTGGCACTTGTCGAAGCACATGCTCTGACAATTCTCTCTCGCATATCTTCAGGTGTAGTTGGGACGTCTTTACAAACACTGTCTTTTACGAATCCCCACAACATATAAACCAGAGGCGTCAAGTCTGGCGAACGGGCCGACCTCGACACAACTCCTCCGCGTCCAATCCAATGATTTGAGACTTCTCTCTGCTACTCATTTCGAGCCATCAGCGAAAAATCATGTTGTTGTGGTCTTCAGTCCTGAGACTAGTTTGATGCAGCTCTCCATGCTACTCTATCCTGTGCAAGCTTCTTCATCTCTGAGTAAATACTGCAACCTACATCCTTCTGAATCTGCTTAGTGTATTCATCTCCTGGTCTTCCTCTACGATTTTTACCCTCCACGCTGCCCTCCAATGCTAAATTTGTGATCCCTTGATGCCTCAGAACATGTCCTACCAACCGGTCCCTTCTTCTTGTCAAGTTGTACCACAAACTCCTCTTCTCCCCAATTCTATTAAATCCCTGCTCATTAGTTATGTGATCTACCCATCTAATCTTCAGCATTCATCTGTAGCACCACATTTCGAAAGCTTCTATTCTCCTCTTGTCCAAACCATTTGTCGTCCGTGTTTCACTTCCATACTTGGCTACACTCCATACCAATACTTTCAGAAACGACTTCCTGACACTTAAATCTATACTCATTGTTAACAAATTTCTCTTCCTCAGAAACGTTTTCCTTGCCATTGCCAGTCTACATTTTATATCCTCTCTACTTCGACCATCATCAGTTATTTTGCTCCCCAAATAGCAAAACTCGTTTACTACTTTAAGTGTCTCATTTCCTAATCTAATTCCCTCAGCATCACCAGACTTAATTCGACTACATTCCATTATCGTCGTTTTGCTTTTGTTGATGTTCATCTTATATCCTCCTTTCAAGACACTGTCCATTCCGTTCAACTGCTCTTCCAAGTCCTTTGCTCTCTCCGACAGAATTACAATGTTATCGGCGAACGTCAAAGTTTTTATTTCTTCTCCATGGATTTTAATACCTACTGCGAATTTTTTCTTTTGTTTTCTTTACTGCTTGCTCAATATACAGATTGAATAACATCGGGGAGAGGCTACAACGCTGTCTCACTCCCTTCCCAACCACTGCTTCCCTTTCATGCCCCTCGACTCTTATAACTGCCATCTGGTTTCTGTACAAATTGTAAATAGCCTTTCGCCCCTTGTTTTTTACCCCTGACACCTTTAGAATTTGAAAGAGAGTATTCCAATCAACATTGTCAAAAGCTTTCTCTAAGTCTACAAATTCTGGAAACGTAGGTTTGCCTTTTCTTAGTCTTTCTTCTAAGATAAGTCGTAAGGTCAGTATTGCCTCACGTGTTCCAATGTTTCTACAAAATCCAAACTGATCTTCCCCGAGGTCGACTTCTACCAGTTTTCCATTCGGCTGTAAAGAATTCGCGTTAGTACTTTGCAGCTGTGACTTATTAAACTGATAGTTCGGTAATTTTCACATCTCTCAACATCTGCTTTCTTTAGGATTAGAATTATAATATTCTTCCTGAAGTCTGAGGGTATTTCGCCTGTCACTTACATCTTACTCACCAGATGGTAGATTTTTGTCAGGACTGGCTCTCCCAAGGCCGTCAGTAGTTCTAATGGAATGTTGTCTACTCCCGGGGCCTTGTTTCGACTCAGGTCTTTCAGAGCTCTGTCAAACTCTTCACGCAGTATCGTATCTCCCATTTCATTTTCATCCACATCCTCTTCCATTTCCATAATATTGTCCTCAAGCACATCGCCCTTGTATAGACCCTCTATATACTCCTTCCACCTTTTAGCTTCTTCTTTGCTTCGAACTGGGTTTCCATCTGAGTTCTTGATATTCATACAAGTGGTTCTGTTTTCTCCAAAGGTCTCTTTAATTTTCCTGTAGGCAGCATCTATCCTACCCCTTGTGAGATAAGCCTCTACATCCTTACATTTGTTCTGTAGCCATCCCAGCTTAGCCATTTTGCACCTTCTGTCGATCTCATTTTTGAGACATTTGTATACCTTTTTGCTTACTTCATTTACTGCATTTTTATATTTTCTCCTCTCATCAATTAAATTCAATATTTCTTCTGTTACCCAAGGATTTCTACTAGCCCTCGTCCTTTTACCTACTTGATCCTCTGCTGCCTTCACTGCTTTATCCCTCAAAGCTACCCATTCTTCTTCTACTGTATTTTTTCCCTCATTCCTGTTAATTGTTCCCTTATGCTCTCCCTGAAACTCTGTACAATATCTGGTTCTTTCAGTTTATCCAGGTCCCATCTCCTTAAATTCCCACCTTTTTGCAGTTTCTTCAGTTTTAATTTACAGTTCATAAATAATAGATTGTGGTCAGAGCCCACATCTGCCTTTGGAAATGTCTTACAATTTAAAACCTGGTTCCTAAATCTCTGTCTTACCATTATATAATCTATCTGATACCTTCTAGTATCTCCAGGATTCTTCCATGTATACAAACTCCGTTTATCATTCTTGAACCAAGTGTTAACTATGATTAAGTTATGCTCTGTGCAAAATTCTACCAGACGGCTTGTTCTTTCATTTCTTACCCCCAATCCATATTCGCCTACTATGTTTCCTTCTCTCTCTTTTCCTACTCTCGAATTCCAGTCACCCATGACTATTAAATTTTCGTCTCCCTTCACTTTCTGAATATTTCTTTTATCTCATCATATATTTTATCAATTTCTTCATCATCTGCAGAGCCAGTTGGCATATAAACTTGTACTATTGTAGTAGGCGTGGGCTTCGTGTCTGTCTTGGCCACAATAATGCGTTCACTATGCTGTTTGTAGTAGCTTACCCGCACTCCTATTTTTTATTCATTATTAAACCTACTCCTACATTACCCCTATTTCATTTTGTATTTATAACCCTGTATTCACCTGACCAAAAGTCTTGTTCCTCCTACCACCGAACTTCACTAATTCCCACTATATCTAACTTTAACCTATCCATTTCCCTTTTTAAATTTTCTAACCTACCTGCCCGATTAAGGGATCTGACATTCCACGCTCCGATCCGTAGAACGCCAGTTTTCTTTCTCCTGATAACGACATACTCTTGAGTAGTCCCCTCCCAGAGATCCGAATGGGGGACTATTTTAAATCCGGAATGTTTTACCCAAGCGGACTCCATCATCATTTAACCATATCGTAAAGCTGCATGCCCTCGGGACCATAAACATATTTAAATGTACGACGGGTAGGGTTAGTACGTTGAGGATGTCTTTCAAAGTGTAAGTCTCTAGGGTCACTGAATGTCGTTGGCATTCTCCATAAACGAAAAGCATATCGACTTGTTCTTCGAAGAAATACATCATTCACTTTAGCTTCATTCGACGATACCAGTCTTACCGTTCCTATTAGTGTACTATTGCTAAGCTGTCGGATGATGTTTGCATGTCAATGGTACGTCACATGGATACGCCTTATTCGGCGAATATTTACTATTTGCACGATATACGAGAGAGAATTTTCAAAGCACGGGCTTCGTTTAAGTGCCGAAGTGATAAGGAATACCACTCAATCTACGATGAGAAGATTGCAGCACTGCATTGATACCAATGGTCATCATTTCGAACACCTTTTGTAAATGGACGTTCATACCACCTTCCTGACCTCAGTTGCAATTCAAAGATCTTACTGTTACACATCATTGGATTCGTCTCGATAGCCGCTATCAGAAAATAAGCACCAAACTATAGGTCCCATTTTAAAAAAACAAAGTTGACCTTCATATCTCCGACGCTACCCACCGAGTAACAAAGGCAAACGTCATATTATAACCCCCGTTGTCCCATGCAACATTTGTCCCAGAAACTTTTCAGCTACTGTCATACTTTTGGAGTTATTCTAGATGGCAATAGTTAGCGACTCACCCTTTATAGTATGGAAGGGCAGTTGGTTGACATCAGACATACAAGCCAGATATGAAAGTCCCTGCATTGCACCGTGATGCCTAATACGGTGAGCTCTTATATCTTGCCTGTATTTACAATGCTGTGTCGTTTTGGTGAGCTATGATTGAAACTAAGTGCAAAAAAATTATTGATACAGCGATTTATGGCGCTCTGAAGATATCATTCATAAATGAAAATTAGAGACTGAGAGTTTATTTCTGCAGAGGAGTGCTTGAACCTCAGCACCTTCTTAATCCTTGAAAGTCAACCGATATGTAATTCCTGATTAAATTTGTGTTTTAAGTGTACTCCGTGAGCTCAGAGGCAAATAAAGTATTAGAATGTGATAGATGTTTCATGCAGCATACTCACTGCATAGTGAAAAATTATTTGAGGATTGTCACTGTAAGGTATGAAAGAATATAAGCCTTTTATACTGCATGTTTCAATTCTTTATCCAGTATATAGTACGAAAAAACTATAACTGTTTAAAACTGCGCTCTCAATCAGGATCCCTGCCAGTATCAATGATCAGATCTATTCATTATAATGCACGCTTCTAATATTACTTTAGATAACAGCTGTTATTCCAATAAAAAAAGAAGAGGAGAGTTAAAATCGAGAAAATTCTGCTGATGTATTATTCCGAATCTTGATCATTCGGAAGTGGGGATGAGTCACAATGATCACCGCAGGAATCAATCAGAGTTAAATCAGATAATGCTGATACATTATAATTTCTGCTGTGAATGATCTAATTTGTCCATTCGTTTACCAGGTGTGCTAGTAATCAAGTGCCGAACCGTTGTTGGCTACCAGTTAAGTTCGGTAACTGCCGACCGTTTTTGTATTAAACGAGATGCAACAAGTAATTTTCTATTACATGGACTAGTATAAACCGGATTTTGTGAAATAAATTTAGATTGCAAAGTTTCGACTATTCTGAGATTTGCAAATCTGCATGTAATGGCACGTGGCTTGAGCTCAAAACAACACGTCACCAAACAGATCTTCCTCTAACCTCAATCACACTGAAAAAGATAAATTCTGTTATCGTTACTGGTAATGGTTAGCAAAGTGCTTTAAAAGTAAAACACAGACAATGAAATGGATTACATTATTATTATTGTTGAATTCCTTAAATGATAGTACAAGGTATTTACATTGAACCGTGGATTTACATTCAAAATATTTTCTCAAAGAATTTACTTTATTTACTAGCTATTCATCAAGAACATTAACACATTTAATCACACTAGGTGAGCGTGGAAGTAGTTGTCAGGGAGTAACTGATGAAAATGAAATTACCTTTAACAAATGGAAATTTTATTCTTAGAAGCCTTTTCAGAAACAGATTTAAAATTTATAAGCAGAAAAACACCTTCGAAATATCGAGTTACAATTTTATTTAGAGGCAGAAAGAACAATATTGACAGTATTAGCCTTCGGGCTGTGAAGCTTGCCGCTCCCTTTCAACACGGCCATAGTCAAGACCGCTCACAACAACCTCTGAAAGACTACACTGGTGCAAATCTGCAACACACCAGATTACTTTAAACTAAAAATTTTAACAACTCACACAAACACATTAGCTATGCACCCCGTAAGAGGGATGGAAATGGTACAGACACTCACACTAAGTGCACCGAAAGTGCAATTTGTTTTTAAAAGGACTCTTACGGTGGAAGTGTAGCAATTTTATAAAAATGTTTATTTAAATAAAAACCAAGAAATTCAGACTTACATAAAATGTACAATATGCTCTACATTACACATATACCGCCTCGCAAGATGATAGGCAAGATAAAAACGTATTTCAGGAATTCGGCCTTTACACCTTAATTCCATAAATTCGTTAACACCGAATTCGTCAAATATGACTGTGGCAGCTATTAACGTACGGCTGACCGACAGACAGACAGACAGACACTAACAGCCTACAAATACGGACGAGAGGCAGACGAGCAAGCTGGGGACGAGAGACTGACCAAGAAAACAAGTAGAATTTAACAAGTAAAGAAAGCAACAGATCACTAATGACTTAACTTCTAATAAACTACGATGCCTGGCGAAGACCTGGTGCAGCACCCCCAAAACGCTCTCCCGGACCGTCCGCTGTCAGCCGCTTCAACGGACGCAGGAAGGCGCGCCGATCTCACGGCGTCGCAGCTCGCGCCGGCCAGACCGACGTCGTGGGTTGGCTCCTGTTGCTCTCGCGTCGGCCGCGAAGCCACTACCCCTCGCTATACGGCGCGGCCCACTGGACTGACGAGGCGACCTCACACGCGCCGACGCTCAAGACGGACAAGTCATATTGTGTCCCAGTGCGACCGACCAACCGATCGATCTAACCGCCAATGCCCATTGCCTGAACTAACTCGAGCAGACTGGCGGCCTAACACATACTAGCACTCCGGACGACAGACAGACACTAACTGCCCCACACTGACCAGGCTGACCAACTGACCAGACTGCTCGAGACTGACAGACTCCCCGACTGCTGAGCTCATAGCGCCCCTTAAATGCACGTCAACAGGCAACTTTTCCCCTTTCCCACCATAGGGAGACACCAAAGCTGCGATTGCCTCAGCGGCGCCACCGCCAGAAATGGAAGGCGACTGCTTTACACAACGCGCTGCGGCGCTCTCTTCAAAACAGCAAATTTTACCACGGCTCATACATGCTAAGCTGGTGCGAGCAAGAAAGTCAACGACGAAGAACTGATGACAAAAGGTAGGAGGCGAAACGTGCCTCACTTATTTATAAAAGAATATCGTAAGTATCATCAGAGATTGCTTTACAAATACGTCTGTAGCAATCTTTGTGTTCGACGTTCAAATAATTATTTACACTGTGATGCTACACTTGTAGGATCAAACATAGGTTGCAGACTGAAGAACTAGCTTAGTTTCATGTTTGTTTTCATATATTTTATACTATCCTGACGTTTAAAGAAATGCAATACTACGATTGATGAATTTTGGCATTGACTTTAAGCAGCATGGAATGATGAGCCCGTATCTGTCATTCAGGGTCTGTTACATTCAGTACCCATCCGTGTCAGATCTCTGTTAGTGCCAGATTTGGCAGCTCTTTGTACTAACATCACTATGAAAGTAAAGTCCTCCAAGTATTCTTTAAGCTCGGGAATCAGTTGAAAATCGTACTGGGCGAGATAGGGACAGTATGGTGGATGATCGTTGACAGTGAACCCAAACTGTCGGATTTTTGCAGATGTCGACGTAGTTGTGCGTGATCTGGCATTGTTATGCTGAAGGAGAGGGTGCTCTGTCTGTGGGCGAAATCTTCGAATTCGAAACACGATTACGGCATACCGTTTCTCACGCACAGACAGAGTTACGCTACACGCGCCTCATTACACGCTACAGTTCGGAGTCCTCTAGTGGCAGATGGCTGCAAGTTTGTAGACATGAAGAGTAAAGATGCAGAATGTTAGTAATGCGTGTTTTAGTTAAAAAGCTTCAAAAGTTTTGACACAAAAATTTCAGAGGCATTACTTTTCAGCACGCTCTCGTAACGATGGCAATGCTGCTAGATGCATCCGATTTTTGTAGGCTATAACAAGACGTGCTAAGAACATGTGATGTGAAAGACACTACAAGGACAGACAGCATACCATCGAAAAGAAGTAACGTGAGATAGCTATAGGACCGTGAGATGTGAAAACCTGCTACATTGACAAAGTACTTATCATAATGGCACAACGTCCGAAGGGCTATCGTCCTAAATTACAACCCTAAATGTATGATTATGAATTTACTCCTTCAAACCGGAAAAACTCTCAAACACAACGTGTTAAAATTTGAAACTACGCACGAGAAGTTAGGTTTAATCAAAGATTCTGGTAGGGATCGTTTGTTAACGTCTGGGTGAGAACAGAGTTACAATTTTTTCGTACTGTATACTGGTTAAAGAGTTATAATATGTAACATAAAGTGCATTACGTTCTTGCATTTATTACAGTAACTATCCCCAACGAATTTTTCACTATGCGGTGAATATGCTGTGTGAAATCTTTACGAAACTGCAATACTTTATGGGCGTCTGAGCTGACGAAGTTTTTGAGCTACTTCTACTTACTTCGAGATATTTTGACTTTACATTCGATGTTCGCCGTTTGGTCTAAGGGAACTAAAAAAATAGGAGCTGGTTCATCTTCGATTATAACTGTAAATGCTTCGTATAGCGTGTGTACTCAAGCCGCTCCTGATGGGGCTAGTGAAACAACACTGTCCTAACGTTAAATTTGGACGCTGAACACAAAGAACAACACCGACACTGCAAAAGCATAACTTGATAGCACTCCAGGCTATCTTCATCCAATCTACCGAGCGAGGTGGCGCAGTGGTTAGACACTGGACTCGCATTCGGGAGGACGACGGTTCAATCCCGCGTCCGGCCATCCTGATTTAGGTTTTCCGTGATTTCCCTAAATCACTCCAGGCAAATTCCGGGATGGTTCCTCTGAAAGGGCACGGCCGACTTCCTTCCACATTCTTCCCTAAACCGATGAGACCGATGACCACGCAGTCTGGTCTCCTTGCCCAAACAACCAACCAACCAACCATCCAATCTAATCAGGGCAGCTATTGGACAAGATAAGTGTCTTATAATGGAAGTCAGGTCTGCTATCAGCAATTTTTTTATTTATTCTAAAGTTCGACAAGAGAGTCAAAAAGTTATTTGTCTTTAATAGCATTTTGTTAGTTTTACTCTTATGAAAAAGATTGGTTACAAGCAATTTTTTTAAGGGGGTAGGACGTCAAACGGGCCGACTTGGAGCAGGGGAGGCACCACAGGGCATTTTAATTTCCACTGTCTATACTTTTACAAATAAATTCATAAAACTTTGTCAGCATGACCAGGGAGTATTCAGAATTCACACTCTTAGCAGTGGAACTTCGAAAATAATAACCAAATAATTTTTTTACATGTGAAATTTCATCATTTTTTTCACTTACTAATGGCAGCATTTGTTGCTATAGGTACACTTTTCTTCATAAGTGAGAGAGATCTTTCGATGAATTTTGCGCAGCATACAAACCATACTTAAAGGTGTATGAAACTCTAGAATTTTCCAAATCTATTAAAAACTGTGGTACAAATTGAGGTAATTAACTACAAAATTTGTGTCTTTTCTAATCATGAAGTTTAAAATATAACAGCCCATTCGTTTTTTCATAAATTAAATAAATTCTAGAGTTTCATATACCTGTAAGTATGGTATGTGTGCTGTGCAAAATTCATCGAAGAATCTAACTTATGAAGAAAAGTGTACCTATAGCAACAAATGCTGCCATTAGTAAGTGAAAAAAATGATGAAATTTAACCCCCCTTAACTGAACAAATGTTAAACCAACGTTGACAATGAAACTTAAAATTAATCTGCTTTTCGCAGAATATGATTTTGCACTTACATTGCGCAAATATTATACAAACTGTGATAATATAAGAAATGATCAACTGACCGAATTAGCTAAACCAGCTGGATGAGATTTACACCGAGCGATGGTCCCATACGGAATGAAGAATGTAGGGAAGTTCGCTGATGCCACTGGCTGATGCAAGATTAAAGAAATTAAATTCCAACTGGCGTGAAGGCACCAACTTACATGGTACATTCAAACATATCGTAACCGATCTTTCCAGATTTCGGATTGTACTGATACGTATTGCGAAACCTCAACTCTGCTCGAAGACAGCAATATGCTGCAAGCAGCCATATCGATCCACGCTGGTGGCACTCGACCTTCGGTCCTCGTCTTGTGAAAAAAATTCTCCTGTCATACATCACAGATGGAGTGGCCATCTCTTTGCTATTGCTGACATGAGGGCCCAGGAATGTCACAAAATTTTCTAAAAATCACGGAAAAGACAACAACTTTGAATCGAAACTGCAATGGTCTTGTCACCAGAGTTTCAGTCCTCAAGACGCCAGCAAGCTGCAGCCTAATTGTCATACTCACTTGTGTCCAGGGGTGGTGCAGGATACGCCGACTGCTGGTCCTTTGGCGGGGCGTTCAGGTTGACGCAAAAACTCGGTCACCCTCCATGGGAATGTGAATGACACAGTGGGATTTACCGATGGGCTAGTCAGTCTCTACAACAGGACAGTTAGCCAAAGCGAAGCTTCCCTCTTCCACACACACACACACACACACACACACACACAGCCCAACAGACCACCAACGAAAAATGGCAAAAATATACAGGCCGTAATTGAATCTTAATCGCATAGCGATATGTGATGGACATATCACAAATTGTAGTAACGTCTATTATATTTTTTTATTCACAGTTATGTACATTAATATATATATATAGTGACTAGTTTTCTTTTAGGAAACTAGCATTGTAATTCCTACATTATCATGATTCTTAAACTCCAGCAGTTCTCGTGGCTTACCTAATAACTTTAACAGCATACTCATAACAGTATGTGTTTCTATTTGCTTGTCATAATTTTAAAAAAGTGCTACTCAGATAACTTATTTAGCAAACACAGATACAAATTTAATTGAGAGTTTTTATATTTAGCTTATATTTTGTTGGCTTGTATGTTTCGTTTGTGAACGCTTATATCTTGTACTATTTGTCAGGTTTTTGCGAAATATTACTCAAATAACACACAATTAATACAGAATTTTTTTATTTCTGTTTTGTGAATACTGCCTATAGAACACAGCTGGGGAGAGTTTTCATACCTTTGGCTGAACGGAATTACATCAACTTATGGGCAGAATTCTCTGTGTAGTGGATAATTATTTGTAGAATTTTAAAAGGGCCATGGTGATATAATTTCGTGGTTGACTACTGATTATTAAAGCTAAGTCCGTCAGAACCACTACCAACAAAGTATTTGACCCTAACCTAAATTGATATCACATATATACTATTTTTTATGTATAAGAAGACCATTACATTACTGATTACTTGTTAATTTCTCAGATGCCACACAGATATTCCGAAATTGCGTTTTAGGATTCATGTAAATACTCCATTTAATCTCAACATCCCATACTTTACTGCCACGACCTGTGGATCTATAATGACTAAACATCACAATAGGACAGAATGTTTCATAGTGGGCCTATTCATTTAGTTAATAACAAAATTGTGTGAAATATCAATGAGACAATTTATGACACAATATCAAAATTCAATGAAATGACTGTTTTCATAAGTGACATTCACTTAACTGATGCTAGAGAACAAAAGATCATGTTTTACACATACAACAGTAACCTAAACGTGTCAGCTAAATTAATGTTAATAAAACATTAACCATAGTATTAAATTCTCCATAACTTTGGAGACATTATAGACTGAAAAACATAATTCTAGTTATGGAATAAACACAAAAGTTAGAGATTTCACACATCACTCCACTGTGATTTTAAATTTCGTAAAAATTACAAATTTTATTTTATTTTGGTGGGATGGTTGAACGAATAGTCAACTCAAACATTTTTGATTGTATATTACTATCAATCATGATTAATTAGATGTCAAAAGGATAAATACATTTATGTAGAAGCTAATACGAATTAAAATATCGCTATTCATACGGCAGATTAATTCTGCTATGAAGTATATATTGATTCTTCCTTTTTGTGACCTCACAGCCCTTAAACATGTGGAGAGGAGTATATATGTGTATTGATTTTTAAGACATGCAACAAGCAGTTCTGTGTTATTTGACGTTGAATAGGTTGTTAAACGTCCCATGCCTATATTTATTCGATTTCCTCCAAATTTAGATTATCATCACAGGAAAAAAGGTGGCCCACGTATGTAGATTTTGATTGTGTACATGAAATGTGATTACACAATAAATGTTGTTTATGGAAGTATGTTTTGACTTATTACTTGATACATGGCACTCAGCACTATTAGCATAAGTGAAACCTGGGGACAACTCCTGGAATGAACTGCAGCTGAGGAAATTCATCATTGTTTGTTGACATGATCCACAAAAATGGATTTTTGGTTCAGAGTTTAATAGGTTCTTGATCTCAAGTTAAAAACATGCTAGACCTGGAATCTAGTCCAGGATTATCTTACGCTGTGGTTATTCCAAAAATAAATGCACTTCAAGAAAGTCAGAAGAAATAATCAAATGATTGTGATTGTGTTGTCCTCCCAATTTTGACCAGGAAAATGTACTGCTTGAATGCACCCAAAGCCATTCTATGGGGATGGCACAATTGCAGTTGATGTTAGCTACAGCAACAGCTCACCATCAGTTCATCAAGCGGACAAACAGTGCTTTGAAACTTCCTGGCAGATTAAAACTGTGTGCCGGACCGAGACTCGAAAGTGGGACCTTTGCCTTTCGCGGGCAAGTGCTCTACCATCTGAGCTACCCAAGCACGACTCACGCCCCGCCCTCGCAGCAGGAGAGCTTCTGTAAAATTCGAAGAAGTTCACGATCTTCTTGTGTCAAAAGACCACAAATTTAAATCTAAGCTTTCATCAGTTGAGTCAGATTTAGACACTCACTTAGTGCGAGTCAGTAGCTGTACTCAGGCACAAATGGGCAGAGTACTCTGTAATAAAAAATGTTAGTACATTAGAAAAAAAACTAGGAACTGAAACCAACAAATCCATGACATATGTTGATGTTACATTAAAATACTTGTAGGAAATTGGATCTTCAAAGCGGTTTCACAGTAACCTTGTCTGGGGTAATGAACAAATGAAATTTTTTCAGGGGAATGGAAATAAACTGTAGATTTTATTCAATATTGCAGATATAATACTGTTCCTATTATGAGAGCTACCCACGAAATCAAAAGTATCAAAAGACTTTTAGAGAGATGGTGTGGTATGGGCTATTCAAAGTAACTTACAACTTTAAGTTTTCATTAGTTTAAGAAATATTTTTGCTAGCACTTTATGTCTGAAGCTGGTAGGTTAAAATCCACAATTAGTTCGGAATAGACCACAGTATTGGGGAAGAAAATGTAACATTTGCAAACATATTCCCTGACAAAATAGGTAACATAAAGTAACAGAACCTCAAAATACATGATCTGCATGAATACCAAATTTATTAAAAGTAACATACATTTAAGATTACGTGAATAATCATTTAGGTAAGCGTATCTCAATAAAAAAATGGTTCAAATGGCTTTAAGCACTATGGGACTTAACATCTGAGGTCATCAGTCCCCTAGACTTAGAACTACTTAAACATAGCTAACCTAAGGACATCACACACATCCACACCCGAGGCAGGAATCGAATTGCGACCATACTAGCAGAGCGGTTCCAGACTGAAGCGCCCAGAACTGCACGGCCACAGTGGCCAGCTAGCATATCTTAGTAGTTGCCCTATTATTATTTGTGAGAACGTTCTTACCATTTTATTTCTCTTTGTTGTTTGCATGTAAATTTATTATGGATATTATAGCTGAATTTTATGCACTGTCACTGAGTGCCAATTTTACGAACAACTTAATGAAAATCTTTATTCTGCAGCATTCCTTCCATTTGTGGTTTATACTTCAGTCATTTTCTTCACCATCAGGCTGATGTTAATGTTAGTTCATAGCCTACCAAAATTATGTACTCCATTGTATGATTTTTTAAAGTAGTATGGCAAATGTATTTCATCCTTGTATTATTGTGGTATCTTAAACAAGAGAAATTTTCATGTTTTACACAATAGTTTTAATACCATATTAATAATAGTATGCATTTCTGTTTCACTTATCATATTTTTACACAGTGTTACTAAAATAACCTACATATACAAACAAAGATATAAATATAATACTGTATATTTATGGTTAGGTGATGTACTGTTGGCTTATATGTTTTGTTTGTCTATATCTAACTGTTGTCCTACTAATCATGTTTTTACAAAGTGGTACTCTACTTATATATACAACACATACACACAATTAGAATTTTATACTTTGTTGACATGTGTTTTGACTGTGAACACTCATAATTTGCCGTAACCTCTTAGCAATTTGGTAAACTGTTTCATAAGCTGTGACATTGTCACGAATAAAACAGTGACCAGTATATACAATAAGTTTCCTTTAATTTACGTCTATGGTCACAAACTTTTTGTTAACAGATTACCGGTTTCGGCCTATAATCACCATCACTAGATCTGCAACAAAAAAAATGGGAAAAACATAAATACACCCGCAGATTGTCTACAGCTTAAAAACAATTAATAGACCATAATGAAAAGTACTACTGACATATATATGCGTTTTTGCACTTTACGTATGTAGAGACATACCTGTTTTATAAAATCAATGACCTAATGTACTGCAGCCATAGTGGCAAAGTCAAATATTACATGCAAACTCAGCATCAACATCGTCAAATAAGTAACATCATATTCACGAGTCATGTTGCCAGTAGCACTACTGTTCAAAACAAGCTGCCGTACAGTAACCACAAGATGTTTGTGTTGTAAGTTCACCAGCTGTCGCTAATGTAGGCATACACTAGTTTTCAATGATTAATTGAACAGCGTAAGATAAACGGGGATACAATAGTTGAAGTCTGTAATGAGCTTATAACGTATAAGAGGCAATACTGTAATAAAAAGTGACCAAATGGAACACGACAAAAGTCAGATTGTTAAAAAGCGAAAGAGTTAAGAGATAGTAGTTGGCATATGCTCAAGTGCCAATATTCTAGATAATGACGTAAGTAATAAACACCTTTGATTGTGCACGGAACAATATTAAAAAACTATATATCGCTAAAGAAGCCACAATGAAAGAAAACATAGTGCTACATATAATCAGCGCCGTCTGTTAACGCTAACGCCAGAATTACGCATAGGCGAGAAGTGGCTGGAGGAAGGTGAACGCCAGAGGGCCCCTCCTACCCTGCGGCACTCCGTTGCATGCAAAGAATGATAAAATTCCGTTTCAGTCCATGACCAGCATTATGTAGTTAATGCAATATATGAAATGAACAGAGAAGGAACAAGAAAATACTAGAGTCATGCGTAAAACGTACGGAAAACGAAGTAAATACGTGAGGCACTCAATACTAGGTGAAACTATAAACAAAATATATATAACAGAGGCGTGCAGTGATTAAAGTAAAACATTGTCAGACAAAGCAAAGTAGGCATTAGGCACAAAGTCGCTTTGTCAGTTAAGCAGTTTTGTTGGTTCTTTCTCTATACATTTCAAGCTTCTCTAACAAATTAAGAGCACTGCCTTTATTCCACCCTGTGGGAAATACGGATGCAGTTCTCAATGCTCCCTATGGAATGACCTGTTTCAGTTAAATGCTGTCCCAAAGCAGTTTTGTTCCGTGGCTGTGAGTGTTCCTTATACCTTAATTTAAAAGAGTGGCCTGTTTAACAGATATAATATTTGTCACAGTTATTGCAGTCAATCCTGTATACTCCAAAGCCATCAAATTTGTCATACTTCCCTTTCACTTTATGTTTTATTCGCAGTTTTAGGGTGTTGTTAACATGAAAGTCACATCTGGCATTTTAAAACATTTTTCCATTTGCAGGGTCATTTTGCTGTTAAATTTCATGGGAATGGTTTTCATTCCGTCTTTACCAGTTCTATTTTGTGAGGGGGTGTGTGGGTGCCTGCTGTTTGTTATACTTTTCTTTAGCCTACTGTAGGGGTGCGTGACGTCATTTACAGAAAAGCCGTTAGCTACCGCAATGTCCTTTAAAATGCTGAGTTCTTTACGTATTTCGTTTTCGTCCAAAGGTAGACGAAGGAGCCGGTGAACCATGGAGGTGAAGAAAGCTTTTTTGTTTGTTGTTAACTATTCTAATAATAAGGTGAAAGCAGTTAATGCAGTCACCTTCTTCAATTTCAGTGGTAAAAGTTATTTTTGGGTGCATGCTACCTATAGCTTGGGCAAATGTATTGATCTCAGTAGTGTCACCTTCTATCAGTAATAAAATATCATCAGCATACCGTTTGTAATAAATCGTTTTATCTCATAGCTGCGGAAATTTGGCAAAAAATTTACATTCTAAATCATTGATAAAAATATCTTCTTAAGTACCAGCTAGGCTATTACCCATCCCAAACCTGTATTTTTGATAATAAATTTTGTCATTGAAGGTAAAAAAATTCTATGCCAAGACAAATTCTAGAAATTCAGTTAGTTCTGTACACTCTGTAGTGCTAATCTTGTTGTGGGATAGGAGATTACGTCTAATTATGTCAATAGTTTCTTTTATTGGGACATTACTGTAAAGATTTTTTACATCCAAGGTTGCTAATGTCGCTTTAATTGGTATATGTACATCCTTGATTGTATTTGCTAGCTCAGCACTGTTTTTGACCCCAAAATAATTTTCGAACGTGTAAACTGATTTAAGTTTATTGTTAAGGAAGTTATTCAGTTTATAGCATGGCGTATATATATTGTTCACAATCGGAAGAACCGGATTTCCATCCTTGTGAATCTTAACTTGAGATCTAATCTGGGGAATAATGCTGGTCAAGGACTGTAACGGAATTTTATCATTCTTGCATGCAACGGAGTGCCGCAGGGTAGGAGGGGCCCTCTGGCATTCACCTTCCTCCAGCCACTTCTCGCCTATGCGTAATTCTGGCGTTAGCGTTAACAGACGGCGTTGATTATATGTAGCACTATGTTTTCTATCGTTGTGGCTTCTTTAGCGATATATAGTTTTTTAATATTGTTCCGTGCACAGTCAAAGGTGTTTATTACTTATGTCATTATCTAGAATATTGGCACTTGACGATATGCCAACTACTATCTCTTAACTCTTTCGCTTTTTAACAATCTGACTTTTGTCGTGTTCTATTTGATCACTTTTTATTACTGTATTGCCTCTTATACGTTATAAGCTCTTTACAGACTTCAACTATTGTATCCCCGTTTATCTTACGCTGTTCAATTAATCATTAAAAATAGTGTATTCCTACATTAGCGACAGCTGGTGAACTTACAACACAAACATCTTGTGGTTACTGTATGGCAGCTTGTTTTGAACAGTAGTGCTACTGGCAACATGACTCGTGAATATGATGTTACTTATTTGACGATGTTGGTGCTGAGTTTGCATGTAGTATTTGACTTTGCCACTATGGCTGCAGTACATTAGGACTTTGATTTTATAAAACAGGTATGCCTCTTCATACTTAAAGTGCAAAAACGCATATATATGTCAGTAGTACTATTCATTATGGTCTATTAATTGTTTGTAAGCTGTAGACAATCTGCGGGTGTATTTATGTTTTTCCCAATTTTTTGTTGCAGATCTGATGATGGTCATTATAAACCGAAACCGGTAATCTGTTATCAAAACGTTTGTGACCATAGACGTAAATTAAAGGAAACTTATTGGTAAACCGTTTTAATGTTTGTTACTGTGGACAGTACTGAGTATTGGAACACATAACTATTAATACTTACACACTTGCCTTAATGGAATTGTGTCAATTTGTAGGCAAAATTCTCCACATATTGCTTAATTATTTGTAGAATTCTGTAGGGACTATAGTTATACAGTCTCATAGTTGACTATCAGTTATTAAAGGTAAGCCAATAACAACCTCAAGCAACTGAATCTTTGACCCTACCATATATTGATATCACATAAATCTGTTTTTTGTTGTTAACAGTGCTAATTATCTGTTTATTGCAAATTTTGAAACCAGTTCATCTCACTGCCCTACACTTTTGTACTATGACTTGGCGATCTGTAATGGCTAAATATCAAAACAGAATGGTAAGTTCCATTGCGACAAGTGATGCAGTAACAATATTCAATTAAATGACTGTCTTAAAATAAAATTCATTTAAATGATGCTAGGGAACAAAAGATCATTAATTTACACATATTAATCACATTACTAAATTCTCCATAAGTTTAGGAATATTACAGTCTCATAAAATCCAAGACCAGTTTTATAATCAATAGAAGAATTCTCTTAAGGTGAGAGACGTAACACATCATTTTAATGTCGTTTGAAGTTTATTTTGGTGAGATGGGCGAAGATTAGTCAACAAAAATATTACCCCTAACTTATTAATATGAAGTATTATTAATTATTAATTCTAAACTATTCATACTCAGTTCTCACATCTAATATTCTAATCGATGCATAAGATGAAAAGGAGCTTCTTACTTGTTTACACTGAGTAAATCTCAGTCAAATAATTTAGAGGATGATGACTAAGTAATTCAGTAATTGTGCAAAATTCTCCGTTTGATTAACATTTGATCGAAGTCAGAGTAGTCATTCTTGTCTATAGAATAAGATATTATAGTCAAGTAGTTGTTTTTGATTGGTTGATAAGCAAATGGGCTCTGAAGAAACCCAGGGCGAAAATTTGAGAGGGGTTTCGTGGAATAATGCTAGGATCACAATTTAAAAATATCTGAGCATTTATCTTTCGGATAAATTATTCAAAACAGAAAGGTTATCAATTGGAGATCATAATCACAAGGAAATCCTGGTGCCTGACACTCGTTACACAACACAACACTCGTGTCATACCTCAACATCTGGTAAGTATGTAGAATAGCTAAAACCAAGAATTCATGAACCATATGTGCACGTACATTCATACTAACAGTGCACACAGAGAGAAGAATGGAATCTGCAAGGATACTTCCATACATCATATTTGCTGTATTTGGCCAGAGAGTAACTATTTTTACCATGGAAATTCCAAAACTTCAGAAAAGCGAGAAATGCAGAAACATTTCGAAAAAAAGTAACTCAACACAAGATGTAGAATTTAGATTGAACAATGAACTTGAACACGCCAACAACCATACAGTTCAGCAGTGAATAATGTTTCATTTCTATAGACGCGCCTATAAGCCACTGAGCTCCCCATAAATATTGCCAGAAAGGAACAAAGTTACCGAGATAATGAATTTAGTATTCACAGTAGGCGAGAAATGATAATGTCGTTTCAAAATCTCATTATGGTTCGAGAAGACACCTGGACTATCTCAGATAAGATACAGAATGGAATGCTCTGGACTTGCGAAAGATATTCGTATTAAATGAAATCAACTCACATGGAAGATTATTACAAAGGCTACAGCAACAGAAGATGGAACCAGAGCTGAAGGCTCAGCACACCACATGAGAAACACGTGGGCGCGATCACGCAATCTCATATGCTACAAAATACACGAAATTCTCTAAATGAATTGAAATAGAACGACAGACAACGAATTCTACAACGGACATGTAGAAAACACGCAGTAGATCCACACATAAGAGAACCTAACTAACTGGATTGGCTAAAACACTTTCTCACCGCTGAGTTGTGGTAGGACAAAGTATCAAGTTAAAAAAAAGGAATATTATTCAAAGTGCTACCATTCCCTAACTGAAGTGAATGATACAGCATGATTTACAATGGCTATACCTGAAAGAAGCGCATAATATTCAACCAACTAAACTAAGTCTTACACATTCCTGCTTCCTAATTAACACTGCTAGGGATTAAGAACATCCTGCCTCACTGAAGACCTCGAGCACAACGACTCCACGCTACAGGACCGGGGCCCATTGCTTCCTCTCGAGGGCCCATTGCCCAACGTCAGTTTTCTCCAACAACTGGCCACGTCTGCACCTTCATTCGCTGGTACGACCTTCCTGCTGCAGGCCGCTACATGTGGCTGTTTCCTGTTTTCACCAGGTTTTCAGGACTGGTGAGTCATTATACGTTTGATTTAGCGTAAGTTTATTTCTCCATTTTTTTAGGTTTCTTACGCTATGTCCGTTTTTAGGTCTATAAATGCAACTTGCAGTGTTTAGTTACTCAGCTTCCTCCTTAACTGGTAATGCTGAAGGCAAGCGCCATCCAAACTTCGGCAGAACACACTATTTCAATGGCCTAATGTTAAATAAGCAATGGAAGTATTTCACTCCCTCTTTTGCTGGTCTGGTTACCTCACATTTTTGGCATTATTAATGTTCTCGTATTTCACATTGTAGGTTTCTGTGGAATTTTTCAACCCAAGCTGTGACGGTGGTGTAAAACGTAGGAATAAAGGATCATCGGCAAATAATGCCGTTCCATAAGTTTTTTAGAAAATTTTAATAAAAATTTTCAAAGGTAAAAATTTTAACAGGTTAAAAATATTTAGTTTGTTCGCTAACCACCACCAGAATTTGACTCTGGCCTTCTTGAGCAGTGGTAAGTTTAACTTCAACATTAGAGATCCTCTAATCAAACTCTATATAAAATTGGTCCCGCAATTGAGTACCCATTCTAAATTATGTACTTGCCTGTAAGGTAGAAACAGTATCCTCTAGTTTCTCAGTTAGCCCCTTTGCACTTTCTTCTATTCCCTGGTAAATCTCTGCTCAATTCTTTATTACTTGTCCCATTTCTCATCACGTCTCTTCACACTAACCTCCAATTTCTCACTCTTTTCTTCTCGTTAAATATATATTCCTTAAATTCTCATAATAATTCCAATAATAAACCACACACGTCAAGGTCATACATGTCTCCTAATGGTACAGGATGATAATGGGATTCATTCTTATCTTGACGAGGAGTAGAAAATGAAGCACCTGCTGAACCACTGTAATCACTAGCAGACTCATGTGTCTGTTCAAAACCTGAAATAGTTGCACTTTCACCCTTGTCCACGCTACTGATGTCCTGACTTCCATTATTAATATCACAGGCTCCTGCACTTTCAGCCTGGTTACCGGATATGATAATTTAATCATTGTTAAGTTCTGGGTGGTTATAATTGAACTTTTGCTACTTCAGCGGGCCCCTATGATACACGAGTAGTCGCAGGTCAATAAAACTTTGTGGAAACATTTATACGGTCATCTGGAAGAGAAATAACGAATAAAACCATTGAAAGGAACACATTTTAATTTCCACGTGAGAGGGTAACATTTGTGAGTTGCGTGTCATGTTTACGTTTCAGGTTACGAACGTTGCTGAGTGTGACGACCATCTGCATCCACGACAGCCTGGAAGTTTATACGGATACCATTTCACAATAGTTCGCTGCAGTTTTCGAACGGTGGAACACGAATGTTCAACTGTCGTGACACACCTCTTGCACTCCTTGAAGATCGCACATTGCGCCCAGGATTCTCGGTCATGGGAACAGTAATTTCTACAAAAATTTGTGCTCTCCCATGAGCAATGGCCAAATCGTGAGTTAATTCAAACTTCCGAATCATGTTTTTCAACCTCCGTGCGGAAAGAGGACCTCTCCGTACTCCTTTAATGTGCCGATACTCGTTAAGGGCAGCAGCAGCAACGCTGTTGTTTTGGTAAAACGACTTTATGGTTAAAGCGCTGCTCACCTTCTACAGACCCATGTCGACTGTCTGTAATGCACACTGATGCTTGTGTTTCAACCCTATGTCACCGTACCAGTGCCGGCGCCTAACAGCAAGTCGTAACACCAACAAATCCCGCAACGCACAGTCTGAAAACCACGCCTATAAGTTGGATACCTGTACTGTAAATAGTTTTCCGTCTACACTGGACCAAATAGCGGAAGTTCAATTATAACCACCATGTACGTTAATACTTCCATCAGTAGCAAGTCTAAATTCCGTGTCGCAAAATTTCGATTTTCCAAGCAAATTATTCTCGAATTTACTTCGTAACACTATCAATCTCTGAATTGGGCCAATCGAATGGTAAATACCTCACTTTGCGAATATCTCTCTCATGAAACTGAATGAAGTACATATCAATTCTTAATTCGTCTCCAACCATCAACATGTAACTCTAACGCACCAGCATAATACGTGAAAGTAATCGTTCCATGTTACCCAATTCATATAAAAGCAATAAAATTAATAATTTCGAGGGCAAATCAGAAAGTATTTGCCCCAATTTTTTTTAGCCAAATTACTGCTGTAAATGCGAAGTCAACCTATCCATTCCCAGCGTTGAACCTTTCTTGGCTTGTGCCGGCCTTATCTACCGGTAGCTCCACCGCACGGCGTTGATGTCACTTGTTAAAGATGGCGGTCGTGCTTCACACGTCCACGGCGTTAGAGCAACGAAGTGTGATTCGTTTCCTATGGAGCAAGGGACAAACGTCCATCGAGATCTACAGGGAAATGCAGCCCACATATGGGGAAAACTCTCTCGCTTTGAGGACTGTGAGGCTGTGGCGTTTTGAGTTCGACAAAGGACGTGAAGTCGTGCATGACTATGAGTGGTCGGGGAGGCTGCGTTCGTCGCTGACAGACATTTCTCGCACGGATGCAATGGTGAAGCAGATCGACGTGTACACATTAGAGCAACTTCCCGAGAGCTTGGCATATCAGAAGGGAGTGCTTACGACATCGGTCACGGGTCCTTAGGGTACCGGAAGGTTTCATGTCAGTGAGCGCCTAAGCAGTAGGATGTACGATGGAAGGCAAGTGAATGATTTCTTCACTGAATCATCTAGAACCGTGCACCAAGTAGGGTGAAGGTTTCCTAACCTGCATTGTTACTGGCGATGAAACGTGGATACTGCATTTCAGGCCGAAATCCAAGCAGCAGAGCATAGTGTGGAAATATCCGTGTTCGCCTGTGACAAAGAAAATCCGTTCAGCGTCATCTGTTGGGAAAGTGTTGTTAACGGCCTTCTGGGATAGCTGTGGAATGCTACTGCTAGATGTTATGCCACAAGGTGCAACCAGCAATGCCGACAGCTATTGTTCCATAATGTCACACCTGAGGGCTGCCATCAGGCGAAGGCGCCGAGGGATTGTCTGTGTGAAAACGTGATTCTTATCCACGACAATGCAAGACCACATGTGGCAATCGGAACTGCCAAAAAGCTCCGGGCACTTCACTGGAAGATTCTGAACCACCAACCAAACAGTCCAGATCTCACCTCTAGTGATCTCTAAGTTTTCGGAGCGCTGAAGAAGTTCCTGGCGGGACAGTGATTCACAAGTAAAGATGAAGCCACGACAGCATTCCGACGGTGGTTCCATAGTCAGCCAGACGAATTCTACCGCAGGGGCATCTCAAATTTAGTGTTGCAATGGGACAAATGTGTGAGCCAGTGTGACGACTATGTGGAAAAATATTGTGTAAGGTTCTTAGAATAGAATGTATATTTGTCATTACCTGTTTGTACCCTACTTTGGTTAGTAAAAAATAGGAGCAAAGACTTTCTGATTTTCCCTCTTAAGAAAGAAAGCCTAACTTGACAGTAAAAAATTAATTTTTTTCCTGATCACAGAACAAATGTAGTATAAGAGTAAGAAAGTTCAATCAAAAATCATCACTTTACTGCGTAATTCTCAAATAATAATCCAATATTCCTCATTATTCCGAAAATAAAAGACAACTTTCCACTGTATACTTCTAAGCCACAAGTTTCATCCGCAGCCTAGTGTCACCAGATTCCGCTAACATTCTTCGCTGTATCTTTTAAGTGCTACACTGCACCAATAACTCATCAATAATAACCTGCATCCTCTTTTAAAAGCAAACATAAAGATCGAAGTGCATGAATGGTACTGATATCGTCCCATTCCTCATGCGCTGTAGTATCTGCAAAACAGCACGGATCTTCACCAGAAGAGATATCCTACCCCTCAGCATTAGAATACGATACAGAGCCTTTTCGACTTCTCCACACAGAATCCGGACACTGACCGTAAAGGTAATGTAATGGAGCATACCGTTCAAACGAGCAGATTGCATGGCCAACACCTGCAGACGAATTATATTGGCCGAAAGCAAAACAGATCCCAAAGACTTGTAATTGGCACAGTTGCCCTAGCAAAGAGGTTGCTATAGAGGTCCTATCGATTAATCCAGGACTTCCCAACGTGTGGTCCGCAGACCACTTAGGTGGTGGTGGTGGTTAGTGTTTAACGTCCCGTCGACAACGAGGTCATTAGAGACGGAGCGCAAGCTCGGGTTAGGGAAGGATTGGGAAGGAAATCGGCCGTGCCCTTTCAAAGAAACCATCCCGGCATTTGCCTGAAACGATTTAGGGAAATCACGGAAAACCTAAATCAGGATGGCGGGAGACGGGATTGAACCGTCGTCCTTCCGAATGCGAGTCCAGTGAGACTACTTAGTGGTCAGTCGGCTCTTTCTAGGGGGTCCGTGGCCACCTTTCACCAAATTGTGTAAAATAATGAGTAAAATTGTTGAATAAAAATGTGGAAATCAAATTCATCACTATTTTTTTTCGTGTGAAAACATGTGTACTTTTACTTCAGATCGTATTCCCAAGCAGCTTTTCCGGTTCCTAAGTGAGAACGCGTACACAGTTTAGTGCCGGAGAATGCGGGTTCTATGATCGCCTGTTTCGCAACAATACGGGGGTCGTTTGTGCGCCGGCTCATGGCGCTAGATGCGCTGAAACCTTTTGCGCATGCGCGGAGCGAGCTTTGTCGACCAATCACAGCGCTCGCTGGCACGTATGCGGCCCGAGGCATCATTAAATGTTAAACTTGCTTTGTCAGTGCACTACCTATTTCGTAAGTCGATTTTTGACCAGTTTATTACTTCTAACATGGATCGGTGGCTGAAATCAGGATCATTGAAGAAGGGTGCAGTTTCTCCATCGCCTTCACAACAATGGAAGTTTCTAGTTGAAATGAATGAGGAGCGAGGACGACCAAAGGAAGAACAATCACAAGAAGCTCCACAGCCGATTTATTATGTGATAACGCTGCAAGTACTCCATTGGTTGCAATATCCTGTGGAGGTGGAATAACCAAGAAGCGTAAGTATAACGAAAGCTATTTAGATATGGGCTTTATGGAGACAAAGGAGGGTAAAGTTCAGTGTGTAATTTGTGCACGAGTTCTTCCGAACAGGTCAATGGTTTCAGTTAAATTGCGCCGTCGTTTTTAAGGTACTCACCCGGATTTCCAGGCTAATGACATCGATTTTTTCAGAAGGAAGAGTGCTGAACTAGCTGCCTCTCAGCATTGCACGAAAACTAATGCAAAAACAATTAATGAAAATTCATTAAAAGCTTCTTTCTTGGTTAGTTATCGAGTGGCAAAAACAGGCATCTCATAAAGTCGTGTGTTAATGATACTGTTTCTTGCATGCCAGACGAAAAGGCAGTAAAGTTTGTATCTTTGGTGCCATTATCAAACAATTCTGTCAAGAGACGCATTGTTGACATGTCAAATAATGTGAAAGATACTCTTGTTTCTCGAATCCAACACAATTCATTTTCTCTGCAGATAGATGAGTCTATTGATGTTGCAGGATTAGCGATTTTATTGGCTTTTGTCCGTTATGAATATTCTGGATGTTTTGAGGAGGACCTCTTATTGTGCAGACCACTAACTGACAACACAACACGTGCTGAAATATTCCCTCAATTGGATGATTTTTTAAGAATTAACGCAGGTTCATGGTCTAATGGCATAGATGTGTGCACAGATGGTGCAAAACCTATGACGGGTCCTACAGTCGGAGCAATAACGAAAATAAAAGAAAACGCCAAGAATTGCAGCAGTAGTCATTGTGCTCTCCACAGATACGCTTTAGCTACGAAACAAATGCCTGTTTCGTTCAAGAAAGTGTTAGACGAATCCATTCATATCATTAACTACATAAAATCAAGGCAGCTGAAGTGAAGTTTTTTCAAAATACTGTGCGAAGATATGGGAAGCCTTCATCGTTCCTTGCTTCTACACACAGGAGTGAGGTGGCTCTCACGTGGGAATGCACTCTCTCTCTGTTGTGCGAATTAAGATTGGAAGTCTGAGCTTTCCTTTTGGAGCAAAGCACCAAATTAGCGGACCTTATTAATGACAAAAATTGGCAGTGTATACTGGCTTATTTGTCAGATATTTTCTGCAAAATGAACGAAATGAGTATTTCACTCCGAGGGCAAAGTGAAACAAAGCTAACTGCTATCGACAAACGTCTAGCATTCAAGAGGAAAATAAATTTTTGGGCAGTGAGTGTCGACGAGGAGGAGGTCGAGTGTTTTCCTCTTCTCAAGGAGTTTTTGAAAAACGAAACATTGGCGCTTGGGAAGAATTTGTTTCACAAAATCCTGGAACATCTCCGAAGTTTGATGTCATTGTTGGAGCATTATTTCCCAACAGCTAAAGATGAGAAGCTGCAGAAATACGAATGTGTGGTCAACCCATTCACTTTATCCAAAGAGCCGAACATTTTATCATCAAATGAATATGAGTTGTTGATAGATATTGACACAAATGCTACCTTTAAATCAAGTTTTGACATTGACGGTTACTTACACTTTCGGATCCGTTTGGATAACAAGAAATACTATCCCTTTGTTGAAAAGGCAAAACGTGTACTTCTTCCGTTTGCCACAACATACATGTGTGAATCTGGATTCTCGATCTATGCTGCCCACGAAACTAAGTACCGAAGCTGTCTATATGCATAACCATACATCAGTCTCCAGTTGTCAAGAGCTGAACCCAACTTTTCAAAATTGTGTCAGCAGAAGCATTCTCAACCATCACATTAGGATTCCATTATTATTCGTACAGACTCATCTAAAGTAAAAAAAAAGGAATTTTTCTTCGTAGATGCTCAGTGAACGTACCTGAACTATAACTCTATAGGAATTTTGTTTCTGTCTTCTATCATTTACGCCGGCCGCGGTGGCCGAGCGGTTCTAGGCGCTAAGTTCTGGAATCGCGTGATCGCTACGGTCGCAGGTTCGAATCCTGCCTCGGGCATGCATGTGTGTGATGTCCTTAGGTTAGTTAGGTTTAAGTAGTTCTAAGTTCTAAGGGACTGATGACCACAGAAGTTAAGTCCCATAGTGCTCAGAGCCATTTGAATCATTTTTCTATCATTTACAAAATAATTATTAATTAAATTCTGTTGGCATTGATATTTTTGTTACGAAAAGTAATATGCTCTCTAAAGCTAGTTTCCTTTATTTATAATATATTCCGTCCTCTCAGTTAAAAATATGACCTGCCTATACTTCAATTACAATTACTTCCTATTACTCTGATACCATATTGCGGCAACTGGCTGCGAGTGTAAACAAATGAGGACTTTTCATGAGCCACCTTGTAAAAGGTAAACCTCCTCTGCCAGAATTGTTTCCTTTGAGAAAAAAGTCTTACGTTCTGTGAAATGCTTTGTCTTCTTATATAGAAATAAGAGTCTGTTTGTTTGTTTTTCCTAATTTGTTTACAGTCGAGGCTGAGTGCCCCGATATAGTGTCGAAGTAGTAGTTGAAGTTGTCAGCTGTGGCTGAACTGTTGCCATGCCGCCTGCCAGTTGCCAGCTACCAACTAACAGTACACTGTGGCAACGCCGCCTGCTAGCTGCCGGCTATGGACTGACAGCTGTCATTCAGGAGACACGTAAAGACGTAAAAATCACTAGGCTTTCCGAGCTGTTTCCAGGGGCACGAAAATCTATTGTGGGACTAGAAAACGGCTTTATTAAAGCAGATTTCCAGAATCGATTTTGAAGTGTTTCCCTGACCAACCAAAAGCGGAACTAGGACATAGGCTTATGAAATCCGGTTTTCGAAACGCATGCAAGCTGGGTGAATGTATTCCCACACATTGCACAACAGTTGACACAATAGTCCTTTAAAGGCAATTCTTTGGAATCTTTTCTATCGTGATGTGTTTGTATCCCGAATCATGGGTCTAACTCTTTTCTTCATAGCCGCGCGGAATGGCCGCGCAGTCTAAAGGGCCATGTCGTCGTGGATTGCGCGGCCGCTCACGCCAGAGGTTCGAGTCCTCCCTCGGGAGTGAGTGTGTGTGTGTGTGTGTGTGTGAGTGTGTGGGTGTGTATGTGTGTGTTGTCCTTAACGGAAGTTAAACTTAGGTTAATAGTGTGTAAGACTAGGGACTGATGACCTCAGCAGTTAAGTCCCATAGACTTTACATACATTTGAACATTTTTCTTCAGATTTCACGAAATACCACACACACACACACACACACACACAAACACACACACACAACTGTTACGAAATATGCATGCTCCTCACATAACAGTAGCTAAACAGTGGAAGTGAACAGACCACAAGCGGCAGCTTGTCAACAGCGAACAGTCTGGACGTGACGTTGATTGCTGTTGGAGGAAGGCAGCTCCAACGTGTGAAATGTCAATTACCAAGTAATTTTAATCAGGCAATAGTGTGTTGCCCCCCATGAACCATGGACCTTGCCGTTGCTGGGGAGGCCTGCGTGCCTCAGCGATACAGATAGCCGTACCGTAGGTGCAACCACAATGGAGGGGTATCTGTTGAGAGGCCAGACAAACGTGTGGTTCCTGAAGAGGGGCAGCAGTCTTTTCAGTAGTTGCTAGGACAACAGTCTGGATGATTGCCTGTGTAAGTAGGCTGTTTATGTTTTCTTATTGGCAACGTTACGTAGCGCTCTGTATGAAAATCACTGGCTGTGCTGTGTGCAGTCTGTGGCTAGTTTGCATTGTTGTCTGCCATTGTAGTGTTGGGCAGCTGGATGTGAACAGCGCGTAGCGTTGCGCAGTTGGAGGTGAGCCGCCAGCAGTGGTGGATGTGGGGAGAGAGATGGCGGAGTTTTGAAATTTGTAAGACTGGTTGTCATGAACTGCTATGTATTTTATGATTTTTCAACACTATTAAGCTGGCAGTAGTGGCGCTCGCTGTATTGCAGTAGTTCGAGTAACCACGATTTTTGTGAGGTAAGTGATTTGTGAAAGGTATAGGTTAATGTTAGTCAGGGCCATTCTTTTGTAGGGATTTTTGAAAGTCAGATTGCGTTGCGCTAAAAATATTGTGTGTCGGTTTAAGCACAGTCATGTATAATTGTTCTAAGTAAGGGGACGTTTCAACTGATCTGGCCTTATAACAATAACCAAAACGGCCTTGCTGTGCTGGTACTGCGAAGGGCTGAAAGCAAGGGGAAACTACGGCCGTAATTTTTCCCGAGGGCATGCAGCTTTACTGTATGATTAAATGATGATGGCGTCCTCTTGGGTAAAATATTTCGGAGGTAAAATAGTCCCCCATTCGGATCTCTGGGAGGGGACTACTCAAGAGGATGTCGTTATCAGGGGAAAGAAAACTGCCGTTCTACGGATCGGAGCGTGGAATGTCAGATCCCTTAATCGGGCAGGTAGGTTAGAAAATTTAAAAAGGGAAATGGATAGGTTGAAGTTAGATATAGTGGGAATCATGAAGTTCGGTGGCAGGAGGAACAAGACTTCTGGTCAGGTGACTACAGGGTTATAAACACCAAATCAAATAGGGGTAATGCAGGAGTATGTTTAATAAGGAATAGGAAAATAAGAATGCGGATAAGCTATTACAAACAGCATAGTGAACGCATTTATTGTGGCCAAGATAGATACAAAGCCCACACCTGCTACAGTAGTATAAGTTTATATGCCAACTAGCTCTGCAGATGACGAAGAAATTGACGAAATGTATGATGAAATAAAAGAAATTATTCAGATAGTGAAGGGTGACGAAAATTTAATAGTCATGGGTGACTGGAATTCGGTAGTAGGAAAAGGGAGAGAAGGAAACGTAGTAGGTGAATATGGATTGGGGCTAAGAAATGAAAGAGGAAGCCGCCTGGTAGAATTTTGCACAGAGCATAACTTAATCATAGTTAACACTTGGTTCAAGAATCGTAAAAGAAGGCTGTATACATGGAAGACGCCTGAAGATACTGATAGGTTTCAGATAGATTATATAACGGTAAGACAGAGATTTAGGAACCAGGTTTTAAATTGTAAGACATTTCCAGGGGCAGATGTGGACTCTGACCACAATCTATTGATTATGACCTGTAGATTAAAACTGAAGAAACTGCAAAAAGGTGGGAATTTAAGGAGATGGGACCTGGATAAACTGAAAGAACCAGAGGTTGTACAGAGTTTCAGGGAGAGCATAAGGGAACAATTGACAGGAATGGGGGAAAGAAATACAGTCGAAGAAGAATGGGTAGGTTTGAAGGATGAAGTAGTGAGGGCAGCAGAGGATCAAGTAGGTAAAAAGACGAGGGCTGGTAGAAAACCTTGGGTAACAGAAGAAATATTGAATTTAATTGATGAGAGGAGAAAATATAAAAATGCAGTAAATGAAGCAGGCAAAAAGGAATACAAACGTCTCAAAAATGAGATCGACAGGAAGTGCAAAATGGCTAAGCAGGGATGGCTAGAGGACAAATGTAAGGATGTGGAGGCTTATCTCACTAGGGGAAGATAGATACTGCCTACAGGAAAATTAAAGAGACATTTGGAGATAAGAGAACCACTTGTATGAACATCAAGAGCTCAGATGGAAACCCAGTTCTAAGCAAAGAAGGGAAAGCAGAAAGGTGGAAGGAGTATATAGAGGGTCTATACAAGGGCGATGTACTTGAGGACAATATTATGGAAATGGAAGAGTATGTAGATGAAGATGAAATGGGAGATACGATACTGCGTGAAGAGTTTGACAGAACACTGAAAGACCTGAGTCGAAACAAGGCCCCCAGAGTAGACAACATTCCATTGGAACTACTGACAGCCTTGGGAGAGCCAGTCCTGACAAAAATCTACCATCTGGCGTGCAAGATGTATGAGACAGGCGAAATTCCCTCAGACTTCAAGAAGAATATAATAATTCCAGTCCCAAAGAAATCAGGTGTTGACAGATGTGAAAATTACCGAACTATCAGTTTAATAAGTCACAGCTGCAAAATACTAACACGAATTCTTTACAGACGAATTGAAAAACTAGTAGAAGCCGACCTCGGGGAAGATCAGTTTGGATTCCGTAGAAATGTCGGAACACGTGAGGCAATACTGACCCTACGACTTATCTTAGAAGCTAGATTAAAGAAGGGCAAACCTACGTTTCTAGCATTTGTAGACTTAGAGAAAGCTTTTGACAATGTTGACTGGAATACTCTCTATCAAATTATGAAGGTGGCAGGGGTAAAATACAGGGAGCTAAAGGCTATTTACAATTTGTACAGAAACCAGATGGCAGTTATAAGAGTCGAGGGACATGAAAGGAAAGCAGTGGTTGGGAGAAAATGAGACAGGGTTGTACTCTCTCCCCGATGTTATTCAATCTGTATATTGAGCAAGCAGTGAAGGAAACAAAAGAAAAATTCGGAATAGGTATTAAAATCCATGGAGAAGACATAAAAACTTTGACGTTCGCCGATGACATTGTAATTCTGTCAGAGACAGCAAAGGACTTGGAAGAGCAGTTGAGCGGAATGGATAGTGTCTTGAAAGGAGGATATAAGATGAACATCAGCAAAAGCAAAACGAGGATAATGGAACGTAGTCGAATTAAGTCGAGTGATGCTGAGGGAATTACGTTAGGAAATGAGACACTTAAAGTAGTAAACGAGTTTTGTTATTTGGGGAGCAAAATAACTGATGATGGTCGAAGTAGAGAGGATATAAAGTGCAGACTGGCAATGGCAAATAAAGCGTTTCTGAAGAAGAGAAATTTGTTAACATCGAGTATAGATTTAAGTGTCAGGAAGTCATTTCTGGAAGTATTTGTATGGAGTGTAGCCATCTATGGAAGTGAAACATGGACGATAAATAGTTTGGACAAGAAGAGAATGGAAGCTTTTGAAATGTGGTGCTACAGAAGAATGCTGAAGATCAGATGGGTGGATTACATAACTAATGAGGAGGTATTTAATAGGATTGGAGAGAAGAGAAGTTTGTGGCACAACTTGACTAGAAGAAGGGATCGGTTGGTAGGACATGTTCTGAGGCATAAAGAGATCACCAATTTAGTATTGGAGGGCAGCGTGGAAGGTAAAAATCGTAGAGGGAGACCGAGAGATGAATACACTAAGCAGATTCAGAAGGATGTAGGTTGCAGTAGGATAGAGTAGCATGGAGAGCTGCATCAAACCAGACTCAGGACTGAAGACCACAACAACAACAACAACATAGTGTGTTGAACAAAGGGAGTAAATACACTAGTAAGTGCCTGGATAGAGTGGGAATTCATATTCGATCGTTAATTTCAAGTTGTTTTCATTCATCTCTAAACCAAAGACTATTGATACTTCGGGGGGGGGGAACATGGCACATGCATTAAGAAGCTTCCAGTTCCCATAGGTTTCGCACTGAAATTTAAAGTTACTGTGCTCTTGACTGACTAGGGATCCGACATGGATTTTCGACTGAAGAAGGGGTCCACCAGCTGAAAAGGTTGGGAAGCCCTGGATTAATCGAAACTGGTTAGAGCAGACTCGCATACAGTACAACAAACACAAATATCGCAGTCCACAAGAAACAAGATGTGATGTGAGGAAAATGAAAGTGCTAAGTAAACACGCATCTTTTAGGGTGAAAGAAACGGTAAAGTTACAGAAAATGTCCAATCATCAACTGCGGACTGAACCCAGGATCATCGGATTGCACTTTGATACTTGAACTTCTAAGCTACTGCAACGTTCCCTCCTGCCCTGTCTATTCCGCGAGATCTCTTCACTCTGGCTTGGTTTAATACGGTCAGAAGATGTACCGTACCCCTATGTTAAAGTAGATATTATCAAACTGTGACTGTGATAAGCATTCAGAGTATAATGTGATCTACTTCACAGCACCAGTACGTAGTGAGATAATGCAACAGCTCTGAGATGGGATTAGCTGAGGATTGTAAAATACCTTCCCTTTTTAAGCGAGTCTGTACTTTCACTGTTAGTAAGGCTATGTAATTCGTACTAGACGTGACTCTTTCGAATCACAAGTGTTAGTGTCGAATCGTTCTAAATAACCGGACGCGAGAGTATCTTACTATCAATTTTAACAAGCAGTATTCACTACAATATCAACCGTTGTTAATGTCTCTGTATCTTGCCTCCAACAAATTATCACACTGCAGATACGAGTGAAACCTTCATGATAATCCACTTTAATCATACAAGATTAGCGTACTTCTGAGTTTCACGGTTGTCACGCCGTTAATTACCGATAATTCTCCAATACGCTGTTAATTATCGATAATTTCAACGATGTTATTGGCGCAGCTCAGTACCTCTGATGTTGTATCAGTAATATCTGCAACAGCTGAATGCGATTCCAAAATAAAGTACGTAAAGTCTTTTACCCTATTGCGAGTTAATTAGTGTCATAGGACTGTACTTAATACTTTTTTGTAATATTTAATTTCATTTACAGTTAAGTCCGTTAGTCGAATATAAGGAAGAATTTCAACTTTCTTTCCATGCAGTATTTTACGACGAACGTACATGGAAAAATCTTTTCCTTTATTTGTTTTTCCCTTTTCTTCAAATACTAATTGCAGCTCCCAGTGGAAGTTTGTCGTAAGGTCGGAGACAAAGAATGTATCTCATTGACAACCGTGCGATACGAAAAATTTTTACCTATTTAGAACACTCTCAGCCTCTAACATTCATGGAATACACACAGCGAATCTAATTACAAAATCAGGAAACATGTTATGAAGGTTTTTTGTTTCAATCATGCCGTATCCTTTTTCTTGGGGGGGGGGGGGGGCTTTATTGACTTTTCGTGTGCGATTCATTCATTTCTTACTACGAATGTGTCGGAGTACCAGCAAAGAAAACTAATCCCTATTGTCGGAATCGAATTACACAACAAAAACAAAATAAAAAGCCACAGTGTCACCGCCACCTTTCAGTTACAAATGTATAATTCATATCAACAGTCAGCCTCTTCAAGGCGATAAGCCCTCTAACAAAATCTAATTTACTTATGAAAGCTCCACACACAATGCATTCCCAAATTACAAACACCCACACGTCGTCTTTCGTCATGTTTTCAAAGTTTCAGGGGCAAAAATCTTTATATGCTCTAGGCTACATCTCAACTTTAAAAATGCCAAGCGCTTTACGCAGTTCTAAATGATGTCGTTTTCCGTTTACCTCTCTTTAGGGATTGTCACAACAATCTGTTCACTTCGAGACATTTCGTCGCCCGGGTATACCAAATCCGAATCTATCTACAAACAAAAAAGAAGC
This sequence comes from Schistocerca piceifrons, assembly GCF_021461385.2. Taxonomy (NCBI): domain Eukaryota; kingdom Metazoa; phylum Arthropoda; class Insecta; order Orthoptera; family Acrididae; genus Schistocerca; species Schistocerca piceifrons. The sequence goes on from NC_060138.1 coordinate 742,727,255, forward strand.
TCACATTCAGTCATCTTAGAGTGGCCTATAATTCTACTGGCTTTACTTACAGAAAACAATTCGAACCGCCGTCCAGCAAAGTCAAACATACATTCTCATACTCCAGCAAATGAAATTCAAAAGGTACCGCATTAGCGAACTCGTTCCTTTTATTTAATTATTAGCAGCATCGCTTAAATGCATCTCCTTATTGAATGCTAAAGCACTCGTTAAATAACTTCCTTGATAACAAATAACCGGAACCTATTTTCTTGAAATCCACCAAAATTCCGAGCCAGCGGGCTGACGAACAATGTGTGAGCTACAGTATTTGTGCACAGTTAGACTTACCGCAGTGAGACGAGCTGTTCCTGACCAAAGTCCTCCAAATAAGACGATCTGACTTGTATCGTGCCTAAGAGGCGACTGATAGTCTCTCTGTTTTAGTCATAGCGTGAACAATACTTTGAGGCAAACACGTAGCGATTTGTAATTTTACAATGATAAAATCATTGCAACAGATAGCTGTCGCAGCTCCATTTAGAGGCCATATATGCGATGCTGGTGCACGATCTTTGGAATAAGCTGTATATGTGTAACTCTGGTTCCACAACAGTCCCCGCAAACGTGACGCCATTTTAACGCGAAACACAGTATCGACGGCCGCATGATCGCAATCGATTTTCGTTAGCATTCGATACTTGCCTCTCTTAAGATTTCATGCGCGCATACCGGAGATTTACAAAACCACATCATTCTGGGAATGATTTATTATATTTATTGGTTTAATAAAATGCCACATAATGGTTTATAGACGGTTAGTGCCTTCATATAAGAGTGTTCTCTTACATGAAGGCATTATATTAATTATAATTTAAAAATTAAGAATGAAACACACTTGTTTTATACTTTGCAGTAAGCTTTTCGGTGTAACGGAGCTTTGAAAATTTACGACAAACATTCATCATTGTCATTAAGTGTAGGTTAATAAAGTATCAACGATACAAGCCTTCTAGATGGAATATGGTAATCAAGATCAGAGCTAAATGTCAAACAGTTAACCGCTAGCGTAATGAATAACATCTTGGTGTCTGGAGTCGAAAGTAATTGGTTCCCATCACGTTACATGCAATTTATTTCATTCATTGATACGTTCTGTTACTTTCCTATGACAATACAAGTATGTTATGCAATATTGGATGTTAGTTACAGTCATTCGGATCTGCGAAAAAAGGATAAAATATATATTAGGCGATTTCCGAGTATGTTGTTAGCCAGGAACCTGAGAGAAAATGTTAAATTGCAGCGAGTGAAACGAGCTACAGTAAAATTCATATACTTTCTACTCACAAATATTTGGCTCTTTATTTGCCAATAATTCGAGTATGTGATTAGGTAGGAACATAAGAGGACAGTTTAAATTGCTGCGAGTGAAACTAGGAGCATTATAATTCATTCTTCCTTTTCACGAATATTTCTCTCTTTATTTGCGACTGTGTGGCGTTTTCTGAGGGTGTGGTCAGGCAGTAACCTAAGAGTACAGCTTTAATTACTGGGACAAACGAACAGCTATAAAATTCGTAATATGCCTTTTCATTTTATTTCCGAAAATGTGTGTGTGGTTAGGCTGCGATTGAAACGAACTGCAGTACAATTTCTATTTCTTCTCACAAATAAATTTCTCTTTATTTCGAAATATGTGTCGACTTCCGAGTGTGTGACAGGCAACAACCTAAGAGGATAGCTTTAATTGCTGCCAGTCATTTTGAGCAGCAATAACATCTGTATTCTTCCTTGTCACAAAGTCAATAACTGATCATGCGGTCGATATTGCGCGTGACGTCAAAATGAAAGCACGTTTGGGGGAATTCTTGTGAAACGAGCATTACCCGCTGTAGCCGGCGCACTCGCTCTGATTAGCTGCGTTGCATAGACGTTAAGACAAAGTCACTCTTGTACTGTTTGTCTAGAGCAAAATTACATACGGGTGCTCTAACAACAATTAGGAAATATTTTACTTGAATCCCTTTAGTTTTTTAGGTCTATTCACGTGACATTGCAAAAAGTGGAGGTGACAAGTCAGCCACTTTCGTGCAGCAAAATCGTTTGGCAAAGTACGCTACACACGTTGACTAATTGATATTACGAGTGACGGAAAATGAGCGTCAATCTTGCATGCAACTGCTAAGTGGAAGCAATTGACAACACATTAGAAGTAAAACAATTATTGTTGGAATTATTGTAGAACAAGCATCACTTTCCGTTACTTCGGAAATAGCATATACTAAGCCACATGGAGAATGTTAACTTCCATACGGACCAACACGAATATTGCAAGAAACCAAATGCGAACGAAAAACTACTTGAAATTTAGTAAAACCTTGGCCGTGTGCGAGAAAAATAAATCTGGGTTAATAAAATATGGAGTCGTCAGATTTAAGCTGTCTGAGATCTGATAAAAGACGTTCAAGAAATAATGAAGTGATAGACTTCTCCATCGGCTAAAAGAGTGGATATTTTGGAATGATAGTCACATCCGTCAGCTAAATGAGCAGATTTTTTGGAATATAATGATAGTCACCAACTATCGAGAAGTATGAAAACGTGATTCATAAACAGAGGTTTTCAGAATACCCAAATCTGCTGATACTGCACGAGCCTTTGGACCAGAGGAATATCTCAACGTGAGAAATAGAGACTGGGCGGAGTAAAAGGCGCAGACCTTGAACAGAAAACATATCGACGAAAATGTGCTGGGTGCTACTGCCGAAGAAGATAGCTGTCGATATGTAATCTAGTTGAAAGATTGGCGCCTACTGTGATAAAATAAAACATTACCAGCGGCAACGTACGTCTTAATCCAATGTAATCTGAACAAATCATCTTCTGATGTGGGAACATCTAGATCCATCTGTGGTACTTACGTTGTTCCTGTACTATCCCTCATTGCGAATATGAATTTACAATCTTAGAAACAGTCGGTATTAACAGTAAGTGAGATATTTTGTATCTTTAAGAACGACCATGACATACTAGTACAATGGTAAGTTTAACATTTTTGAAAATCTCCGCTACTGTCTCTAAGAATCATGGATCACACTGGATGGTAAAGATTTATCACCGAAGAAAATGTTTCATAAAAGCTGACTTTGAAGTGCTTGTATGTCACTGACCGATAATAGTTTACTTTAGAAGTGTATCTATCGCAGACGTCATGATTGCAAAGTTTCTGGAAATAGATCACATCGCCCCACTGTGTTAACTTTTCGAGTCAGAGTTGCCTAAGGAGCTAACTAAGGAAAGAAGCACACCCCAGTACTTGAAGCTGTGCTTTCACAAAGCTTTAGTATTCCGGCATCACACTAAGAAAGTAATATCAGTTTTTCTGAGTCACTAAAATCTGTAGCTATGGAGTACTGTCTCAAAGTTGACGTCGCTATAGTCGTTTCTCTGAGTTAATACACTGGTAAAATTTAAAGGAATTTGTTACAATATGTTATTAAAGTTACTCAGTTTATTAGTGTAATACATTGTACTTCGCAGAAAGAAACCTTCGCTTTGTTGTGGGAAGTACACATTAAGATGCATCTGCATTAATGAACCCGCAACTCTGACACTTGCGGGCAACTGTCTTACCAACTCAAAGAGTCCGAACACTCCTCACGGCCCGACTGAATCCTTCTACGCCACAGTAACTTCGTCGTACATTTGAAAATTCTACCGAGGCTCTACCGGATAATCTACTTAAATAGAAATTCTGAAGATACAATAGGCTGGAGAATTGTGTGAGAGCCACCTACGGTTTTTCTAAAACCCACAAAGTCACAGGTCTGGATTCGACCTACGATCTGCCCTACATTTTACGAGTACCTCGTATCGTTGTGCGAAGTTTGACAGATGAATCCGGAGTAAGACAATCTGGCTCATTAGAAGGCGAGCACAAGCTCAGATACAAATGTAAATCTCCAAAGTTTTCTCTTCGCGATTGATTAACGATCTACTTGTTGGTTCCATTTTATGCCACCCGGATAACACGAAGAAGCATACGATTAAAGAGACCCCTGGTTTTAAACGAACTATTTGGTTTCAGTTATTCGTCTTTGATCACGAGTGCTGATAATTTTTCATGGAGACCAGTTTATTACTACTATATCACAACATAAAATGTCTGTTGATGCCACTCAAAATTTTTGTTTCTCCGTAACACGAAGAAAAATTAAAACGTGTATCACAAAAATTGTCACAAAAAAGTGAAACAATAAACAGATCAAGCGCTTACAAGGACCTCTAAATGAGAAATGTTCAAGAGTAAATAACCCTAAAAGTACCTGCAGAGGTATAGCGAAGAACTTTGTGCATTTTCAGACGACATCCTCTCACAAGTGCACAGACGTCCTAAGGAGACACAATATCTCATGTAGCACGTCGGTAAGTAACTACAACTCCAGAAGTATAAGTAAACACAGTATGGCTCAGTAATGTAACTGCATTGATATAAAACCTAAAATAAAAACTCTGCGTACAACATCCAGAACCAATGTAGGCAGTCTGCATTTAGACAGATACTCTGCAGGGTTTAAGCACAGATCAGCAACAAGGAAACACGTGGTGCGTGAATCCTCCATATTCCTAATAAACGCTGCCGTTCTTCTTTACTGAAGAACTAAGGACGGTAGACATAAAGGAGAACTCTTGTTTGCAGGATCACAAAGTATCATAGGTATACAGGTCTCATTCTGTACGTACAAGCATATAACTACTGGATTCCAGTCTTCCGTTTATCTTAGTATACGCAGATGGTCTCTCTCCATTGAGATATAGCTGTTTGGCTGACCGAGAATACACAGTGCATCTATGCCTTCAACGGATAATACAGAAGTCGTCATTTTAGTTGCGATGGTCCAGAACTTCTGTCACTTCTCTGACGGAGAATGATAGAAAACAACAGAAAAAGACGTTTTCACTTTTTTCTGGTTATTTCTTTTGCGTATTGGCGTTTATGTATGCCTGCTGTCTAATAATTTTCGGTACATAAAATATGAAACTGCGCAGGAAGTTAATCACTTCCGGTTCAGAAAATGGGAATACAATGGCCTGTAAGCACGGCAGATACCTTTACCAAAATTAATGAGAATTTCACTTTGTGCCAAAAAAAAATTAAAAAAAATATGACGATACAGATATTATCGAGTAATCAGATTTTGATGTGATGCGTAATACAAACATAAGACGGCCTGGCAACGTTGATTTTATACAGATCTGGTTCCAATATCGGCCCCTTTATCAAAAAGCGGATCTTCTGTTGCACTGCCATACATCGTTGAATAGCATCTGATGAAAGTATCTTGCATATTTTCATGGGAATATCGCACCGCAGGTTATGACTTGAGTGGTAGAAAGCGCTGAAAATCTTTTACATTGACGTGAGATGAACCCTTTAAGGGAAGACGAAGAAACATATTCAGATATTTTTGACAAGCACATAGTAATAACACTCTTTGTAATGTGTCCACGTCGTTTGTTGCAGCTGCAAATGGCACCACAAAACCTCAGGGTTAGGCGTTGACGTCCACTACCATATTTTGCTTACTATGATAACATTACTGGATGAATATTCCGACCGTTCCAGCGCTTGCCGTGGTACAAATGCATATTTCCTGCCAACGCAAACCTTCTATTGACGCATCATTAAAATGTCAGCTGCACCGTAGTGTTACCAGAATGCTTCACCGAACTCACGTTTGGGGTCACCTACCGCAAACAGTCATCTGACATTTATGTAACATCCAGGTCCGAGTGAGAAAGTGAAATGAAGTCCAGCTTTTACTAGGTGATATTATACAGCAGATACAAGGTGCGACGAGTCAGCTGTCGTATTAGACTTTTGAGAAGGGATAAACTACTAACTCGTTGACGATTTGGATATCTCCTGTGTTAAGTATCACTGCACACTAGTACGTAACTACGACAGTGAAAACGTAACAAGGTATCAAAAAGAGATGGTAAGAACCGCCAACAACTCTACTTCCTTTTCTGCAGCTGGAAATAAGTGTGGGCTACGTAATCATATTTTCACCGAAGTACTTGATCAGAAAGCCGCAATCCCAGATGGCATGACCTCTGATTCCCTCTGCCCTAAGGATGGCTTTACCCAGCTTTGAATAGGGGCCCCTACAGTCTACCGAGAAACCTGAATCAGTGTGTAACGACATTTTTCACATACTTACAAAGCATTCCTAGACTTGAACGTGACACTTTTTTACACCCAAAGAATGAATGAGATACTTTAGATCAGAATTTACTACTCAGTCAACAATAGCAAAATTATATTTTAATTTTTTTCTTAAGGCACAAGAATATTTTCCTACTCAGGAAAACTTAGAACAGAGTTTTTTTTGTAGACAATTATTGTTTTAATTGGTGTTTTAGAATACAGATATCCTTCAGGAGTTGGTTACGTCTATTTTTCCTTACTTCTGTGCAAAAATTGAACTTTATAATGCAAGGCCCGTTAGTTACTGTGACTTCTCGTTTGTCCCTAGAGTTTCAACGGTCAATTTTTATACTGACTGTGCCGATACCGCCGAACAGATATCTGACTAAATTAACTCAATTATCGTATTCTGTCACCTAACGCTATGTCCTTTACGGCAATGAATAAACAGACACCATTTTTGTTTATTTTTTGTAAGTTTGTCCTTAAGATTTCAAAGAAAAGTACCAGCTGAATATATTGCTCTTGATACCATCTTATTACATGACGCTGTATGTACACGTCAGTGGCTTGAATGGTGCACCTCCTACAGACAACTATAGATGTTCGTTTTCTCTCGGTTCTGGAACTTTTCTGAGAAAATAAAATACTATTTACATGGGAAAAGTCAGTGAATCAAGACCTGTGTTTTCGTCCAAGCAGCTTGAGAAACGTTGATGTCAGTCCCAGTATATTTATCACGTATGTGGGGCCTACTAAAACCACTCCTTAAATAACGATACTACCCACATTCTCATCTCTATTGAAAATGTGTCCGTATCCAGAACCAAATTTTACGCCAGCCAAAATATTTAAGAAAAAATGGACCTCTTACGGAGTTTCATTGTTGTCATTCATAATTTTTTAAGCTCCCAAACTGTACCTGCTAAGCAAGTTTGCATGAAATTTATGGGAAAAAGGTATTGTTGTTGCCTTGCTCCTGTCAGATTTCACCCACTTTCATTTCTCACATAGATTATATGAAAAATGCTTGTTTACCTCAATCTGTTTGTGGGGTAATTAAACGAATTTCTACAAAACGTTAGCAACACGCTATCAGTGGACAATCTGCAAGCATTTTCCAGCTGCCCAAGTACCGCATAATGATGTTCGTAGAGATAAAATTCCGTTAATTACTGCACGATCACTGTTCAACGGAGTGTGGGAAACAGGAAAAATTCTCACGAATTTCGCACTGAAAATGAGTCAAGACGTTTGGTTCTGCAGATTTCGGAAAGATAACCCGAATTTCCCAAGTGCCTGCCTGTATACCTCACGCAGAGTCCTCGTAAGCTTCAGTTTCTCATCTAAGAACCACTCTCATATGTTTCTCTCTTCCATTTGCTTAGTAGGAGCAGTCTGGCGCCAGCGATGACATACTCTTGGGTGATATATGACTCATTTATGACAAGAGTTCACTAATATTCTGTTGTTATCTAAAGTTTCTCATTTTCACGATCTGCAATTAATTTTGACTTCATGGCCACCTCCCAGCATAATTAAACGAAATACTGTGCGATGTACTCACGTGGTTACCCAGTTCCCAAGTTATGCGAAGTGATAGTGTCTGTTATTTCAGAATATGCACGTTTCAGGTATTTGCATCATGTGCTCCATTAACCAATATAGACTAACGGAATTATTGCCGCGAAAAAACAAAACAGATAAGAAATAATACGACAAGCTTACATACTCTGTTACTCATTGCCTGCACGAAGAGAAAGAACGTATACGTTAAAAAACAGTAAATACATTAACTGCTTAACAGCATAAGCTTTCATGTATCCACTCTTCCTTCTTTTCCTCTATATGAGTTGTTGTTGTGGTCTTCAGTTCGAAAACTGGTTTGATGCACCTCTCCTTACTACTGTATCCTGTACAAGCCTTTTCATCTCTGAGAAATTACTACAACCTACATCCTTCTAAATCTGTTTACTGTATTCATCTCTTGGTCTCCCTCAACGCTTTTTATCCCAAAATTTCCCTCCAATACTAAATTGGTGATCACTTGATTTCTCAGAATGTGTCCCATCAACTGATCCCTTCTTTTCGCCAGGTTGTGCCACAAATTTCTTGTCTCCCCAATTCTGTTCATTAGTAATGTGATCTACCCATCGATCTTCAGCATTCTTCTGTAGCACCTCGTTATGAGATCGAGATGAATCGTTTTTCGACCTGACACAGAGATAGCGCTGTAACCAATGAAATGTTTTTTTTTGGTGCACATTTAACACTAAATAATATCGTAAAAACGAAAATATGAGTTTCATATCGGCAATGGTTCTGTTTATAAGGATTTTTAAAGTAGTTATATGCTTTTGGCTTATGAGTATAAATTTGAATGGTCTTTCGCACTTCAATTATTTGTTTTGATCACTGTATCGGCAAAGAAAAAGCTTGCAAAGTGGGTGATGGTTTATAAGGGGATTGCTTCTCACTTTCATTCTTTCCCCGAAGACAATTAACTTTAAACGTCTCCCAATACCGAAATCAATGAAGAAATTGTTGAGAAAATGAAATATATACAGGGTGTTTCAAAAATGACCGGTATATTTGAAACGGCAATAAAAACTAAACGAGCAGCGATAGAAATACACCGTTTGTTGCAATATGCTTGGGACAACAGTATATTTTCAGGCAGACAAACTTTCGAAATTACAGTAGTTCCAATTTTCAACAACAGATGGCGCTGCGGTCTGGGAAACTCTATAGTAAGATATTTTCCACATATCCACCATGCGTAGCAATAATATGGCGTAGTCTCTGAATGAAATTACCCGAAACCTTTGACAACGCGTCTGGCGGAATGGCTTCACATGCAGATGAGATGTACTGCTTCAGCTGTTCAATTGTTTCTGGATTCTGGCGGTACACCTGGTCTTTCAAGTGTCCCCACAGAAAGAAGTCACAGGGGTTCATGTCTGGCGAATAGGGAGGCCAATCCACGCCGCCTCCTGTATGTTTCGGATAGCCCAAAGCAATCACACGATCATCGAAATATTCATTCAGGAAATTAAAGACGTCGACCGTGCGATGTGGCCGGGCACCATCTTGCATAAACCACGAGGTGTTCGCAGTGTCGTCTAAGGCAGTTTGTACCGCCACAAATTCACGAAGAATGTCCAGATAGCGTGATGCAGTAATCGTTTCGGATCTGAAAAATGGGCCAATGATTCCTTTGGAAGAAATGGCGGCCCAGACCAGTACTTTTTGAGGATGCAGGGACGATGGGACTGCAACATGGGGCTTTTCGGTTCCCCATATGCGCCAGTTCTGTTTATTGACGAAGCCGTCCACGTAAAAATAAGCTTCGTCAGTAAACCAAATGCTGCCCACATGCATATCGCCGTCATCAATCCTGTGCACTATATCGTTAGCGAATGTCTCTCGTGCAGCAATGGTAGCGGCGCTGAGGGGTTGCCGCGATTGAATTTTGTATGGATAGAGGTGTAAACTCTGGCGCATGAGACGATACGTGGACGTTGGCGTCATTTGGACCGCAGCTGCAACACGGCGAACGGAAACCCGAGGCCGCTGTTGGATCACCTGCTGCACTAGCTGCGCGTTGCCCTCTGTGGTTGCCGTACGCGGTCGCCCTACCTTTCCAGCACGTTCATCCGTCACATTCCCAGTCCGTTGAAATTTTTCAAACAGATCCTTTATTGTATCGCTTTTCGGTCCTTTGGTTACATTAAACCTCCGTTGAAAACTTTGTCTTGTTGCAACAACACTGTGTTCTAGGCGGTGGAATTCCAACACCAGAAAAATCCTCTGTTCTAAGGAATAAACCATGTTGTCTACAGCACACTTGCACGTTGTGAACAGCACACGCTTACAGCAGAAAGACGACGTACAGCATGGCGCACCCACAGACTGCGTTGTCTTCTATATCTTTCACATCACTTGCAGCGAGCGCCATCTGCTGTTGAAAATTGTAATTTCGAAAGTTTGTCCCCCTGAAAATGTACTGTTGTCCCAAGCATATTGCAACAAACGGTGTATTTCTATCGCTGCTCGTTTAGTTTTTATTGCCGTTTCAAATATACCGGTCATTTTTGAAACACCCTGCATAAGGCATCGGCAGACTGCGTGTGAAAGGTGTATCATTGTATTAGAACTATAGTGTACATGGTGGAAGGGAACAACCTGATAACAATTTACTAATGCATGGTCTCGCGGCGATACATACTGATAAAATTCTTCTGGGCATCCAGCCACACTAAGTTTTTATAGATCGGCTGTGGCAATTATTTGACAGTATTGTTGTGGGTTTGTGTAGGCACTCTCAAACGTCATCGTATTTTTTGTATTGTGGAGTACATTTTAACCAGACCAACAGTGTTGTGATGGAAAGCTCATTAGATGCAGTTATAGCCAACCTGTTGATGAAGTACTTTGAGTACATCACCTTAGACACCGCTCCTGCAAAGCCTAGTTGCTTGCATCATTACTTCAATGTCTGGTCTCATGGACTTGAACAGCTGGTTCTTCGATCACATCAGTAATATCCATGATCACATCAAGTTCACGATGGATGTAGAGGCGCCGGCAGCTGTCGCCGAGCGGTTCTAGGCATTTCAGTCTGGACCCGCGCCACCGCTACGGTCGTAGGTTCGTATCGTGCCTCGGTCATGGATGTGTTTGATGTCCTTAGGTTAGTTAGGTTTACGTAGTTCTAAGTTCCAGGGGACTGATGACTACAGATGTTAAGTTCCATAGTGCTCAGAGCCATTTTTGATGTATAGACGAGCAGTTCCTTGCCGTTCCTTGCAGTTCCTTGACGTTCTAGTATGACGAAAAGCAAATGAGTGTCCCAGCCATAGTATTTACTGAAAACCCCTCATATGGACCGATATTTGTACGATGCCAGCTACCACCCACCAGCAGAGGAACATTCTATTCTGAAGACTTTGGTGCACGGAGCAGAAGCCGTTTCAGCCGCTGAAAATCTTCCAAAAGAACAAAGCCAGGTATGGAAAATTTTCAAAGATAACGGCTACAACAACCAGTAAATTTCTCAAGATATTAGCTTGATGCATAAGTAGCATTTAATTTTGCATGTTGGCATTTCAGTTGCTGTGGGTCATTCGTAGTACCTGTTGCTATTTGAGTTTACATACTGTCATTTTAACGTTGGGAGGCAGTGCATGGAGCTGTGGACTCTAGAAAATGGAGACACAAGTTGAGAAATCGCCATTGAGTTTAATAGAGGGATGACAGCAACGGATGCAACCAGGAACATTTGCGACATGTGTCGGGATAATGCCACCGAATAGAGCACGACAAGAAAATGCTTTTATCGTTTTAAGGAATATCGTTTTTACATTAATGACTCTCCACATTCAAGAAGATTTTCGGGGTTTGATGAAAATTCCTTAAATACATTAATTCACAGTGATCCATTTCAGAGTAATCGAGAACTGGCAAATGTGATGAGCTGTGATTTTTGCACCAGTGGTGGAAGTTCAGAAATCGGGGATGTGGGCACCGTATAGTTCCGCATGCTCTAAGTCAAAATCACAAAAATCTGCGGGTGGTCATATGTGCATCTCTGCTTGCTCGTCATCAATTGCCTCGTGAACAATACCAACTTTGCTTAATCCTGTGTCGTTACTGGTGACGAGAAATGGTGTCTTTATGCTAACGTAGGGGAAAGAAAGGAATGGTTGAGCCCAAACAAAGAAGCAACTCCCCATACAAAGACCTATGCACATCCACAAAAGATAATGTTTGCATCTAGTGGACCAGCGACGGTGTGGAGTTCTACGACATGCTTCCTCGAGGTGTAACAGTAACTGCTCACATTTATTGTCAACAACAGAGACGTCTCACAGACGAAGTCCAAGAGCAACGACCAGGAAGTGATAATGCCCGCCCATTTTCTGCTACAGTCACAAAACCATACTGTAAAGGGGTAGGGTTGGGAAGTAATTCCGCACCCTCCTCATTCACCTGACCTTGCGCTTTCAGATTATCGCCTTTTCCGCTCTCCATCGAACAACCTTGAAGGAATTTCCTTTCCGGATAAAAATGCGCTCCGAACATGGCTAGACGAGATCTCCGCCACAGGATCACGTGATTTCTACAGTCGCGGAATCGAAAAGTTATGCCAGTGTACAAAGATTGTTGCAAACAGAGAAGGAGAAAATATGAGGTGCATTCCAGTTCTAAGGTCTCAGATTTTTTTCTCTGGACTGGAGAGAGATAGAAACATGTGCATTGTTTTAAAATGAGGCCGCGTTCATTGTCAATACGTCCCAGAGATGGCAGCACCGTACGGCAGATAGAATTTTACCGCCAGCGGCGAGAATGAGAACTGTTTTAAATACTTAAAATGGCGACGTTTCGCTTACTTGAACAGCGTGCAATCATTCGTTTTCTGAATTTGCGTGGTGTGAAACCAATTGAAATTCATCGACAGTTGGAGACATGTGCTGATGGAGTTATGGATGTGTCGAAAGTGCGTTCGTGGGTGCGACAGTTTAATGAAGGCAGAACATCGTGTGACAACAAACCAAAACAACCTCAGGCTTTCACAAGCTGGTCTGACGACATGATCGAGAAAGTGGAGAGAATTGTTTTGGGGGATCGCCAAATGACTGTTGAACAGATCGCCTCCAGAGTTGGCATTTCTGTGGGTTCTGTGCACACAATCCTGCATGACGACCTGAAAATGCGAAAAGTATCATCCAGGTGGGTGCCACGAATGCTGACGGACGACCACATGGCTGCCCGTGTGGCATGTTGCCAAGCAATGTTGACGCGCAACGACAGCATGAATGGGACTTTCTTTTCGTCGGTTGTGACAATGGATGAGACGTGGATGCCATTTTTCAATCCAGAAACAAAGTGCCAGTCAGCTCAATGGAAGCACACAGCTTCACCGCCACCAAAAAAATTTTGGGTAACCGCCAGTGCTGAAAAAATGATGGTGTCCATGTTCTGGGACAGCGAGGGCGTAATCCTTACCCATTGCGTTCCAAAGGGCACTACAGTAACAGGTGCATCCTACGAAAATGTTTTGAAGAACAAATTTCTTCCTGCACTGCAACAAAAACGTCCGGGAAGGGCTGCGCGTGTGCTGTTTCACCAAGACAACGCACCCGTACATCGAGCTAACGTTACGCAACAGTTTCTTCGTGATAACAACTTTGAAGTGATTCCTCATGCTCCCTACTCACCTGACCTGGCTCCTAGTGACTTTTGGCTTTTTCCAACAATGAAAGACACTCTCCGTGGCCGCACATTCACCAGCTGTGCTGCTATTACCTCAGCGATTTTCCAGTGGTCAAAACAGACTCCTAAAGAAGCCTTCGCCGCTGCCACGGAATCGTGGCGTCAGCGTTGTGAAAAATGTGTACGTCTGCAGGGCGATTACGTCGAGAAGTAACGCCAGTTTCATCGATTTCGCGTGAGTAGTTAATTAGAAAAAAAATCGGAGGCCTTAGAACTTGAATGCACCTCGTATTATCAATGGCTAGTATCTTCTATGTCTAGCTATTGTATTCATTAAATGTGTGTAAATACGCTACGAGCTTATGCACTGCCCAATATTTCAACGAAGACTTAGAAGTCAGAAGACCCTTGTAGGGGACACGAACAAGCTTACATTTTTGTCGTGCAGTGGCTCAATAAGAGAAACGATTAGCCAGCTACTAAGGAGGCTTAAGATCGATGCGGCCTTCAGGCCTTCAGAAAAAATTCAGCAACTCATGAGGCCTCAGAACGCAATGAATATACGGAATACCGTGTGGTTGTGCACAGCTGTATGTTGGACTAACTGTGCGCGGTATCGTACAGAACATGAGAGGTGTTTCTCCCTACAACATTCTGAGAAATCAACACTAGCAGAGCATACTCTGTAACGCAGGCACCGAACTGCATTCAGCGGATCTTCTACTATTAACGGACTAAAAAAGAAGCGATCGAGATAACAGAAAACACCTTCAATAAAGACGGCTTTCTGCAGCTGAGGACAGTTTGGGACACGGCCAGAGGAAGGCTGAAGCGTGGGCGGCGGTCTCGCAAACAAAACGTTACGTTTTATGGCACCAGACAGGCTATCATTGAAGTCACAGGTGGTGGTGCCGCTACCCAACGACTGCAGCGGCAACTACACAACAGTCACCACTTGACAATGACCATTGAGTAGTCGGTGGAAAGCTCGTAAATTTTAAGGCACTTGACGTGGCTTCAAGTCCGAGATAATACATCAGCCTGATAGTTAGGTTAGAATGGGGTTGGGGACGTCGAATCGTATGTGACCCAAATCAGCAGAAAACACTAACTTCAGATGAACAGTCAATTGTTCCTAGAACCTAAATCCGTATCTTAGTTAATTACGTTGAAAGCGTATTTTCTTTGATATCTATTTGGTAATGCTTCTGTGGTGAATCAGTTACGCTAAAAATACTATAATACCAATTATTAGTTAAAATAGTAAACACAGCTGTAAGGTGCAATGTAATTAATAATAGGATAGAAACACGACTTGTTTCAATTTTTGCTGATGCGCAGAGAGCATAAGTGATCATTTCTTGTACTAATTACAGCTGATCAGTAAGAGTATGACATAGGTAAAAATGAAAAAAAAATTAATTTTAAAGCGCTTTTTTCCTCAAACAACTTTTTTACAATAAATGTTCAAAATTCCTGTATCCAACATCTACGCCGCTCATGGTATTACACATCGGCAGCTTGCTAGGACAGATCTGAACTGCTGTACTTCGTCCATCATAAGAATAAACCAGATGTAAACAAAGACAAACGCCATGACTGAACAGTAGCCTTAGCACACGTACACTGACGTTGTTACACTGTTGGAAGTAGGTCGTACTTTTGTATTAGAGGTCTTCTTACTATGTTACAGCACGGTAAATAAAACTTTAAGACATACTAATCTTCCAACAGCCATCAACGTTTTTCTTAATCATAATTTAGCTATGCTCTTTTTATTTATAAAATCGTGTACAGTCGCAGTCTCTGTGTTGTTGTGCTCTTGATTGTCGCGCCTTTAATAGGTACTGCGAAAATGGCTGACGCTACTCTCTGATCTCCAGGGTAACACTAGCGTGGAACACAGTTAAATAGTGGCGAAAAAAGGTGATTCTTAATGTTTTTCACAATTTCATAGAAAGAATCGGCTTTAGAGTTTACTAGGTAACTAGATCTACGAAAGTTAAGGGATGTTTGTAAACGGGATATATAGCGGAATTGTGGCTTTGGTGAATGGTTATCTGGTACAGTTCATGCCTCAATGCCTCAAATGTCGCTTTCGTGTTCCTTTTTTTGGTTCAGTTTGGAATACGTACGTATTTTAAGTCAAAAATGCGTCAAAAATATGCTAATTAACTCATAGATAATCATAATTTTAATGAAAAATGCATGTCTTCAGGTTTGTAATTACATACTGCACATAAAATTCCAATTTTCATTGCAATATGAATTCTTAATTATATGTATTTTATAATCGATTGTTAAAGGTAGTTTAAACTGAGGAAACCGAGCGAGGTGCCGCAGTGATTAGCACACAGGTCTCGCATTCGGGAGGACGACGGTCCAAAACCGCTTCCGGCCATCTTGATTTAGGTTTTCCGTTATTTTCCAAAATCATTTCAGGTGAATGCCGGGATTGTGCCTTTGAAAGAACACTGCCGACTTCCTTCCCCATCATTCGGTAATCCGATGGACCGATGACGTCGCTGTTAGGTTCCCTTCCCCAAATCAAACAACAACCAATCAACCAAATTAAGAAAGCTTAACATATCAAATTTGAGGTCAAAAATGAAAAATAAAATAGTTTTCATTTGGACTGCTTTACACCGCAGATATGATATCACACGAGCCTGAGTGATAAGCGTCATGAAAACATGGTAAACAATAATTTTCACAGCAAAATGGAAATGGTTCAAATGGCTCTGAGGACTATGGGACTCAACATCTGAGGTCATCAGTCCCCTAGAACTTAGAACTACATAAACCTAACTAACCTAAGGACATCACACACATCCATGCCCGAGACAGGATTCGAACCTGCGACCGTAGCGGTCGCGCAGCTCCAGACTGAAATGCCTAGAACCGCTAGGCCACTGCGGCCGGCCACAGCATGGGGCACAGCATACAAATGCTGTATTTTTACAGCTACCACCATACCACTGCAATGTCGATCATACAGAACTGATCTGGAGCCAAGTTAAGAGATCTGTCGCGAGAAATAGCAGGCATTTAAGCTTCCAGATGTACCGGAACTAATGCACGAAGCTTCGTCACACGTTACTGCCGACCTCTGGCGGAATGCGGAAAGGCACGTCATAAAAAAAAGAGGAGAAAACGTGGCGCTTGGATAGCTTCGTGGATTCTGTTGCTAATCGACTGTTTATCAGTGTAGCAGATTACAGTTACAGCACTGAAATGTATTTCTCGGATTCGGATGTGGAAGAAGTTCAGAGATTACCAGACGACTGACTGTCAGTAATACACTCCTGGAAATTGAAATAAGAACACCGTGAATTCATTGTCCCAGGAAGGGGAAACTTTATTGACACATTCCTGGGGTCAGATACATCACATGATCACACTGACAGAACCACAGGCACATAGACACAGGCAACAGAGCATGCACAATGTCGGCACTAGTACAGTGTATATCCACCTTTCGCAGCAATGCAGGCTGCTATTCTCCCATGGAGACAATCGTAGAGATGCTGGATGTAGTCCTGTGGAGCGGCTTGCCATGCATTTCCACCTGGCGCCTCAGTTGGACCAGCGTTCGTGCTGGACGTGCAGACCGCGTGAGACGACGCTTCATCCAGTCCCAAACATGCTCAATGGGGGACAGATCCGGAGATCTTGCTGGCCAGGGTAGTTGACTTACACCTTCTAGAGCACGTTGGGTGGCACGGGATACATGCGGACGTGCATTGTCCTGTTGGAACAGCAAGTTCCCTTGCCGGTCTAGGAATGGTAGAACGATGGGTTCGATGACGGTTTGGATGTACCGTGCACTATTCAGTGTCCCCTCGACGATCACCAGTGGTGTACGGCCAGTGTAGGAGATCGCTCCCCACACCATGGTGCCGGGTGTTGGCACTGTGTGCCTCGGTCGTATGCAGTCCTGATTGTGGCGCTCACCTGCACGGCGCCAAACACGCATACGACCATCATTGGCACCAAGGCAGAAGCGACTCTCATCGCTGAAGACGACACGTCTCCATTCGTCCCTCCATTCACGCCTGTCGCGACACCACTGGAGGCGGGCTGCACGATGTTGGGGCGTGAGCGGAAGACGGCCTAACGGTGTGCGGGACTGTAGCCCAGCTTCATGGAGACGGTTGCGAATGGTCCTCGCCGATACCCCAGGAGCAACAGTGTCCCTAATTTGCTGGGAAGTGGCGGTGCGGTCCCCTACGGCACTGCGTAGGATCCTACGGTCTTGGCGTGCATCCGTGCGTCGCTGCGGTCCGGTCCCAGGTCGACGGGCACGTGCACCTTCCGCCGACTACTGGCGACAACATCGATGTACTGTGGAGACCTCACGCCCCACGTGTTGAGCAATTCGGCGCTACGTCCACCCGGCCTCCCGCATGCCCACTATACGCCCTCGCTCAAAGTCCGTCAACTGCACATACGGTTCACGTCCACGCTGTCGCGGCATGCTACCAGTGTTAAAGACTGCGATGGAGCTCCGTATGCCACGGCAAACTGGCTGACACTGACGGCGACGGTGCACAAATGCTGCGCAGCTAGCGCCATTCGACGGCCAACACCGCGGTTCCTGGTGTGTCCGCTGTGCCGTGCGTGTGATCATTGCTTGTACAGCCCTCTCGCAGTGTCCGGAGCAAGTATGGTGGGTCTTACACACCGGTGTCAATGTGTTCTTTTTTCCATTTCCAGGAGTGTACTTTCAGTGGCTTCAGTATTTAACTGCACGGTGAACTCCTTGCAGTACGCTTTTGTGTCATAAATATTCGCGTAAAAAACTTACCCTGTGTTTAAGTTAGGAATTTTATCACACTTGTTTTTAATTACAGTATTATATTAGCTAAGAACGATAGCATGTTACGCTTTTCTTCTGGTCTCCTATGACACGCGGTATTGCTGGAATTCTGCTGAATATTATTTCGTTCGAAGCTAAATTGTTTCTCTGCTCGTCGCCTCTTACGCCGTAACTGCAACTGCTCACATGTAGTTGGACTATCTGGATGGCCACTGCCATTCAAGTTAAATGCGCCGGTAAAGATGTTGTCCAGTATTAACGTTCTGTTGATGTGCTCGTAACGCACAGCGCAAAACGAATCCTTATTATTGCATCTGACTGTAATCGAAACAGTTTGCTTTCTTCTCCAAGTGAAACGAATGCAGTGAGATTCCAGGAAACGCGGAAGAATACATGGTGTAATATTCACATCAGGTTCATTCTTATGATGCACACAGTATAGGTACGACCAAACACGTTAGCTTTCCATGCAACATTCACATCGCTCGTTTTTGATTGGCTGTCGCTGTATGCCCACAGCTCAATAAAGGCGCGTTTCCGACGTACTGACCGCATTATCAGGTTGTTGTTCTTTAGCCTGTGTGTAGCTTGGGAAGTAGCAATGTCAAACATGTTTCCTTGCCATCATCCGCAGCAAGCACACAAATGTTCTTTTTGTAAATAAAAACCACCTTTTCCTGCTACAATGTGTTTTATTTGTCCAGACGCATTTCGCCTTTTACTTTAAGGCATGTTCCGTGGAATCTAGAATGATACAGTTTTGTTTTGATATGCGATATTTGTATATTATGAAACAGTTAACGTCTTGCTTTTTTACGTAAATAAGTGCGTACTTACATTCATCCGCATTTTTGGTTGGCATCTGCGTTTCCTTCAACATGTGAGCAGATGAGAGGAAACGCAGATGCCAACCAAAAACGCGAATTACTATAAGTAATCACTTATTTACGTAAAAAAGACGTGAACTGTTCTAAAATCTACAAGTATCGCATATCAGAACAAAACTGTTTCGTTCTAGATGCCACTGAAGATGCCTTGAAATAAAAGGCGAAATGCGTCTGGAACAAAGAAAGTACATTACAGCAATAAAAGGCGTTTTTATTTACAAAACGGTTAATGAGAAACGTTCGACCATGATAGGGGCCATATCTGTTGAACGTTGTTCGAAAGAATACGCTATGGCAAATTTCTAAACAACGTTTGAAACGTTTTGCAAAGAAGCCATCTCATTTTGTGAATAGATTTACTGCCGTTGATGGATCACGTGCCCACGACGGCCCTTTTGGACTGAAAGGAAGCCGTGAGTAGAAACCAGTAGTTCTACAACAAGTATACTTCATCTAATGGTTATAGTCAGTTTTTTCTGGAATTATGAAAGGATTTTTTCTTCCTTACTTTGCAAAAGATTTAGAAATATCAGGCGAATGTATGTAAAAAAATTGCTAGTTCAACTGAATTGGTGAATAAGGTTAAGGTAAAATCGACACATTGAACGTGCTTTGCTATTGATAAAATTGAGTGATTAGAAGTACAAATCCAAAGTTTTCTCCAGGTTTGGCACCTTATTATCTCTTTCTGAAATAAATCGTGGTTAGCAATCGTCTGAGCCCAAGGAAAGTGTTATGTTAGAAGCAGATAGTTGTTATTCATACTTTTCAGAGTACGTCGCATGCCCTTCTTCATACTGCAAAAACGTTTCACACTCAGGTGACGTAAGTTGGATTGCCATATGCTCATATGCACATGATGGTAGTATCGCATTCAGAAGGTACAAAAGAGCAATGCATTGGCGGAGCTGCCATTTGTACTCACGTGACTGATGTGAAAAGGTTATCGACGTGATTATTATCACACAACAGCAACTGACAGACTTTGAACGCGGAACGGTAGTTGTAGCTAGGCGCATGGGACATTCCATTTCGGAAATCGTTAGCGAATTCAATATTCCGAGATCCACAGTGTCAAGAGTGTGTCGAGAATACCAAATTTCAGGCATTACCTCTCACCACGGACAACTCAGTGGCCGATGGTCTTATTTAAAGATCGAGAGCAGCAACGTTTGCGTAGAGTTTTCAGTGCTAACAGACTAGGAACACCGCGTGATATAACTTCAGAAATGAATGTGGGACGTACGACTAACGTATCCGTTAGGGGAGTGTGATGAAATTTGTCGTCAATGGGCTATGGTAGGAGACGGCCGAGACGAGCCAACAGCACGACATCACACGCAGCGCCTCTCCTAGGCTCGTGACCATATCGGTTGGACTTTCGGCGACTGGAAAACCGTGATCTGTTCAGATGACTCCTGATTTCAGTTGGTAGGAGCTGATGGTAGGGTTCGAGTGTGGCGCAGACCCTACGAAGCCATGGACCTTAATTTTCAGCAAGGCACTGTGCAAGCTGGCGCTGGCTCCATACTGTGCGGCCTGTGTTTACAAGGAATCAACTGGGCCATCCGGTCCAACTCATCCGACTATTGACTTGAAATGTTTGTGTTCGACTGCCTGGAGACCATTTGTAGCCATTCATGGATTTCATGTTCCCAACCAACGATGAAATTTTTACGGATGACAATGCTGGAAAAATTATGCACTTAAAGCCAGTGGCAGGCATAAAACGTCATCCGAAATTGTACTGAATGCTTTCTCAGAAAATTATTTTGAACAATTGGTTCATGAGCCCACTCGAAGCGTAAATGATTGTGAAAGCATACTTGACCTTTTAGCAATAAATAGTCCTGGACAAATAGTGAGTATTGTGACGAATACAGGGATTAGCGACCTCAAGACAGTTGCTGCTAGGCTGAATACCGTAACACCTACAACCATCAAGAAGGAACGCAAACTATATCTATTTAAAAAATCTGATAAAAATGCTATTAACGCCTTTTTAAGAGACAGTCTTCACTCCTTCAGATCTTATCATGTAAGTGCAGAAAAGTTGTGGAATGTTTTCAAAAAGATAAAAAATGGTTCAAATGGCTCTGAGCACTATGGGACTCAACTTCTGAGGTCATCAGTCCCCTAGAACTTAGAACTACTTAAACCTAACCAACCTAAGGACATCACACACATCCATGCCCGAGGCAGGATTCGAACCTGCGACCGTAGCAGTCGCGCGGTTCCAGACTGTAGCGCCTAGAATCGCTCGGCCACACCAGCCGGCTCAAAAAGATATTATCGACACCAACTGAGAGACATATACCACATAAATTAATGAATGATGGTACTGATCGCCCATGGTACACAAAACGGGTCAGATCGTTGCTGTAGAAGCAACGAAAAAATCATGCCAAATTTAAAAGAACGCAAAATCCCCAAGATTTGCAAAGTTTTGCAGAAGTTCGAAATATGGCACGTACTTCAATGCGAGATGCTTTTAATAATTTCCACAACGAAATTCTGTCTCGAAATCTGGCAGAAAACCCAAAGAGATTCTGGTCATACATAAAGCACACCAGTGGCAAGACGCAATTAATACCTTCACTGCGCTATAACAACGATGAAGTCACTGATGACAGTGCCACTAAAGCAGAGTTATTAAACACGGTTTTCCGAAATTCCTTCACCAAAGAAGACGAAGTAAATATTCATGAATTCCAATCAAGAACAACTGTTGATATGAGAAACATAGAAGTAGATATCTTCGGTGTAATGAAGCTGCTTAAATCACTTAATAAAGGCAAGGCCTCCGGTCCAGATTGTATGCCAGTCAGGTCCTCTCAGACGATGCTGATAAAATAGCTCCATATTTAGCAATTATATACAACCACTCGCTCACAGAAAGATCCGTACCTAATGACTGGAAAATTGCTCAAGTCACACCAATACCCAAAAAGGGACGTAGGAGTAATCCGTTGAATTACAGGCCTATATCACTAATGTCGATTTGCAGTAGGGTTTTGGAACATACACTGTATTCGAACATAATGAAGTACCTAGAAGAAAACGATTTATTGACACACTGTCAGCACGGTTTCAGAAAATATCGTTCTTGTGAAACACAACTAGCTCTTTATACTCATGAAGTAATAAGTGCTATCGACAGGGAATGTCAAACTGATTGCATATTTTCAGATTTCCAGAAGGCTTTCGACACCGTTCCTCACAAGCGTCTTCTAACTAAACTGCGTGCCTACGGAGCAAGGCTAGGCGCGCACTGGCGATTTTCCGTCGTGCGATTTATTTGTCGCAAGAATGAAACACAGTGGCTCGAATAGGAGCGCGCGCACGTGCGACAAAAAAGTAGCGGCGATTTAAAAGACGCAACCGGCCCTATTTCACGCGCGACGCGATTGTCGCAGGTGTGGAATGATTCACAGGCACTGGCATGGGCCCGCGGGCACTAGCGACGCGATTTCTCAGTCAGTCGCTCTCGCCCTGTGTTGCATACACACAATTTCAGTGCGCCAACAGTATGTCTGATAACGGGAGTTGCGCTACGGATGACATTGGAAGTTGTGTTGTCGATTCAGAAAGACTTATTGCAGAAGTAGAAAAGCGACCAACTCTCTACAACAGGAAATTAAAAGAATACAGTGATCGCAATTTGAAAGAGAAACTATGGGGAGAAGTAGCTGCAGCCTAATTCGGAACTGGACTGAACTGCCTGGACCAGAAGACCAACAAAGGTATTTCATGTTCACTTACTTTATTCATTCATGTAGACATCACAGTTACAACAATTTAAATTTTTTCATATTGCCAAGATACTGATCCTTGTAGAGTCACAAAGTAGTTTGCAAAATAATCCCTTATCTGCATACCACACGCATCAGCTCTTATTCCTACAGGCTCACAGCCTTGCAGAAGGCATTCATACGATTCGTTCTCAGTTCGTACACCATCATTTCGTCTTACGAAATTATGCAGAATACAACATGCTTTTATGATTATGTCTGAAAAACCAACATCCACAGCCATAGGTCGATGAAATATTCTCCATTTGTTAGCCGAAATTTCCAAAGTACATTTAACCATTCTACGAGCACGACAATGTCTATAATTAAAAACACGCTGTTTCATTGTCAAGTTTTTCTTCGAGTACGGCTGCAGAATCTGTCTAGACAGTGTAATTGCTTCATCTCCTACAAAATTAAAAGTTTGAGGCTCTGCTTCCTCATCACGTGGTAATTTTTGAGGGTTTGGAATGTTTAACTGATTAGATTTCAGTTTTTGATAGAAGTTTGATAGAAGTTCTTGAACACATTAGAATCCCCATTGGCTCCGTACGAGCCCACGCCTATCACACTGAAACAACAGTCACCGTCCACTACGGCCAAAAGTATTGTCGAAAAATAATTCTTGTAATTATAAAACTTTGAGCCACTGTCAGCAGGCTTCTTCAGTCTCACATGTTTCCCGTCCACAGCACCAATGCAATTTGGAAAGTCAGTTCTGTCTAAAAACTGTTTGGCAATAATCTTCCAATCATCTTCAGTTTTTTCTGCCATATGAATAGGCTGTAGACATTGCCACAACTGCTCGCATGTATCCTTAACTATTTCTCTGATTGTAGTGGCTCCTAGTAGATATTCGTAGAGTAATGAGCGAAAGCTATTTTCAGTTGCAAGGTATCTGGAAGAAATAATATTCAGTAACAGCATTAATATTTATTCATAGAAGTATTAAGGTAAATACTTAAAATAAATTATATACAGTGATAATTTCATTTATGACACGTAAAGAAATTCAAAGGAAGTGGAAAAATCTGAAGGACTGCTTCGCGAAAGAACTAGCATCACAGAAAAAAGTCTTCGTCTGGCGAGGCTGCAAGAAAACGGAGGAAATATCTATACTTCGATGCAATGTTATTTCTGCTCCCTCAAATGGAAGACAGACCGACCATCAGCAACATCGAAATTATGCCCAGTAGCACAGGAAACAAGGAAGTAGGTTCTCCCCCCAGTTTGTATTCACAAAACAACAACGATACTGTACAGAGCACAAAAGTACGACATCCTACGAAAAGAGGAGCCAAGAAGGTTACGTCCTACGAGGAATCTCTATTAAATGTATTAAAAGACAGACAAAAAGAAGAAGTTAACGAGGATAAGAATTTTACGTTAATGCTTGTCCCAATGCTGGCAAGGTTAAACGAAGAACAGAAACATTACGCGAAAATAGAAATACTGAATGTGATGAGGAATGCCAGATATTATCACCTTTCACCGATTTTTCCACAGCATCCGAACATGTGTTATAACACAACTCAAGCGACTTATAATACCACTCAAGAAACTTACTCTCCACCATCTTCATTCGTTCAACTGTATTCTTCAAATGTCCTAAATGAAACGGAACCTCCACAAAATTTGTTCGTGTGCTCCTCTGCTGACAAACGCAACGAGACCACAGAAACCTCTATGTGCAACATGGTTTTGCAGTTTTCTCATGAAACAAGTTTGTCAGTTTCGACTTGCAGTAGTGATTTTCTTGATGTATCTGATCAGTAATGTAAAATGGCAACAACAATTGTTGAATGAAATGATTCTCTTGATGTATCTAATCAATAATGTAAAAGGGCAATAAAAACTGTTGAATGAAATAATGTGTGCTTACCTCAAAGTCACTGATAAGCGCTCCTCAGGTGGTATACACTTCCTCCATGTCGTATCTTGTTTTGTTATATTCGGTCCTACTGTCTGAAGCAGTGTATCAAAACTATTCTTACTCATTCGATAGTATTGAAAGAATTTATTTGGGTGATTTTGTAACTCTTCGTGTAATTTGTAAAACTGCCCTTTCACTAGTCTTTGACTTATAATCGGATGCACCCAGTAACGACATTTGCGCTGTTTGGTCGCTCTTCTTCGTAGTAAAAGCGCCACCAAACAAGCTGTTTCGATGAAATCCATGCTGGTACTGAGAGTAGTTGCGATTTTCCTGCCGCTGTGTGCGCACCACAATGTACTTCCGCGACAGCGATTGTTAAGTCTCGCCGACTGAAAAATCGCCTGTGCGCGCCTAGCCTAACGCCTCAGTTGTGCGACTGGATTCGTGATTTCCTGTCAGAAAGGTCACAGTTCGTAGTAATAGACGGAAAGTCATTGAGTAAAACAGAAGTAATATCCGGCGTTATAGGCCCTCTATTGTTCCTGATCTATATTAACGACACAGGAGGCAATCTGAGTAGCCGTCTTAGATTGTTTGCTGACGATGCTGTCATTTACCGTCTTGTAAAGTCATCAGATGATCAAACCGACTTGCAAAATGATTTATACAAGATATCTCTGTGGTGCGTTAAGTGGCAATTGGCCCTGAACAAGGAAAAGTGTGAAGTCATTCCCATGAGTACTAAAAGAAATCAGCTAAATTTCGATTACGCGGTAAGTCACACAAATCTGAAGGCTGTAAATTCAACTAAATACTTAGGGATTACAATTACAAATAACCTAAATTGGAATGATCACAGTCGGCCGGAGTAGCCGAGTGGTTCTAGGCGCTACAGTCTGGAACGGCGCGACCGCTACGGTCGCAGGTTCGAATCCTGCCTCGAGCATGGATGTGTGTGATGTCCTTAGGTTGGTTAGGTTTAAGTAGTTCTAAGTTCTATGGGACTGATGACCTCCGAAGTTAAGTCCCATAGTGTTCAGAGCCATTTTTTGGAACGATCACATAGATATTATTGTGGGTAGAGCAAACCAAAGACTGCGATTCATTGGCAGAATACTTAGAAGGTGCAACAGGTCTACTAAAGAGACTGCTTACACCACGCTTGTCCGCTCTATTCTGGAGTATTGCTGTGCTGTGTGGGATCCGCATCAGGTGGGACTGACGGATGACATCGAAAAAGTACAAAAAGAGCAGCTCGTTTTGTATTATCGCGAAATAGGGGAGATAGTGTCACACACATGATACGTGAATTCGAGTGGCAATCATTGAAACAAAGGAGTTGCGACGAGATCTTCTCATGAAATTTTAATCACCAGTTTTCTCCTCCGATTGCGAAAACATTCTGTTGCACCTACCTGCATAGGGAGAAATGATCATCACGATGAAATAAGAGAAATGAGGGCTCGCACAGAAAAATTTAAGTGCTCGTTTTTCCCGCGGAACGGTAGAGAGACAGCTTGAAGGTGGTTCATTGAACCCCCTGACAGGCACTCTATTGTGAATAGCAGAGTAATCAACTAGATGTAGATGTAGATGCGTCATATCACCAGGCCGCAATTATTCGCGACTGGTTTGAAGAACATTCTGGAGTATTCGAGCGAATGATTTGGCAACCCCGATCGTCGGACATGAATCCCAGCGATCATTTATGGACACAATCGAGATGTGAGTTCGTACACAAAATCCTGCACCGGCAACGGTTTCGCAATTACGGACGGTCATAAAGGCGGCATGATTCAGTATTTCTGCAGAGGGCTTCCAACAGCTGGCCGGCCGGTGTGGCCGTGCGGTTCTAGGCGCTTCAGTCTGGAACCGCCCGACCGCTACGGTCGCAGGTTCGAATCCTGCCTCGGGCATGGATGTGTGTGATGTCCTTAGGTTAGTTAGGATTAAGTAGTTCTAAGTTCTAGGGGACTAGCCGGCCGAAGTGGCCGTGCGGTTAAAGGCGCTGCAGTCTGGAACCGCAAGACCGCTACGGTCGCAGGTTCGAATCCTGCCTCGGGCATGGATGTTTGTGATGTCCTTAGGTTAGTTAGGTTTAACTAGTTCTAAGTTCTAGGGGACTAATGACCTCAGCAGTTGAGTCCCATAGTGCTCAGAGCCATTTTCTAGGGGACTGATGACCACGGATGTTATGTCCCATAGTGCTCAGAGCCATTTTTTTTCCAACAACTGCTTGAATTCATGCCATGACAAGTTGCTGCACTACGCCGTGTAAAAGTAGGTGGGACACGATATTAGGAGGTATCCCATGGCTATTATCACCTCAGTGTATAATGTGTGTTGACCTTAGAGCGGTAGTACGTCGAAAAGCAAGTAGATGCGAAACGCAAAAAGCAGTCTTTCACTGGGAGGACAGAAAATTTTCATCTTCTCCTGTTAGTGAAACCATTGGTTGCATTTTTACGTATGTTCTTTGGCGATACTGAAATAGCATTCTTTCTTCGAGTGCTGTTTCAAAAAGATTCATCCAATTTCATTAGGTTATGTTCTACAATGAAGAGTCTGCAAGAATGAATATAGAAACTCGAGATAAATTTTAACATATTAATCAAAAGTAAACGTTTACCTTGGTGCGAGTTACAAATTGGTGCTTAGTGTGGTTGGTAGTGGGGGATGCCCTGGCGCCGTTACAGAAATCATTCAGCTGGTATGTCGGACATCTGGCACTTCCGGCAACTGCGACATTTCATTTTTCAGCTCGACGGAGCACCACTGTTCTCACATGCCTGTCACAGCATTTCTTAACAATGAGCTGCGTCAGCGGCGGACAGGTCGTAACTGGCGTACGGACCTCGCGCTGCACCATTGGTCTCCAAGGTCCCCCATTTCACGGTTCGTATTTTACATGTGGGTTTTGTAAAAGGCTGCGTGTGTCTCCACTTTCCAACAACTCTGAAGTGCGATGCTACATAAATACAACAGTAATTTCCAATATGTCCGCAGAAATATACAATGCACTTGATTATCATTGCCATTAGAAAGATTCGCCAGAATAGCTACTTATAATAATTTATCTTCATTAGCTACAGTCTGTTTCTTCATTTATCTCCATTGTCAAATACCTGCGAAAAAACTGTGGTAAGACCGTGTATAAATGTGAATGTTGTTTGTGTTAAAGCGCCTATATTGTACACACATCTAGAATGACGTGACGTCCGTATTACGTCCCTTGTGAGCTGTCATATAACTTTCAAATCTTTTATTAGATGGTTAATGATGTAAATATATTGAAATTATACGTTAATTATGGTTGATAGTAGTTTGACAGTTCTACTATTAGGACGTTATTTGTTTACAAAGATTCTAAAGTTATAACGTCGTAAGAGTTCGACTGACTACGATGGTTCAAATGCCTCTGAGCTCTATGGGACTTAATTTCTGAGGTCATCAGTCCCCTAGAACTTAGAACTACTTAAACCTAACTAATCTAAGGACATCACACACATCCATGCCCTTCGGAACCGCGAGATTGCTACGGTCGCAGGTTCGAATCCTGCCTCGGGCATGGATGTGTGTGATGTCCTTAGGTTGGTTAGGTTTAAGTAGTTCTAAGTTCTAGGGGACTGATGACCTCAGATGGTAAGTCCCATAGTGCTCAGAGCCATTTGAGCCATTTGAGCCACATCCATGCCCGAGACAGGATTCTAACCTGCGACCATAGCGGTCGCGCGGCTCCAGACTGAAGCGGCTAGAACCGCTCGGCCACCCCGGCCGGCTGACTATGATGGTAAACATACAGGATCTTTCCATAACAGCGTGCAAAAATGTAACAGGACATATAGAATGCTGAACAATTTTAGGTAGAGAACCTGGGTTCGTGGAAGCCAGCTTAAGGAGATGCGGAAGTAAACTTGTGTACCGCTTCGTCTAGCATTACTGTTTCCCCGCCTGTTTACAACTAACATGCGTACAAGTTTACACGTACTGTACTGTTTATTTACATGTACATTGTTTATTTCCTGCAAGCAATTAAGGAGAACGTGCCTGGGCCGGCATCGTAGGCGACAATCTCATTGGGCCACACCTTCCACCTGGCCGTCTGAATGGCCACCTGTACTTGAGGTCCGTGCAAAGAGTTTACCTGAGTTGTTGGAGAACGTACCCGTGGCTGTTCGTGAGACGATGTGGATACAACGTGACGGTGCACCGGCTCATTTCAGTGTGGATGGCCGTAACCGTCTAATGCTGTAATAAGTAATAATAATGAGTGTATAGCATTAGTGGCCGGGAGACCCCTCGCGGAGCGGTTCGGCCCCCGCTCCACAAGTTCTTTAACGCCAGTTATACTTGCGAGTGAATGAGGATGAAATGATGATGAAAGACACACAACACCCAGCCGTCTTGAGGCAGAGAAAATCTCTGACCCCGCCAGGGATCGAACCCGGGACACCGTGCGCGGGAATCGAGAACGCTACCACAAGACGCGGACTACTTCCTGGTCGCTGGATTAGAAGGAGAGGTCCTGTTCCATGCCCTACGAGGTCTCCTGATCTGAATTCCCTATATCATTTCCCATGGGAATTTCCATAGTCGCTTGTGTATGACTCCCAGTGGATAAGGTGATGGAATTACTTGCCAGAATTGTAGCTACCTGTGACGTGATTCGAAACACACCAGCGATATTTGCCAGGATGCGTGAGAAACGTTTTCGCCTATTTCATGCTTGCATTGAGCTGATGGCCCTTACTTTCAGTACATTCTGTGAGATATGATACAGGTGGTACTTTCATTGCGTCGATGATGGTATTTGCAGTTAACTGTAAATTATGTAAATAAAAAGTACACAATAATTGATTTTATTCCTATTATCTCCCCAAGCTGGCTTCTCCGACCCCTGGCTCCCCGCTTAAAATCGTTCAGTGGAGCATCCTCTATGTCCCGTTATATTGTTCCACATTCTTACGTAAACACCCTGTTTAACGTCGTAAGAACAGAAGTGTCAAACTACTATCAAACCATAATTAACGTATTATTACAGTATATTTGCGTCATTTACCATCTAATCGAAGTATTTACAGTTATAAGACAATTCGTTAGCGATGTAATATGGAACTCACATCATTCTAGAAGCGAGTAAAATGTCTTCGCTTTGCTGGCCGGGGTGGCCGAGCGGTTCTAGGCGCTACAGTGTGGAATCGCGCGACCGCTACGGTCGCAGGTTCGAATCCTGCCTCGGGCATGGACGTGTTTGATATTCTTAGGTTAGTTAGGTTTAATTAGTTGTAAGTTATAGGGGACTGATCACCTTAGAAGTTAAGTCCCATAGTGCTCAGAGCCGTTTTGTCGTCGCTTTAATATAAATGATATTCACATTTATAACGGTCTCACCACAGTTTTGCTGTCAGTTATTTGTAAAAAGCGTCTGTCACTAACAAAGATTAATTATTGTAAGCAGCTATTCTTGTGCATCTTTCTAACAATAATATATTATGCTGCTGGCCCTAAAGAAGCAAACAAGAAGTTTGATTATCGTCTGGATCTTCTTCGTCCATCTGGTGGAGGGCAAATTGCACAGCAGTGAATCTTAAATGAAAACTTCGATCACACCTGTAACTCAAAAAAAAAAAAAAAAATGTACACATGTCAAAAGTTTACCGTTGTAAAATCGGATAGTTATTTTGGAAATTAAATCTTTGTAATCCTACGCCTAAGCTAAATTTCGTCGTCAGTTTCAGTACTCATTCATGTGAGAGACAGATGACAGAAACATTATGACCCTCTTCTTAACGGGGCGTTGCTCCTAATGTTGGACGCATTACGGCACCGAGTCCATGTGGTAAGGATTCTACAAGCCTTTGGAAAATTTTCCCAGGTATGACGCATCAGATTGTTTAGGCACAGGTGACACAATTCCCATAAATTGTAAGTTGGCGCCCGATGTCGTCCGAGATGCGTGCGATCCGGTTCATACCAGCGTAATTTGGTAGGCAAGGCATCAGTGTGAGTTCACTATCGTGCTCTCAAACAGCTGTAGCGGATAGTGTGAATGGAAAGGGTGATGCACACTAGGCAAGCAGTCGCGCTCAGAGGAAAGATTATCACGGATATAATCTCGCGGACCATTGTCTTCAGCCTGCGGCGACGTTGTGACAGTTATCCTGATGGAAGATGTGAACGGCGTCAGGGAAATCAAGCATGATGCAGGTGGCGCACAATAATGTTGACATAGTCCACAGCTTCCTTCAGTTACTACCATAGGTCTCCAGAAGCCCAAGTGAATGTCTCTCTTTGCACAATACTGCCACAACAGGCCTGCATCCGTGTCGCGATATACGTGTCATGCAGCTGTTCGCCTGGATTATTCAGTATCTGGACACGATTGTCAACTTCGTGAGGCAAGAAACATGATTCATCCAACGAGGGGATACGTTTACATTACTCAACGGTCCAACGTCGACGATCTAGTGCCCTCTGAAATCGCAACAACGTGCACCGAGTGGTCTGCTCCGAGTCACCTGTGTCTGCACCAGAATTGCACTCTGTCATCAACTCTGCCACGGATCGGCGTCTATTCTGAGTTACAGATCGGGCAAGCCTTCGAGCTCCACATACTGTAATGAGGCGTTGACGTCCAACAGCTCGTCGCCTAACCGTGGTTTCACCGTCTTTCAACCAGTTGCTTTAGATTCTCAAGAAATTACTATGCGAAAAGCCGGCCAATTTCGCCGTTTCCAAGATGGTCGTGACCAGGTGCTGGGCGATAATAATCTGCCTTTGGTCAAAGTCGCTTACGTCAGTGGATTCCTGAATTTTCGGTCCGTATCGTCGTTGGAATTATTCCCCACTCGTCCCTTCTCCGACTGCATATTTTTCTTACGGTGTCACGTGCCTGCAACATTATGAGGCGACATTCAATCTCGCAATGGGCAGTGGTCATAATGCTTTTTGCTCAACAAATGGCTCTGAGCACTATGGGACTCAACTGCTGAGGTCATTAGTCCCCTAGAACTTAGAACTAGTTAAACCTAACTAACCTAAGGACATCACAAACATCCATGCCCGAGGCAGGATTCGAACCTGCGCCGTAGCGGTCTTGCGGTTCCAGACTGCAGCGCCTTTAACCGCACGGCCACTTCGGCCGGCTTTGCTCAGCAGTATACAATCAAGTGAAAACGGATGAACCCCTTGAAATAACATGTGCATTGAATGCACATTCAAGTCGTATGAATGTGTTGTGTTTACGTAGTTGTTGCGGGCTATTATAGAAGTAACGGGAAAAGAAAGTGTGAAATCCTTTCTTCTAACCTAAGTCTCTCGAACATCAACAAAATGGATTCAATTCTTAACCGCCTCTGTAGGACAACTACAGTGTAGGAAGCCAACACACTAAGTGACAATGCAGACATCGAGACTGTAACGCGTGTCATTAGCGCGCAGTGTCCAAACTAGGAACTCTACAGCACAACGTATCTTCCGTGCACGAATAAATATCTGTATGATTTTCTCCACCGGAATTTGACTTTGTTCGAGAACACACTCCTAGTGTTCCTTTGCGATCTCGTCCACCGATACAGGTCACTGTTGTTAAATAACAAGATGTAATTTGTACAGAAATGCAGAATTAATTGGCGAAAGACGTAACAGCTCGGAATAGTTTACGAACACAGTAACATTGTTTCCAGAAAACTGAACAGTGAACCAGCGTTACTATCAAAGATTCTTCAATGACTGTTCCAGTAAATAGCCGAAACTATCGCTATACTCAGAAAAATTGTCACGCTTTTACCAAGTCGGGGTCGTAAATTTTACCTCACTGCTCGTATGCTCTCGGCTCCCTTTAATGTGACTAAGGACTTCATTGTTCTGAAAATCATTTTGTCTTCTCACATCCCAAACGCTAGACACACAAAGACTTCATTAAGTCCATTCATTTGCGAAATATCGCACGAGTTTTGCAATATGGATAAGAGAAGTGACGAATTCTTTCTCTGAAAGTGACTAATTCTTTTTTCGCCTGACTACAATACGTATATCACCACGTTACCTCGGGAACGTAGCTAAAATGCAAATTAGGCGATTGGTAATGGATCCTAATGCCTTCATTTATAGTCAGGGCGTTTTGTCTGAGCGTTTTATCTCAATTAAGCCAGGCGAACGTCGGATAGAGAGGCGTTGGACAGTTTCCAGCACGATTTTCCGTTCAGAATGCTAATAATCGGGACAGTGGGAACCAGAGTTCTCGTATCGGCAGAGGTGTCACAGGAACTCTTGCGAAGTCATAGGCTGCAACAAGTAGCTTGTAATCGAAAGTCTTTGCTATGCAGTATCTTTCTTCTCTGCTAATCAACGGAGGTCGAAATGAACGTTCACAATTTACATTCATCTATACGTTCACATTCGTCTGTGTATCCTCAAACCCTCCTGAGAAATTATGTAATAGGTCCACTGACACAAACATCGATGTTCCTTGTGGGTACCTAAAGCAAAGTGTTAAAAGCTTGTGCTGTAAATTTTAATTAAATTACACAACATATACAGAGTCTGAAACTAATTAAAAATGTTATACATAGGTGTTGATTAGACAATTCTCAGTTTTTTCTGTCTACAACTTTTAGATATTCTTGTGAACAATTAATCCGGTTTTATTGATGTAAATGTTGCTCTTTTCTTCCAAGCAGTAAATGCGATTGTTGTAGTATGTCTGTGGAAGACATGTTAAAAAAACGGCTTAAGTGAAGTGGTTGATACTTATCAACTTTCTTTTTAGAATAACTGAACTCTGCATACGATTGCATGTGATAGGGTAAAGTATAAACTACAAATAGTTTCTTTCAATTAGTCGGCCGAAGACAGGGGATAAATACTAGACTTAAGAAAGAAAAATATCAAATTTATAAAAGTAAATCGGCCGAAAGATAGAAGGCTGGCGAGGAGGGTTACTAAAATTTAGCACGGCTATTATAATTAGAACTGTATCTGTTTATGAAAAGACAGATTACTTTCCAGTTACTTCTACAGTTCACAGATCGTACACTTATTCTTATTTAAAGCAGTATGAAAGTGAGGTGCAGGGAACATGCATCGTTGTACTTAAAAGAAAATGTAGGAGAATTATGACTGATGGTATACGTATCGACACTAGACTCATAAAATACTGCAACTTCAGTTATTACAGAAATTACCACATAATAGAAACTAGCAACCTACATGTTGATACCCGGGTACGGATTGAAGGTCTCTTCGCAGTCTACGTCGTTCATATTACACCTTAATGTCAGCGCACAGATATATTGCAGATGTAAACCGCTTGCAAATTTCAGGTTTGAGCTGCAGTCATTAACAGAAACGTATAACAGCATATGGATTGTTTTGCATTATACCCTACAATAAAAGAAATACGTGGCCATGAAATGAAACTAACCGTCGAGACGGAGCCACTGTTTCAGAACGGTACTGCCGTCATACGCCGATCTATCACTGGAAACAGTGGAGTATGACTTTAACGATCACCCAAATTACACCCAAAAAAGAGACTCGGGAAGAAGAAGAAGAGTAGCCAAAGCGGCGATATCAGACTGTGTGAAAGGGTGCCAGGTGGCGAGGTGAAACCAGTCTCCTGATTTGAGTAAACCTGTGTCTCTATATTGTGAAGACACACACCACCCCCAGGAACTGTCGCTCTCCCTGTTATGCCCAAGGTTGCCTGAATGCAAAAGAACCTATTTGGCCCTGTCTTCAATGACAATTCGTAGGATGATAATTATATGATATAATAATATATATAATTTACATTATATCAAATTATCTCCCCCAAAAATGTGATTAAGTGCAAGATATTGTGATGTGTTTCTATAATTACTGATATGATAGTGGCATGTAATATCACAATGAGAACTGCTTGCCGGCCGGGGTGGCAGAGCGGTTCTAGGCGCTACAGTCTCGAACCGCGCGACCGCTACGGTCAGAGGTTCGATTCCTGCCCCGGGCATGAATGTGTGTGATGTCCTTAGGTTAGTTAGGTTTAAGTAGTTCAAAGTTCTAGGGGACTGGTGACCTCAGAAGTTAAGTCCCATAGTGCTCAGAGCCATTTGAACCTTTTGAGAATTGCTGCTTTAAAGCAGAAATGAATCTGATCTTTTAATATTACAACAGATGGCAACAAGTTTCCATGAATAATAATTCGTGTTTGGAAAAGTTGATGTGCGTGCCTATTAAATGATTGTAGTCCCCTTTCCTCTGCTGTGAGTGGGCTGACTATCGTAACAAATTGCTAAATCGCTAACTTGTGGTAAAGTGATCGAGTAATGAAATACACCTACAGAATCCGACTGGTAAATTAGATCTGCCGTGGGCACTGTGCAGGGAGGCGCCGTGCTGAGGGCGTCAAAAAATAACTGAGTCCCTACCTCGCCGGAGCTGAAAAATACTTTACTCGACATTGTGCTCGATTCGTGTGGAGTCAGCTATCAGCAGTGGGCTGCAATTAAGAGTACTGGCCACTCTGATGAACTGTGGCAGTTGACGATGTTCCGATAAGTCGCGATATCAAACCCGAGTTTTGCTGACCGGCTGTACGGATGAGCGCTTACAAAAACTGTGTCCAGGCCACTGAGAGGGTGAATACTCCAACCCAAGTTATCTCCGGTCTCTACTTCACGTCCCCTGCTCTCTCAGACGGTCCAGAATAGAGTTGGAAAAATTTGGAAATTTATGGTAAGATACTATGGGACCAAACAACTTAATCTATCTTAAACTAAGTTACGCTAAGGACAACACACACATCCGTGCCCGGGGGAGGACTCGAACCTCCAAGTGGGTGGGAGGGGGGGGGGGTTCGGTCGCGGTGGCCGTGCGGTTCTAGGCGCTTCAGTTCGGAACCGCGTGACTGCTACGGTCGCAGGTTCGAATCCTGCCTCGGGCATGGATGTGTGTGATGTCCTTAGGTTAGTTAGGTTTAAGTAGTTCTAAGTTCTAGGGGACTGATGCCCTCAGGTGTTAAGTCCCACAGTGTTCAGAGCCCTTTGAACCATTTTTTTTTGGGGGGGGGGGGGAGGAGGGTAGCTGCGCGAAGCGTGACAAGGCGCCTAAGACCACGCGTCCACCCCGCGCAGCAGTAGGGTTCCGAGAGGAAATATTTTCTCTACCGGAAACTCCGAAAAAAATTAAGTTGCGCCGTCCCCAGCAAGCAGCATTGCTGCCAATAGTGGCTGGTCGCGGATCGTAGTGCCAATCACAAGTGTACTAATTGCTGCACACAACCCTCCAAAACACCATGAAAAATCCTACTCCAAATCAGAGGCTTACCGCGAAAATTAGCGGCGCCCTCTTACGTCTACAAGAATCACCCACTGTCAGCCAATGCTTGCTCCTTTAATGCCCACGCGGGAAGGCTGTGGCACGGGAACAGTAACGGACATTACAAAATACTGTGCCTGCATGAGGCGCCAGCTTGGCAGACATACCGCTTTCACCAAGCTGAGATTCTAAGAACTAAGTGATACAAAGCCTGACTGCCCTGGCCCACACACCACGGTGTCATGCTGGCAAATTCTACGAAATCCTCACTGGCTTTCCTCCGGTTAAAAGGAAGCTGAGGGCACCCTTGAAAAAGAGCAGCCGCGACCATCTCTACTGTGACCTGGGCCCGACTTCCCTGTTACCAGGAAGACACGTCCACAGAGAACCGTCCCGTGCATCTCTCCCACACAGAATGCCCCCCCCCCCCCCCCCCCAAGAGATCTTGGAAAATGTAGCAAATGGGGTATGATCCATCAACTGATTTAATTCGAGAAGAGTGTAATTAAAGCCTTTGATACTCGATCACTTTCCTATCGACACCCTCCGAGAGGGCAGTTAAAGAAAGTAAATGAGAGACGACAAGTCAAAAGGATTTGGCATCTCTCATGTGCATTCACGCGAGAAGAAACATTTCTAATGTTGCAGTCGGATGAGGAGACTGAATGTGCTGCTAGGTAGTAGACTTTTCAGGTGACTGAGGTATTCCAGGCCGTGTTTGCATAACACAATTTTATGATCGTATGTAGCTAAATATTGAAGACTGGCCAGTAGACTGAATTAAGAACAGATGATCGATATTTTAGATTAGGGAAACATTTCTTGCAGTGATGAATCTTGCTATCAGTATTCAGTATAAAAATGGAAAAAACATTTTCAGCAGCCTCTTATCAGTAACACCCTCTTAATTGTACAGTGGGATGGACGTAATTTTTTTCGACGGGAATTTATAAAAGCTGCATAAGAATAAATCATTATAATGAGACCTTATTTAACGAGTCAGTGAATGATGAAAAATAGTAACAGACGATCAATTCCATACCACAGTGTCGTTATTTTTATGAAGAACCAGAGAAGCTATATTACCTACGACGTTTCAGTGAATATAATAAGTAAAATATTTTTCTGACCTGCAGGTTTGTACTCTGCGACCCACTGTACATATGTAGCGTAGGATACGTGGTGTCTCCTGTCCTCCTTATATTTCTTTGGTGAAAAAAGACGAAGTGCGTTCATATATGTGTGTGAACCAGCACTCGCCTGATTTTACTGTCGGAATTATAAGACTATAGTCTTGTGCAGCTACATAATACGTTGACTCACCCAGGGAGATTAAATAATACGTTGACTCACAAAGGAAGCAAGTTCTCAGAATTTAAAGAAGATTAACAAGATTCCTTTCGTTACGGACACTGTTTTCGTTTTAGCGTCCTTTTCTGGAACTCCCAGAGCGTAGATCTTTATCGTGTCATCATTAATAAACAAAACCATGATTATTTAACTTATGAGAGTGATATCTTGCCGTTTCTATTACCACAAAAGCGTGTTCGTGTGCATTGGTCTTTTTCATTCGTTGTTTGATCTCCTGAGCTGAAATACTAATTTAATTATGAAACTTTGATAAAGACTTTCATGTGCGTGTTTGTGATTCTTGGGCGTCATGTGGAAAAAATGCTTCCGATGATCCTTATATCTTAATTTAGTAGTAGCAACGTGCGTTTATACCGTCAGCGGAAAAACTTTCCATGCAAGACAAGAAGGAAATAATATTCTTTGCTCTTATAAACTGATAACTTTGATTTCAACGATGCATATATCACGACGATCATACAGTTTCGCCAAACCTTGTGACCTCTTATCAGCATTCGATGATTGACAGAATCCGGAGCAAGAATGACTAAACAGGATCAAAGGCACCCAGCCAACTTTCGTACAACATTTGAATTCCGTGGACAATATTCGTTCAGTAAACGTTCGCTAGCCGAATTAAGTGAGAACTACGAAAATTTACCCACCTGTGGTATTTTTTACTGATAAGAGAAAGAGAGAGTGAGAGAGAAAGAGAAACAGAAAGCGGGAAGCGGGGGGGGGGGGGGGGGGTGAGGGGGAGGGAGGGAGGGACGTGAAAAAAGTTTATGTCCTTTGAGAAAATATCATGTTTGTCTCTTGCAAGAAGGAACGGGTCGACTGCAATGCTTTCCAGAGTCTTACTGACATATACCGTAAACATTCAGATACCCTGTGGCCTTAACTGACAGTCCGCAGCTCGTGGTCGTGCGGTAGTGTTCTCGCGTCCCGCGCTCGGTTTCCCGGGTTCGATTCCCGGCGGGGTCAGGGATTTTCTCTGCCTCGTGATGACTGCGTGTTGTGTGATGTCCTTAGGTTTAAGTAGTTCTAAGTTCTAGGGGACTGAGTACCGTAGATGTTAAGTCCCATAGTGCTCAGAGCCATTTGAACCTTAACTGAGAGAACTAAATAATTCGAGAATATTTGTCCTAGTTCTGCAATACCGCACGGCGCTTACATGAGAAATTAGCCGACCTACCCCGATCAGCATTATTCTTCCACGCCCCAAACTTAGAATGAACTCCTTCAATAACGCTTTTTTTAAATTCTTAGGAGCGTGTACGTGAGTTTCGGGCACTTTCCTCGTGCTTGGGAGAGACGTGTTTCAGACGCAGTCATATCTCACTGACTTACATTGACTTTGATTTTCCTCAGCCTCTTGCTTCGAATGCCAGAAAGGTCCATTGAGAAATGCCAATAATCGTCCATTCTTCCTTTCTGGAAATTAAGTCGATAGTTATCTTAACTCTAAACATACGGTTTCTTCTGATACGGACTCGGAGAAGTACATTAGAGTTGGTAAAAAGGAAAATTGCGAATAAACAACTCGTGGACGACAAGGAACGAGAGCTTGAATATGGATAAGGTTTGTAAAGAAATTAGTCGCGTCCTTTTCGAAGGTGTCGTCGAGATATTAACTTTAATCGATTCAGAAAAATTTCGGAACATCTGAATACGGATGGCCGAACACCGATTTAAACGCCACTTCTTCCAAATGTTTTAACCACTGAGCCACATCGTTCAGTATTAGTCATGTGGAACGTACTGCTCTTTTTTGGTGTCATAATCGTCAGAGTACAAATTAAGACTAAAAAAATAAAGGAGTCATAGGTACGACAACATATCTCACAAATACACTTACAGCCGATGACAGAAAGTAGGGCAAGTAAAGACACTACTGGCCATTAAAATTGCTACACAATCAAGATGACGTGCTACAGACGCGAAATTTAGCCAACAGGAAGAAGATGAGGTGATATCAAATGATTAGCTTTTCAGAGCATTCACACATGGCTGGCGCCGGTGACGATACCTACAACGTGCTGACATGAGGAAAGTTTCCAACAGATTTCTCATACACAAACAGCAGTTGACCGGCGTTGCCTGGTGAAACGTTGTTGTGATGCCTCGTGTAGGGAGAAGAAATGCGTACCATCACGTTTCCGACTTTGATAAAGGTCGGATTGTAGCCTATCACGATTGCCGTTTATCGTATCGCGTCATTGCAACTCGCGTTGGTCGACATCCAATGACTGTTAGCAAAATATGGAATCGGTGGGTTCAGTAAGATAATACGGAACGCCGTGTTGGATGCCAACGGCCTCGTATCACTAGCGGTCGAGATGACAGGCATCTTATCCGCATGGTTGTAACGGATCGTGCAGCCACGTATCGAACCCTGAGTCAACAGATGGGGACGTTTGGAAGACAACAACCATCTGCACGAACAATTCGACGACGTTTGCAGCAGCACGGACTATCAGCTCGGATACCATGACTGCGGTTACCCTTGACGCTGCATCACAGACAGGAGCGCCTGCGATGGTGTACTCAACGACGACCCTGGGTGGACGAATGGCAAAACGTCATTTTTTCGGATGAATGTAGGTTCTGTTTACAGCATCATGATGGTCGCATCCGTGTTTGGCGAACTCGCGGTGAACGAATATTGGAAGCGTGTATTCGCCATCGCTATACTGACGTATCACCCGGCGTGATGGTATGGGGTGCCATTGGTTACACGTCTCTGTCACTTCTTGTTCGCATTGACGGCACTTTGAACAGCGGACGTTACATTTCAGGTGTGTTACGACCCGTGCCTCTACCCTTCATTCGATCCCTGCGAAACCCTACTTTTCAGCAGGATGATCTACGACCGCAAGTTGGAGGTCCTGTACGGGCCTTACTGGATACAGAAAGTGTTCGACTGCTGCCTTGGCCAGCACATTCTCCAGATCTCTCACCAATTGCAAACGTCTGGTCAATGGTGGCCGAGCAACTGTCTCGTCACAATACGCCAGTCACTACTCTTGATGAACTCTGGTATCGTGTTGAAGCTGCATGGGCAGCTGTACCTGTACGCGCCATCCAAGCTCTGTTTGACTCAGTGCCCAGGCGTATCTAAGCCGTTATTACAGATTGTTCTGGGTACTGATTTCTCAGGATCTATGCACCCAAATTGCGTGAAAATGTAATGACATGTCAGTTCTAGTATACATATTTGTCCAATGAATACCCGTTTATCATCTCCATTTCTTCTTGGTGTAGCAATTTTAATGGCCAGTAGTGTATGTCCATAAGGCAGCATTCTGGACATTGTTCGTAACACAAGGAGAAAAATGCTCTTATACGATCAATCGGCGTAAGAAAAATTTCCGTTCCTCGGCTGACAAGCTGACTGCGTCAAACGATGAACAACACTGATGCTGCTCACAAACGTCCCAAGTCAAATTACCGAGCGAGGTGGCGCAGTGGTTAAACACTGGACTCACATTCAGGAGGACGACGGTTCAATCCCGCGTCTGGCCGTCCTTATTTAGGTTTTCCGTGATTTCCCTAAATCGCTCGAGGCAAATGCCGGGACGGTTCCTTTCAAAGGGCACGGCCGACTTCCTTCCCCGTCCTTCCCTAATCCGATGAGAAAGTGACCTCGCTGTCTGGTCTCCTTCCTCAAAACAACAACAATCAAGTCAAATTCGAAACCTGAACGCTACGAAGAAGGTGAAAAGTTTCGAAACGGAATAAAAAAAAAAAAACACATTCAAAACATAACGGTGAGCAAGAAGTTTTCATTAGAAGGCCGTACAGTCTAGAACTGAAATCACCGTGAGCATTGAGGCAATCATCTCATCGACTCACCAGATTGAAGAAACACCCATTTGGTAAAACACCGTGCTGCACATACCTGTCCGACCGGAACCATCGATACTTCAAGGCCTTCTTAAAGGGACCGAAGGCGTGATAACCGCACGGGGGGAGCTCAGAACTGTAGGGACAGTGCTCGCCTGTCGCCGACTTGAGGTGGTGTAACTTCTGCGTCATTAAATTTTCGATAAGAGGGCGTCTAGCGTCGAACCGTGACCAGACTGAACTAAGCGCTCCATTCCACAACGCTGGTTTTCAACAGATATGCTGTCCCGTAGACATTCTTCATTCTCCGATGGACGTGTACCGCTGATTGTCCTCTGGCCGCGAAGAACAGAATACAAGAAAGTTGGTCCTTTGTGGACCATAGGTAATGTTTCCACATTTACCGCACACACATCAGAAAGATACAAATGCCACACTAATCTCTTGCGTACATATCGGTGGTTATATACCCGCATCGGAGTCGCGCTGCTTTGCATAAACGCTGCAGCAACGCCATCAAGCGGAAATTTTTGATCGTCCCTTGTACCAAAATCAGGCACGTTTTATGCGTTGTGTACAATGATACGAGCCTTGAGAGTATATGGAGGAAGCTGCGCAGCTAGGTTGTCGGTAAGACGAAACCAGAAACTATTTTTAAGGTCTTATCTGTCGAACTGAAAGAATACTTAGAGTATCAGTGAGACCCCACGCTGCAAAGAACTATCACCAGCAACGACCCCAGACAACCACCAGTATATGGGTAACTCTTCAAGTCAAAGAAAAAGTTTTCAGAGTCCAAAAGCGTGTAATACGTATTATTTGTGGAGTACATTCACGGACGTCCTGTAGAAACCTCTTCAAAGAACTGGGTATACTAACTACTGCCTCTCAGTACATTTAGTCCTTAATGAAATTTGTCCTAAACAATATATCTATTTTTCCAACATACAGCTCAGTTCATACATACAATACCAGGTACAAAAATGATCTGCACAAGGACTTAAAAGCACTTACTTTAGTCCAAAAAGGGGTCCACTGCTCAGGAACACTCATCTTCAATAATTTGCCAACAAACATAAAAAATTTAGTTACAAATAAAGATCAGTTTAAAAGGAGCCTGAAAGACTTAATAGTGGCCAGCTTCTTCTACTCCATTGACGAATTTTTAATGGAAACAAATGATGTATTGTATATATT
Source organism: Schistocerca piceifrons (assembly GCF_021461385.2). Lineage (NCBI taxonomy): Eukaryota > Metazoa > Arthropoda > Insecta > Orthoptera > Acrididae > Schistocerca > Schistocerca piceifrons. Next base: position 742,769,727 of record NC_060138.1, read on the forward strand.
CATACTATTAGTATTATTATTTCAGCTTTAAAAAAATATTGACATGTTCCACATCCACGAGGATTTCCTCAGCACGGATCTATGGAACGAAAAACTAATCTAATCTAATCATCTTATATCAAATTCAGACACTTCTCATCTAAACCGCGCTGCAATAAAAGTATCAGCAAAGCACTGCTGAGAACTGCATTTGAAGCGAATAGTGACGAGGACGATATCATCACTAGCATGTTCAAGAATCTTGCGGGTGGTGGAGTAACAGTTCTGACATAAATACACTCCTGGAAATGGAAAAAAGAACACATTGACACCGGTGTGTCAGACCCACCATACTTGCTCCGGACACTGCGAGAGGGCTGCACAAGCAATGATCACACGCACGGCACAGCGGACACACCAGGAACCGCGGTGTTGGCCGTCGAATGGCGCTAGCTGCGCAGCATTTGTGCACCGCCGCCGTCAGTGTCAGCCAGTTTGCCGTGGCATACGGAGCTCCATCGCAATCTTTAACACTGGTAGCATGCCGCGACAGCGTGGACGTGAACCGTATGTGCAGTTGACGGACTTTGAGCGAGGGCGTATAGTGGGCATGCGGGAGGCCGGGTGGACGTACCGCCGAATTGCTCAACACGTGGGGCGTGAGGTCTCCACAGTACATCTATGTTGTCGCCAGTGGTCGGCGGAAGGTGCACGTGCCCGTCGACCTGGGACCGGACCGCAGCAACGCACGGATGCACGCCAAGACCGTAGGATCCTACGCAGTGCCGTAGAGGACCGCACTGCCACTTCCCAGCAAATTAGGGACACTGTTGCTCCTGGGGTATCGGCGAGAACCATTCGCAACCGTCCCCATGAAGCTGGGCTACGGTCCCGCACACCGTTAGGCCGTCTTCCGCTCACGCCCCAACATCGTGCAGCCCGCCTCCAGTGGTGTCGCGACAGGCGTGAATGGAGGGACGAATGGAGACGTGTCGTCTTCAGCGATGAGAGTCGCTTCTGCCTTGGTGCCAATGATGGTCGTATGCGTGTTTGGCGCCGTGCAGGTGAGCGCCACAATCAGGACTGCATACGACGGAGGCACACAGGGCCAACACCCGGCATCATGGTGTGGGGAGCGATCTGCTACACTGGCCGTACACCACTGGTGATCGTCGAGGGGACACTGAATAGTGCACGGTACATCCAAACCGTCATCGAACCCATCGTTCTACCATTCCTAGACCGGCAAGGGAACTTGCTGTTCCAACAGGACAATGCACGTCCGCATGTATCCCGTGCCACCCAACGTGCTCTAGAAGGTGTAAGTCAACTACCCTGGCCAGCAAGATCTCCGGATCTGTCCCCCATTGAGCATGTTTGGGACTGGATGAAGCGTCGTCTCACGCGGTCTGCACGTCCAGCACGAACGCTGGTCCAACTGAGGCGCCAGGTGGAAATGGCATGGCAAGCCGCTCCACAGGACTACATCCAGCATCTCTACGATCGTCTCCATGGAGAATAGCAGCCTGCATTGCTGCGAAAGGTGGATATACACTGTACTAGTGCCGACATTGTGCATGCTCTGTTGCCTGTGTCTATGTGCCTGTGGTTCTGTCAGTGTGATCATGTGATGTATCTGACCCCAGGAATGTGTCAATAAAGTTTCCCCTTCCTGGGACAATGAATTCACGGTGTTCTTATTTCAATTTCCAGGAGTGTATTTTTCCCCAGTGAATCGGATATGGCCCACTTAATGGAAATGAAGGATCGTTCGGCCTTTTCCTAAGAATGAAAATCTGCTATCACTCATTAGCTTATTACCTGTTACAGCCAATTCCAAGAAATATATTGCTCGTTGACCAAATTAATGAATACTTACGTAAATTAGACTTCCGTGAGAAATATCAGTCCGTTTTCGTAGACAGAATACCACATATACCGCTAATTAGTCACCACAGGCTTGAAATAAACCATAGCGAACGGTGAAACTACAATTTTCACACTACTAGACTTTAGCGAAGTATTTGATATGGTCAGTTTTGACATTCTACTTAAATGTTGTAGTCAAAATTTGTAGATAGTGAGCTCGATTGGTGTGAAAGTTATCTGAAAAGCTGGCAGCACCATGTTGTTCTTAAGTATGATAAGACTTCCTGAAACATCTTCACTCAAAAGTGCCTCAGGGGTCAACCCTTGGCCCACTATTGCTGTTCTTGTGTGTCGATGGTATCTCGTCAGTTCTGTCCTCCTGTTAATATCATTTCTAAGCTGATCTACATCTACATCTACATTGATACTTCGCAAGCCACCCAACGGTGTGTGGCGGAGGGCACTTTACGTGCCACTGTCATTACCTCCCTTTCCTGTTCCAGTCGCGTATGGTTCGCGGGAAGAACGACTGTCTGAAAGCCTCCGTGCGCGCTCTAATTTTACATTCGTGATCTCCTCGGGAGGTATAAGTAGGGGGGTGCAATATATTCGATACCTCATCCAGAAACGCACCCTCTCGAAACCTGGCGAGCAAGCTACACCGCGATGCAGAGCGCCTCTCTTGCAGAGTCTGCCACTTGAGTTTATTAAACATCTCCGTAACAGCCGTGTACCGCAAGTCTCTAGAGGAACGGAGGGTTCCAAATGATTGGAAAAGAGCGCAGATAGTCCCAGTCTTCAAGAAGGGTCGTCGAGCAGATGCGCAAAACTATAGACCTATATCTCTTACGACGATCTGTTGTAGAATTTTAGAACATGTCAATACTGTCACCGTGAAGATGAATGACAGTCCGACTTCAGTTGTGAGATGGAAGCTAGACTTATAGCTAACTGCTCATCGTTATTCCGCCAGCCACATTATGGTGTGTGGCGGTGGTTGTTCGTGTATCATTGTCACTTACCTTTCTCATTCCAGTACGAACGGTCCGCAGGAAGAACTATTTTTTGTCAGTCAGAAACCTCTCTAATTTTACCTCTGTAGACTTTTCGCGAGATGCACAGATGAAAGAAATATGTTTACTGACACGTCTACGAATGTATGCCGTTGAAATTTTAACAGCAAACCAATTTTGATGGAGAACATCTATCTTGCAGCGTCTACCACGGGGGTAGATGAGCAGACGCTTTCGTCCTTGCCGAAGGAAAATGTAACAAAAAGTGCTGCTCTTCTTTGTATCCTCTCTACTTTCTCTTTCGATAAAAGCCGGTATGGATAAGTGAAAAGCAAATTAAAATACAGGTGGAACGATGGTTTTGTAAGTTACTTTCCTTGGGGGTGGACTACACTTCTGCAGGATCTTCTAATGAATCTAGAATCTAACATTTGCGCAACCTGAGATTAGTTCTATGTGGTCGTTCCATTTTATGTTGTTCAGTGTACATACTCCCAGATGTGTAGGGCACGTGGCTGCGTCCAGTGTTTGATCTGCTATTGTGTGATCATACAGTATTGAGCCTTTCTTTCTATTTACTAGCATGCGGAATATGTTTCTAAACGATGAGGGTCAGCCGCCATTCCCTATACCAAGCGTCACTCTTGCATTTCGCTACAGTTTTCTAGCGTTACGACTTCTCCGTATCTTCCGTGAGAAATCTCATGGGACTTTCGGCGTTATCCACTGGGTCATTTACACATATATTGTGAACTGTATTGGTCCTGTAACACTCCCTAGCGTTGCGTCCGAAGGACTTCAGGTAAATGTAAGGAAGTCACAAGTAATTTAAATATTACATAAAAAATTATTTACTTCTGAATTTCACAAAAAAATGTCTGTCGTTCATCCCCTCGGTATCTCAGTGCCACCAGCTTAACTGCGCCTAAAATACGATAGTCACGGGCAGAGACATCTGCTGGTCTCTATACCCTCCAGGAATTCCCGGAACGTACACTCGTACAATCACTCGTTCTGCCGAACCTCCACTATTGTGATGTAATCCAACATAGCACAAGTCGTATAACTCTACACGGTTAGAACGCTTGTGTTAGTTGCACTTGCAACATCCTTCTATTTGGTCATGCCAGTGCCTCTTCTTCCGGTTATGGTGGTTGCGTCCTGACAAATTACGCAACTACAACACGCTGTGCCTACTTCATTTTCTCTTTAGCGCGCATGCAGTTCAGTATCTCATATCCTGTCAGTTCACAAGCGCAACACAAGGTCTCACTTATTTGTACTAAGCAAGCTGTGCTCACTAAAAAATATCGCAAACTCCACTGTTTCGCCTGTCCGCCTCTAGAAGAAGCTACCCTGCAATCTGCGCACAGTTCAATACCATGTTGCATTTAACAATAAGCTCAGCAAGTCCTATTGCCAACATAACTTTCCCATAAAAATTAACACGGACAGCCCGTTTTCTCTCTATGAAACAGTAAGGCAAAGGGCTCTCTCTTCTCCCATTTACGCGTCTTTCTCTCTTCTTTTCTCAGTTATCCGCGCAACTTTCTTCTCCTCTCTGTTCGTTACTTGTGTTTCTCACATTGGCCTTATTCCTACCCCTCACCCACCCCGTCTATCATATCCATTACTGTCAGTGCCCTCAATTTAGATCAGTGTTAGTCAAACTGATCCCCACCCCCACTAGTGGGCGTGCCACCTTTCCGATTGTGTGGTAGGCAGCAGTGATTTTAAAAATGTTTTCATTAGGTTTTCATAAAATTGTGTCATAAAGTGTTTGATAAGTGATTGTTGTTATATGCTTTAACTTACTGCCACTTCGGTTTATAAATGCCAGAAAGTAAAGTTACTTCCCTACGTTATAAATCACTATTACTATTGAAACGGTGGGCGGTAAGAAAATTTTACTACTAACAGAGATACAAAAGTGGGCTGTAGGTAAAAAAGATTATCTACCCGTGGTTTGGATTTACGTGGCTGCCTTTGTTGTTCTACTGGTCTTGAACTAATTACAAACTCTGTTATTCTCCTACAATAGCTACTACTGATTTCTGTTTATGTTACAGCAACTTCAAAAAATGAAATATCCCATAGTAACAGTAAGTCTTTTTATAACATACATGATGTTATGTAAATATGATATAAATATGTAGATAGTCTGGTTGGATGTAAGACTGGACTTGATGACCCTAATCTTGCCATTGCAGATAAATAAATTTGACGAAATATGTTAGTGATTAATTTAGGTGTCTTCAGTTACAGTTCCATTGAATGAGCGAATTACTTTTCCATAACTAGTTTCGGAGCTAATCCAATCTGCAGATGTATGGGTTGTCACCTGCTTAACAATTGTGGAATTCTCATTTCATCGTGAACAATGTAATTTACTTGTCATTTTCGTCTGTAGCAAAAATTTCCATCACACTTACAAAAATTTATTCACATATACGAGGGCTATCTAGAACAGACATTTTGATCTACTGCGACACTGTGTGGGGCTGCAGCCTCCATCTTAGTGCCATAGTGTTCATACACTCAGTACACATACGGCGGTGGTAGCGCGAGGTCTGTGTCTCTCTTACTTTGCTTTCTGTGACGTATTAAAGTATCGTGCTGGAAGTCCCGTCACATGTGAGGTGCCGGCCGGAGTGGCCGAGCGGTTCTAGGCGCTACAGTCTGGAACCGCGCGACCTCAGAAGTTAAGGCCCATAGTGCTCAGAGCCATTTTTGAACATGTGAAGTGGGCGTTGCGTATTAGGTTTCTGTCGGCAAATAACTGCAGACGAATTGAAATTTATCGCGAGGTTTGTTATGTGTGAGTGAAAGCCGGATGATGCAATGGCGCACTGATTTTACAAACGACCGTGGCAATGTTCACCACCAATGTTCACCATGAACTCCGCAGTGGTAGACCTAGTCATGTGACTGATCAACTAATGATGAATTTCAGCGACAAAATTCGTGAAAACCGTTTCTTCACGATTACGGACCTTTCTCAACATTTTCCCCAAATTTCACGGAGTTTGGTGCGTCAAATTGTGGCGGAGAAGCTTGGTTTCTACAGATTTTTGTGCTAAGTAGGTTCCCAAAATCCAAACGGAAGACTACAAAAACAGAGACAGTCTGCAGCACTGATATTTCTCTAAGATTGCGAGAAAAACTGTAACAAAGTTATCAGTCGTATCGTAACTGGGGACGAGACTTGCACGAAGCGTGTCAGTTGTGAAACAGAAAGGCAGTCGATTGAATGGGGACACACACATTTTCCTAATAAATGAAGGAAGTGTTTGCAAACTCTGTCAGTAAGAAAGATCTTGGCTACTGTGTTTTGGGATTCTGAGGGAGTGATTCCCGTTAATTTCCTTGAACTTGGCGCAAAAGCTTCTTTTCTTTGTTTTCACGACAACGCACGTCCACATACAGTCAATCTTACCCATGAGCTCCTGTGAGTTTTTGGATGGGAGGTGTCTGATCATCCACCTTACAATCTGGATTTTGCGCCGAGTGACGACCACCTCTTTCCAGCAATGAAGACAGGGCTCTCTCTACACAACACTTTGATACTGGCCCCAAACTGCATGCCGGTATACATCAGTGGTGCACTCACAGGTAGCAGATTTCTATGGAAGCGGTACTGAAGTACTTGGGCGACGGTAAGATAAACGCCTGAATTTGAATGCCGATTATGTAGAAAAATAGCTTAAGAGTGTAGTGTACCTTTAAATGTATGTAATAAAATTTGATTTTCCCTTATTGCTAATTTTTTATTTCAAAGCGTGTGTTACTTTCTGGAAGACCCTCGTACATCGCCGGCCGCGGTGGTCTCGCGGTTCTAGGCGCGCAGTCCGGAACCGTGCGACTGCTACGGTCGCAGGTTCGAATCCTGCCTCGGGCATGGATGTGTGTGATGTCCTTAGGTTAGTTAGGTTTAAGTAGTTCTAAGTTCTAGGGGACTGATGACCACAGCAGTTGAGTCCCATAGTGCTCAGAGCCATTTGAACCATTTTGAACCCTCGTACATCAACCCAGTTCTGAGTATACCAAGGAGTTTCTACTGGACTTTATTGTCTGTAGCTCTCGGCCGACGTCAGGCAGTGGACGCTTTTGAAAAGTTTCATTTTTCCCTCTCTATGTGACATTCCGTTTTCGTTCGTTTACAGTAACACAGTTTTGCGATAGCACCACGGAAATCAGATACGTTTAAATGACAAATAACCAGCCGCGAACACTCTGTCCGTTCTGCACCGAAAACAATCGCGAGCAATTGTAACTGGAACTAATGAAAACATTTTTGTTAGCTTTAGCGGAGATGTTTAATGAGGCAGATATCACAGGCGGGAAAAGGGCGGCGAGCCGGAAGGACGGTAGGACGAGCCTGCGGCTGATACGCCAACCGCCAATTACTGATTTATTAGGCGTCTTTTGTCGGCGGATCCCCCATTGTCGTGGCGGCCGCCGCGAGGCTCTTTGTTTATTTGGACTCGCGGGGGGGAGTGGGGCGAACCCACGAATATATTGCCGATTAGCTGCACGCCGCTCGCGTTTTTTGTGTCGCTTTTAATGAGCCTAACAAACACTCGATCAGCTTTCTCCTGCAGAATGCAGCCCTGCCGCCCGCCCTTCCCTTCCCTTTGCGCTCTGATGTAAAATGCATGTTCGGCGGTGAGCATCCGCTAAGAGCCCCGGGCCTTAGTGTACAGTCGCCGTAAAGCTAACAGCGTCATCGTCGAGTACAGCTTCCGTACCGCGTGTGTGCCGTGCAAATATTAACTGCCGTGCTCTTTCTACGACTAAATCGCTCTCCAGTTGCTTGCGAATGCGCTGTCCGCCTGCGAAGTCACGATTCTGCTGCCAGAAAAATGTCCGCAAATTCTAATCCGCTCGTCAAGGTACAAGTTCCATAAAAAAATGCATTTAACCCCTTCAATCCCGACGTTGTATTTTTTCTTCGGAGGCGTACGCAGCTGAACCTTCTCTGGTCAGTGGTCTCATGTACGATACACATCGCAGTTGCACAGCTTACTTGTTCATGCTTCTGACGAGCACCACGAGGTGTAAAATTCACGTTACGCAACTGCACAGCGTGTCTCAGCGAAATAAAGGTAAAGACACATCTTTTTCTAATTAAAAGTGTTTTCACTTGCTTTAATAACTGTTTAAAGCTTTACAGACTTCTCTCAGTTAATGCGTAACTATTATTTAATGTTGTAACGGATTTATAAGCTTTAACCTTTTGGGTACCATGTGTGATACATTGGGACTCAATGCTAACTTCGTTTACATCAGCGGAAGTGGGCTTATATTTCTTTAGCTTAACTACCAGGCTTGAATGCCATGTTCAGAACGTGTTAGAAACACAGGCCATAAGGCTGCAGAGATCTTCTCCTAGTACGGCGTGAGCAGTGCAAAACGTTTCTTTGGTTCATTGCTGACAGGAATTGCTTTGCACATTCCACAATAAACAAAATTAGATTTGGACAAACAATGTTAATACCTATCCTTGTGGTGGCATCAGGAAAAGCAAAAACACTTCGAAAAATTTTGCTTGATAAATTTAAGCGTATCGAATTGTTTACTTACAGTTTTCTCCTATCTTGAAATCTACGCCAAATATGATGATTTTTGTTTTTCAAGAAGAAGCTGCAAAGCTGTGCGTGTAATTGTCCTGCTTTATCCCTTCATAAAAATTCACCATGATTTGAAAAAATTTTTGAGTGTCATTCATTGTTAATTAGCATAAACACAAAGCAGTTGACAAAATAGTAGCCCACTTATGGTTGCAATATGTGCTCAGAACTGAAGGGTTAACCCTTGAACTGCTTACGACCCATATACGAAGTGATTCGGTAATTATGTTACAAACTTTCAAGGATGATCGAGAAAGGTAAATATATAAATTTGAGCTAAGTGATCCTGGTCTGGAATCGACCGAGCCGCAAGTTACACGCGAAAATCGATCTCATACCTCTGACAGCGGATCTCTTCTGATGCAGCCTCTTTTGCGTTCCTCTTTTTTGGGGTAGGTTAATATGGACCAAATAAGAAAAAATGTCGAGTAAACATGGGCTGTACTGTAAGAGCTATGAGCACTTCTTCGTCGTTGCTACTCTGAAACTCATCTCTTCTACTCAACGGGTGCCCATAGCTCTTAACGTACGCATTTTAAGGCCCATATTTGCGAGACAACTTTTTCTTCTTTTGGTCCATACTATTTCTTCAAAAAATAGGGAAAGCAAAGAGCTTACAGTAGAAGAGATCCACTGCTAAAGATATCAGAACGATTTTTGCTTGTAGCTCTCGAATCGGACGCTTCCAGATCGGCGTCCCTTGCCTCAGATTGGTACATTTACCCTCCTCTATCATACCTGAAAATTTATAACATCCTCACAGAATCACTCTGTATATCCGACGTGAACAAGTTTGTCCCATTTATCTTGACCACTACAGATAATATTTTGTACAGAAGCTAAATAAAAAAATGTATCAACAAATGTTTAGCTACAACAGGAACATCAACCTTTGTTCGTTGCGAAGATATGAACATCTTTTTTTTTAACAGCACACTTTATTTTGATGCTGTATTCTACGTACTCTTCTAAAGACGTGTTCAAAAACATATCACTGCATGGCATTTACGTAAGCTTGACGTTATTTAAAACGTAAGGCAAAACTGACTTGATTCCCTGTTCTAGCACATAGAACAGGTACCAGGGGTAATTTAACTCATTCCCTTGCTGGAGTTGACACTAAAAGAAAGAAAGCTCACGAAAATGCGCATTGGTCATTCAGCCAACAGGCATTAACTGAAAGCTTGTGAGTACGATCCAGGTTTCATCAACAGTCATAAAATTTCAGACGATCCAACAATGAAGTTTAATAGCGGCCAGTTACGCTTCTGCCTTTTTCCAAGTAACCTATAAAGATTATTCCTTTGGAATCCTAAGAAACAAAGGAATCACATTATCAGCTCATGAAGTGGTCTTTGCTTCTTCTATGCACTATCAAAGTGTGACTGCCGTTTTGATTCTTGTGCGTAACGGTGGATCCAGGTTTCATCAGCAGTCGCAAATCGGAGCAAAGACTGTTGCGAGTTGCGATTACACATCGGTAGACATCCTATTAAAATGTCGGGGCGGATGCGCTTTTCGTCGACTGTGAGCAGTTGAAGCACCCACCTCACAACAGCTTCTTCATAGCCAATTCTCCGTGCAGGATATTTACCCACTCGCTCATTTGAGATGTCTACAGTCTCAGTAATGCCATTAATTTTTAATCAGCGTTCTAGCATTGCCATATCATAGATTTTGTCAATGCTTTCCTTAGTGGTGATCTCAGTCGGACGTTCGAAGCGCACTTCTTCTTTCGTGCTTGCGACCGCTACGGTCGCCGGTTCGAATCCTGCCTCGGGCATGGATGTGTGTGGTATTAGTTATGTTTAAGTAGTTGTAAGTTCTAGGGTACTGATGACCTAAGATGTTAAGTCCCATAGTGCTCAGAGTCATTTTTTTTTTCGTGCTTGTCCGACCACCTTTAAAGTCTAATCCAAAAGTAAATGGTCTTCAATGATGGTGCATGGACCGCATGAACTTCATTCAGTTCGGTTTGATCTGTGTGACAGTACAACTTTTCAAAGGAAAAATAATAACAGCTCCATTTTCAACCGTAGACGACGCACTTACCAATTCAGACGGCTGTCAACAATTAACTGTACGCTGTACACCGTCGAAATTCTTTATACAATTCTTGGAGTAATCAAGCTTACCAGCTGTGAAGGCGCAACAGACTTATCAAATCACCTTCGTACAACGTACACCAATGAAGAAAAGGTGTAATTCTAACGTTAATTTCCATTGCACTTGAAGATACGAATAGTTACTGCACACAACATATTGCTGAGAAATACTCCAGTACTCTACTTCTACATGTACTCGCATTGTTAATAAGAACTCTTTATTGCAGTTACTGTTCTGCTAACTTACACTCTCCTGCTCTTCATCGGTAAACATTGTACTCACACGAAGCTTCAAATGAAGGCCGTTGACTGTACGACCGGCGTGCGGTTTCCTTGTATTTCCATTTGTTTACTGTCAACTCCAGCCTGTAGCGAGTTAGGTTACACCCGGTGCCTGCACTATGTCCTATTACAGGAGGGTGAAAGTGAGTTTTGTATTACGTTTCTTAATATTGTCATGTTTACGTGAGCGGTACACTGTGAGGTTTGTCGATGAAACTGGAATTCTGCCAGGTACAGCAAAGGACCGGGAAGAGCAGCTGAACGGAATGGACAGTGTCTTGGAAGGAGGATGTAAGGCGATCATCAAGAAAAGAAAAACAAGGATAATTGAACGTAGTCGAATTAAATCAGGTGTACTGAGGAAATAAGAGTAGGAAATGAGACACTTAAAGTAATAAATGAGTTTTGCGAATCGGGCAACAAAATAACTGATGATGGCCGAAGTAGCGATGGGTATTACATGTGGTCTGTCAACGGCAAGGAAAGCGTTTCTGATGAAGATAAATTCATTAACATCAAATATAAATTTAAGTGTTAGGAAGTCTTTTCTGAAGGTATTTGTCTCTAGTATAGCCATATATTGTAAGATCTTATAGAACCAAAATGCTGAGGTCATCGGTCCCTAAGCTTACGAACTACTTAATCTAACGTTAAGTAATTTACGCTAAGGACAACACACACACCCACGCCCGTGGGAGGACTCGAACCTCTGACGGGGGCAGCCGAGTTGACTGTGACAAGGCGCCCTAGACCACAAATCGAAGGGAGACATTGACGGTAAACAGTTTAGACAAGAACAGAATAGAAGATTTTGCAATGTGGTGTTAGAGAAGAATGCTAAAGAATAGTCGGGTAGACCATGTAACTAATGAGGTAATGAATAGAAACTTGTGACACAACTTGACTAAGAGAAGGGGTCGGTTGACAGGACACATTCTGGGACATCAAGGGATCACCAGTTTAACTTCGGGGGGAAGTTCGTGTGTGTGTGTGTGTGTGTGTGTGTGTGTGTGTGTGTGTGTGTGTGTGTGTGTGTGTGAATGTCAGTGTGCGTTTGGAGGATGAGTGAGTGTGTTGAGGGGGAAGTAAAAATCGTAGAGGAGGACCAAGAGATGAACACAGTATACAGATTCAGAAGAGGCTTGCAAAGGATAGAGTAGCATGAAGAGCTGCATCGAACCAGTCGTCGGTCTGAAACCACAACAGTTCACAAGTTTCGTAAGCTACAAACTTTACTGCATCGATTTCATTACAAGTCGCTACCGTCTTCGGCCAATTAATTTATTAATTTATATCTGAAAAACTCTGCTGACAACTAAGAACGTAGTTTTAGCCACCCTAGTTACTTAGTTTACCTCATTTGCATGCAGCCTTTGAATTAAAAAAATATGACAAATCAGAAGAATGTAGAGCAAAACCTCCTGAATGATTTTATTAGCGGTTCACCAGTTACTCGTGACAGAAAAATCAACTATTCTTAATGACATACACTATGTGATCAAAAGTATCCGGACACCTGACTCAAAATGACTTTCAAGTTCGTTGTGCCCTGCATGGGTAATGCTAGAATTCAATATGGTGTTGGCCCACCCAGCCTTGATGCCAGCTTCCACTCCCGCAGGCCTACGTTCAATCCGGTGCTGGAAGGTTTCTTGGAGAATGGGAGCCCATTCTTCACGGAATGCTGCTCTGAGGAGAGGTATCGATGTCGGTCGGTGAGGCCTGGCACAAAGTCGGCTTTCCAAAACATCCCAAAGGTGTTCTATAGGATTCTGGGCAGGACTCTGTGCAGGCCAGTCCATTACAGGGATGTTATTGTCGTGCAACCACTCCGCCACAGGCCGTGCATTACGAACAGGTGCACAATCGTGTTGAAAGATGCAATCGCCACTCCCGAATTGGTCTTCAACAGTGGGAAGCAAGAAACTGCTTAAAACATCAATGTAGTGATAGCTGTGATAGTGCCTCGCAAAACAACAAGGAGTGCAAGCCCCTTCCATGAAAAACACGACCACACCGTAACACCACAGCCTCCGAATTTTACTGTTGGCACTACACACGCTGGCAGATGACGTTCACCATCGGATCGCCACATTGTGTACCGTGATTCGTCACTCCACGCAATGTTTTTCCAGTGTTCAACCGTCCAATGTTTACTCTCCATACACGAAGCGAGGCGTCGTTTGGCATATACCGGCGTGATGTGTGGCTTATGAGCAGCCGCTCGACCATGAAATCCATGTTTTCTCACCTCCTGCCTAACTTTCGTAGTCCTTGCAGTGGATCCTGGTGCAGTTTGGAATTCTTGTGTGATGGTCTGGATAGATGTCTGCCTATTACACATTACGATCCTTTTCAACCGTTGGCGGTCTCTTTCAGTCAACAGACGAGGTCGGCCTGTACGCCTTTGTGCTGTATGTGTCAAATGGTTCAAATGGCTCTGAGCACTATGGGACTCAACTTCTGACGTCATCAGTCCCCTAGAACTTAGAACTACTTAAACCTAACTAACCTAAGGACATCACACACATCCATGCCCGAGGCAGGATTGGAACCTGCGACCGTGTCGGTCGCGCGGTTCCAGACAGTAGCGCCTAGAACCGCTCGGCCATAACAGCCGGCGCTGTATGTGTCCCTTCACATTTCCACTTCACTATCATATCGGAAACAGAGGACCTAGGGATGTTTCTGAGTGTGGAAATCTCGCGTACAGACGTATGACACTAGTGACGTCCAATCACCTCACCACGTTCGAAGTCCTTGAGTTCCGCGGGGCGCCCCATTCTGCTCCCTCACGAGGTCTAATGCCTACTGAGGTCGCTGATACAGTGATATCTAGTACCTGGCAGTAGATGGCAGCACAATGCACCTTACATTAAAAACGTATGTTTTGGGGGGTGTCTGGATACTTCTGATCACATAGTGTATGAGCCTAAGGTACCTATAACACAGCTACATCTTAATAAGCTAAGCAGGTGACAGTTTTAATTCTTCGTTGTTATTCAGACGTCAGTGTGTGCTTACATAAGTGAATTTACCTTTTTTTGTGCTGTTCCTTGTGTGATGGAGCTTATCCAGAAAACCACTGTTATTATACCGTATTTTACAGGGTTAAATACGTCCTTTCCCTTCAAAAGAAACAGTGGTCAGCCCGACAGCTTCACATTTTTGGTTAGCAACAGAACGTCTTCTATTGTACTAAGAAGGAGTTGATATGTGGTAGGCCCACCTTTTCTTTAGATCTTGTAGTCATGGATGTTAGTTTACATTAAGACACACTCCTTAAGGGTATATTTTAACTGAGAAAACGCTTGACTGTAACTGCAGTAGATGCATATGTCTTTGTGTGTATGTGTTTGTGTGTAAGGGTGTATGTGTCTCGGCTCACGTTTTGTAGGAGCAACAGTTCTAAGATATTTTTGGTTGTTAGGGTGAACGTTGGGCAACTCCTCTGCATAAAGCACGACCCATTCCCTTCCCCACTCTCATCTGTCTAAGCCTGTGCACCTTTCCGAACGATATCGGCCTCGGTGGGGCGTTAAACTCTGTCCTTCGTTTACGGACACCAAGGACTTCTACTCACATTAAGATTCTGTAGAATGAATACTGAAGTTCAGTTGAAATGTATGGTACGTCAGACCTATTTTTGTCTCTTCCGTATCATTGTTTATGCACTCCTGCGGTGTCGTCAATTTCCCAGCTTGTTATAAAATTTTCATACATACTCGTATATTCAGACCTCATATAGTTTAAATCATCGTTTGATAAGACCATACCGTTAATGACGTCTTTGACAAAGTTGGACTCTGAAAACGTTTGTCATTGTTCCTTTCGCGCTGTTGCCATCAACAGACGATCTGATTCACATCATTGATGTAAAGAGTAGAAGACCCTAATTCAAACATTACCGCACAAATTGTTCTGAACACATAGCGATAAATCTATATATTACTCTAGCAGGTAAGGTTAGTTACTCTCCAAAGTTGCCATTTGATTCGTAGCTACTATCTGTATTGACTGATCAACGAATGAGGCTGCAGATTTCACATCGCTGCAACCTAGCTACGAGCTTTAATGGGCAGAGCAAATTTACTTGGCCATGTGACTCTGTAGAGTGTAAGTCATCTGTAAGAGGTACTTGAGAAAGAATGCCAGGATTCAACAGTATTTTATGACTTTTGGTGCCATATACTTAGGCATTTCCCCTAAGGTAGAATGAAAAGGCAAAGAAGTATTTGGGCTCTTTTATCAAGGCAGCTGAATGTTTGTTTTGCTTCCAGCCAAACGTGTTTCACCTATTATTGCTAGCCATCATCAGTGGTTGATCTTCATTATTCTATTATTGTTGTGTACCTATCGGGTCTTCTTTGGCACTAGATACACACAGTAGAGGTTTCCACTTGACGGCAGGCCACTTTTATACAATTCACTTGCTTAGGAGCCAGTGCAGTGCGCAACAGCAAATATTGTTGTTGTTGTTGTTGTGGTCTTCAGTCCTGAGACTGGTTTGATGCAGCTCTCCATGCTACTCTATCCTGTGCAAGCTTCTTCATCTCCCAGTACCTACTGTAACCTACATCCTTCTGAATCTGCTTAGTGTATTCATCTCTCGGTCTCCCTCTACGATTTGTACCCTTCACGCAGCCCTCCAATACTAAATTGGGGATCCCTGATGCCTCAGAACATGTCCTACCAACCGATCCCTCCTTCTGGTCAAGCTGTGCCACAAACTCCTCTTCTCCCCAATCCTATTCAATACTTCCTCATTAGTTATGTGATCTACCCATCTAATCTTCAGCATTCTTCTGTAGCACCACATTTCGAAAGCTTCTATTCTCTTCTTGTCCAAACTATTTATCGTCCATGTTTCGCTTCCATACATGGCTACGCTCCATACAAATACTTTCAGAAATGACTTCCTGACACTTAAATCTATACTCGATGTTAACAAATTTCTCTTCTTCAGAAACGCTTTCCTTGCCATTGCCAGTCTACATTTTATATCCTCTCTACTTCGACCATCATCAGTTATTTTGCTCCCCAAATAGCAAAACCCCTTTACTACTTTAAGTGTCTCATTTCCTAATCTAATTCCCTCAGCATCACCCGACTTAATTCGACTACATTCCATTATCCTCGTTTTGCTTTTGTTGATGTTCATCTTATATCCTCCTTTCAAGACGCTATCCATTCCGTTCAACTGCTCTCCCAAGTCCTTTGCTGTCTCTGACAGAATTACAATGTCATCGGCGAACGTCAAAATTTTTATTTCTTCTCCATGGATTTTAATACCTACTCCGAATTTTTCTTTTGTTTCCTTTTCTGCTTGTTCAATATACAGATTGAATAACATCGGGGAGAGGCTACAACCCTGTCTTACTCCCTTACCAACAACTGCTTCCCTTTCATGTCCCTCGACTCTTATAACTGCCATCTGGTTTCTGTACAAATTGTAAATAGCCTTTCGCTCCCTGTATTTTACCCCTGCCACCTTTAGAATTTGAAAGAGAGTATTCTAGTCAACATTGTCAAAAGCTTTCTCTAAGTCTACAAATGCTAGAAACGGAGGTTTGCCTTTCCTTAATCTTTCTTCTAAGATAAGTCGTAAGGTCAGTATTGCCTCACGTGTTCCAGTATTTCTACGGAATCCAAACTGATCTTCCCCGAGGTCGGCTTCTACTAGTTTTTCCATTCATCTGTAAAGAATTCGTGTTAGTATTTTGCATCTGTGGCTTATTAAACTGATTGTTCGGTAACTTTCACATTTGTCAACACCTGCTTTACAGACCCTCCATATACTCCTTCCACCTTTCTGCTTACCCTTCTTTGCTTAGAACTGGGTTTCCATCTGAGCTCTTGATGTTCATACAAGTGGTTCTCTTATCTCCAAAGGTCTCTTTAATTTTCTTGTAAGCAGTATCTATCCTACCTCTAGTGAGATAAGCCTCTACATCCTTACATTTGTCCTCTAGCCATCCCTGCTTAGCCATTCTGCACTTCCTGTCGATCTCATTTTTGAGACGTTTGTATTCCTTTTTGCCTGCATCATTTACTGCATTTTTATATTTTCTCCTCTCCTCAATTAAATTCAATATTTCTTCTGTTACCCAAGTTTTTCTACCAGCCCTCGTCTTTTTACCTACTTGATCCTCTGCTGCCTTTACTACTTCATCCCTCAGAGCTACCCATTCTTCTTCTACTGTATTTCTTTCCCCCATTCCTGTCAATTGTTCCCTTATGCTCTCCCTGAAACTCTGTACAACCTCTGGTTCTTTCAGTTTATCCAGGTCCCATCTCCTTAAATTCCCACCTTTTTGCAGTTTCTTCAAAAAGGTGGGAATTTAAGGAGATGGGACCTGGATAAACTGAAAGAACCAGAGGTTGTACAGAGTATCAGGGAGAGCATAAGGGAACAATTGACAGGAATGGGGGAAAGAAATATTATGTGTAGTGAATTGTATAAGAGCGATCGTCTGTCAATCGGAAATCTGTACCGTGTGCATCGAGTGCTTATAGAAGAACCCGTGGACAGAAAAATAAAAATCGGTGCTGGTGTCTAGTATGAGTAGGCGAGACACGGTTGGTTAGAAACAAAATAAAAATTTAGTTGCAAAAGACGGACTTTTTCTTATCTGCATGATAAGCATATTTGAACTACTAACTAGGGAACAATGTGTGCAAATAATGACAGTATTGTCTTAGATTAGCTCTTCATATGCTCCTTGTAGTATGTTGCATCTGTTGGAGAAAGTAGTCGGTGAGATGGGTAAGTTGACGCTTTCTGAAATAGAGAAAAAAATTAAAATATTTCCAACGGTATCGATGTCTTTCTTCGTGGAACAAATGGAAATCAAATCAATTAAAAAAGATACATGAACTCAGTTTCGATTTATCCATATACCCTAACACGCCTGTTACAGGATAGTGAGTCGAGATCTTATAGTCTGAGAACAATATACGAGTGGCATTCAATGACTAATGCAACAAACTTTTTCTCGGTTGAAAAAATGCGAAATTTGTTGTGGGACATCGTGGAATATTCTCGCTTTCACTCCTATAGCTTCATTAAGTTTCGGAAGGTGGCGGCACTATGAGTAGCTTTCAAAAAGGCTGACTCTTACACAGAAGACTACAGCAACCAGACACCTTTTACAATGCTATTTATTTATTTGAACAGCGCCGTTAACGGTTTCGAACCTATAGGTTCATCTTCAGACGGCTAGTTCATGTTTTACATTACATTGCGTGTCTTGTTTCCCCACCTGACGAAACGTCTTTGGGGTGGTGATGCCCTACAGCCACAACAAGATGTGAGACAACGTATGAGGCACAATTTTTAAATGTAATTGTACCTCAGGCGTTGTCTCACACCTTGTTTTGGTTGTGAGGCATCACCACCCCGAAGAAGTTTCGTCAGGTGGGGAAACAAAACACGCAGTGTAATGTAGAACGTGAACTAGCCGTCTGAAGATGAACCTGTCTGTTCTAAACCGGTTACGGCGCTGTTTAAATAAATAGATAACATTGTAGAAAGTGGCTGGTTGCTGTAATGTTCTGTGTAAGACTCAACCTATATTTTATAAATAGCCGCGGGCTCAAAATATAAGTTTTTGACAAAATACTTCAAAATGGCGTTTATAACGGAGGTGTGTTCCAGTCCTTTTTGACGGAAATCCAGAGCATCGTAGATATTCTTTAGCGCCTGAAATGTTTACGGAGACCCTACAGTGATCAAAAACACTGTGAGTATTTGTGAGAGGTGTCTATCCTCGTTGCAACGAACCTGTCCAATATCGCGCGAGCCGGCCGGCTGCACACAGCTGCGTCTCCTGCAGTTTTGGAACGTGCGGACTCTCATTCAAGATGATCGACGAATCAAAATCAAACAACTCGCTGCGCAATTGGACGTCCACGTTGGTATTGCTGATGCAGTCCACCACCAGTTGGAGTAATCAAATTCGTGTGTCCGCTGGGTACTTCACTGCCTAACAGAAGACCATAAAGAGCAACAAAGGAGTTGCATGGGCGTTACGTTCTTGTCGAACATCGCCACAGGCGATGAACCATTCGTTCATTACTACGAACCGGAAACAAAACGGCAATCAATGGACTGACGCCATACCAACACTCCTCCAAAGAAAGAGTTCAAATACCCACACCGTCAGCCGATAAAGTGATGGGGACGATCACCTGTGAATCTGAACCGGTTATTCTGTTAGATGTCCTTCCTCATGGTGCAACGATCAGTTCTAAAATGTTCTGTGCTATTCTCAAGGTAGATAAGAAATGACTTCATGTTCATCACCACAAAAATGACAACGAACTTCTCCTTCTCCGTGACATGCAAGGCCTCATACAAGTCTACGCACCCGAAAGGAGCTCACGGAACTTCAGTGGACTGTTCTTCCTCATCCGGCCTACAGCACCTTCTAACTTCCATCTGTTTGATCCAGTGAAGGATGCAATCCACGGGAATCAGCGCGTGGATTATGGGGAGTTATTGATGCAGCAAGACTTTGGATCCGATGTCGACCAGTAAAGTTGTGCCATGCCGGCATACAAGCCCTTCCAGTAAGGTGATGTAAGGTCGTCGCACTGAACGGAGATTACGCTGAAAAAATAGGATTCTGTAGCCAAAAGAGTGGGGAATAATATAGTGTATCGGAATATTGAATTAAACCAACTTGTTTTCAGGAACGAGTGTTGTTTTACTTATTGAACTCCCTCCGTATATCCATAACCTGAACGTCACTCTACGCATTACTTACGTAATGAGATGCTGCCAGGGTACTGTGACACAATCCGCTTTTACATAGCCCTACAGTATTCAACTAGTGAACGCCCTCAGTAATAATACCACCGGGCATGTATTTGTAGGTTTATTCAGGTTTCGATGTTGCCTTGGCAGAAAACTCGCGGCCTCATTCTGAAACGGATTTCTCGGCCCCTCCGCGGTCCCCCCCCCCCCCCCCCCCCACCGTTGTCTTCGGTGAGCTCATTACGGCGCCGGACTCTCCTGCGGGGTCCAGGGTAATCGGGCTGGCTTTCCGCTCCTTAATTACCTTAAGAGTTTTATTGGCTCCCTTTGCCTTTGCCGGCATCTCAGAAGAAGGGGCAAAGATCCTGTAAGCCACGGCAGCGCTTACGGCACGATCTTCGCCCGGGAAACGAAAATTCCTGCAACTAATTAGTCTTTCGAATTTGCCTTAGGACACTCTGTTTTCTTTCCTTCATCAGTCACTTGGTTCGCAATTTCAATTTCATGCAGCAGAATTTAGCAATCGTACTTTGTTTTAAATGTTAAACTAAATTAACTGACGCTACGAAGATAGTGGTGGTCTGTCGTAGGTGCTCGTTAAATAGAAGTAACATTCGGACGTCATACACGGCACAAGATTTAGGAAGTAGAAATTAATATTGATTGTAGATAACTTTGGAGGACTTAAGATCAAACAAGGCAGAAGGGATGCACAACATTCCATCAGAATTTCTAAAATCGTTGGCGGAAGTGGCAACGGCCGGCCGGTGTGGCCGTGCGGTTCTAGGCGCTACAGTCTGGAACCGCGCGACCGCTACGGTTGCAGGTTCGAATCCTGCCTCGGGCATGGATTTTTGTGTTGTCCTTAGGTTGGTTAGGTTTAAGTAGTTTTAACTTCTAGGGGACTGATGACCTTAGCAGTTAAGTCCCATAGTGCTCAGAGCCATTTGAACCATTTTTTGAAGTGGCAACGAAAAGACTATTCACGTTGGTGAGTAGAATGTATGAATCTGTCGAAATGCCATTTGACCTCTGGAAAAATATCATCCACACAATACCGAAGAATGCAAGAGCGAACAAGTGCGAAAATTGTCGCACAATCAGCTTAACAGTTCATGCACTTAAGCTGCCGACAAGGATAGTAAACAAAAGAATGGGAAAGAAAATTGAGGATGTGTCAGATGACGATCAGTTTGGCTTCAGGAAAGGTAAAGGCAGCAGAGAGGCAATTCTGAGGTTGCGGTTGATAGTGGAAGCAAGACTAAAGAAAATGGTCAGATATGTGTGAATTCCTAAGGGATTAAACTGCTGAAGTCATCGGTCCCTAGACTTACACACTACTTTAACTAACTTAGGTTAAGAAGAACACACACACCTATGCCAGAGGGAGGACTCGAACCCCCGGCGGGAGTGGCCGCGCAATCCGTGACATGGAGCCTCTAACCGACCGGCCACTCCGCGCGGCTCTAAAGAAAAATCAAGACACGTACATAGGATTTGTCGACCTGGAAATGCATTCGACATTGTAAAAGACATTAAAAATTCTGCGATGTAAGACAAGGACGTAGTCTTTCGGCCTTGCTGTTCAATCTGTACATCGAAGAAGCAGTGATGCAAATAAAAGAAAGGTTCAGGAGTGGAATTAAAATTCAAGGTGAAAGAATATCAGTGATACTATTCGCTGATAACATTGCTATCCTGAGTGAAGGTGAAGAAGGATTACATGATCTGCTTAATAGAATGAACAGCACAGAATATGGAGTGAGAGTAAATCGAAGAAAGACGAAAGTAATGAGAAGTAGCAGAAATGAGAACAGCGAGAAACTTAACGTCAGGATTGATCGTCACAAAGTAGATGAAGTTAAGGAATTCTACTACGTAGGTAGTACAATAACCAAAGACGGACGGAGCAACGAGGACGTCAAAAGCAGACTAATACTGCCAAAAAGGGCACTCGTGGCCGAGAGGAATTTGTGGCGGGCTACATCAAACCAACAGACGACTGATGACAAAAAAACAAGTATTAAGTTTCACTGCTCGTATCAGACCGAAAGTCTTCCAGAATCGATTCCGACAACAGATCATGAGAATATCCTTGCGTTAACGTTTCAGAAACGAAGGAATCGCTTTAAGATGAAGCACTGGTTGTATTGGTCTGGGCAGTTATGAAAGGTACTTGATGAAGGCATTACGTAATGTGATATGCGGCAAACAACCAGGAAACAAAGGGTTGGTGGGGGGGATGTGGATCAAGCTCGATAATTAATCCTTAAGCAAACGAAGCATGTCACCCTAAACTGAAAGTCTATTGCTGGTTGCAGTAGCCCCCTGTCTGGATGGTCAACCCTAACACTCCTCGAGTAACTAAGCATCAAAAGAGAATCGTACAACAATGAACGACGACAGCTCTATGAATGTCTGTGACAGACCAGTCTCTACAGCCCGCTGTAAATGTGACGTGTGTTAGACTGTGGTCCGCAGCTCGTGGTCGTGCGGTAGCGTTCTCGCTTCTCGCGCCCGGGTTCCCGGGTTCGATTCCCGGCGAGGTCAGGGATTTTCTCTGCCTCGTGATGACTGGGTGTTGTGTGATGTCCTTAGCTTAGTTAGGTTTAAGTAGTTCTAAGTGCTAGGGGACTGATGACCATAGATGTTAAGTCCCATAGTGCTCAGAGCCATTTGTTAGACTGTGTATACCCTCCACTTGGCTAAACAGTTTTTGGCTAAAAACAAATGAAACTTCTAGAACGTGGCATTTGTACGATAAACTGAGATGGTGCGATGCTGGAAGATTTGGAGCCTTCAAAGAAACGCTTGCGTGGTAATATGACCAAATATTTTACTGTAGTATGTGGTGCTTTGCAGAGCAATTATTGGGGGCGACAGTGAGTATAACGGACTCCTGATGACTCACACACCTGGGTGTCTGCTCACAGACCCGCCGCATCGGCATTATTGCGTCAAGGCAGTGCGTCTTCCGTACCTTAAAAAAATTGTAACTGAGATGGCTCTGTAATACCTGTAGGTGAACTACTGCTTTCGCTTCACAAAGGAACTTGTTAACAGTGAGTATCGGGTCACAATAGGTGACAGTGAAGTGTTCTCTGAGATAAGTCGACGCACTTACAAGTTCTTTGCTGGGGAGCGTCGTCTGCAACAAAACGCGATGATCGGTTTTACTAAACTACTTGTATTTTCGGAAAAAGTATATTTTTGCCATCAGCTGTAAAATTTTGTGTTTATTCTCTACCTCTCTCAATTTTTGCGATCATCTTAAAGGTGAAAACATTGAAAATCAATTGAACAACCAAACATTTCCTTCATACATGAGCCATACAAATGTAGAGCATATTTAATATTTGATAATAGTCTGTCTCAATAATGTCTACATAATCTCGCTGTGCCTTCGCACAGTTACAATAGTGCACATTCGGTGATAACTCTACACTAAGTTACTCATGTGCACTACTGTAATTGTGCCAAGGCACAGAGTGATTTTATGGACAGCGTTAAGACAGATTATTATGACAATTATATGTGTTCCACGTTTGTAAGGCTCATTTATAATGGAAATGCGTGTTTGATCCATTGATGTACAATGTTTTTCTTCTTGAAGATGATTGCAACAATCGAAACTGGTAGAGAATAAACATAAAGTTGCACAAATGTTTCAAATTATTTAACAACTGTAGACAATCACCTACGAAAAGCTCTACTTATATTTTCCCCGGATCTGCCCTCCGTTGTCTGTCGTAGCCCAGATTTGCGTCTATTCTGCCTGGTAGATAGGATGAGCCTTTTCTTTCAAGGTTCTTAGATGAATCACGAACATGCAGTGTCTCATTAATCAGAAGCGATTCCCTCGTTCCTTTCCATAAAAACTAAGCGTCATGAAACCGCTATTTATCATCGTCCACAGCTACAGAGGCTATCACAGTCTTTTCTTTGTCACATGTGGTTAAACCGGCACTTGTATCCTTTGTCAGCATATGATGTTACCTAAATGATTTTTCTACGGCTCCACACCCTATTTTACACAGTTTCTACTGGGTCACTCAACTCTGTGTTGCTCTGTTCGACGGCAGATGAACTGACGGAGTTGGTGGGCTGGTGACTGTATGAATTTAATGTTTTGTCTTTTCTGAATAATACTTAAGACATCCCCGGAAATATTTTGTTAATACAAGCTCTATTTCTTGAACATAACGGGTGCTATTTAATTTAAATTTCGTCATGTCAGCATTTCGCTTCCTAACTTTGACAGATCGTGACATGGCCATAATTCATAACATTACGAATCTTATGTAGGCTACAACCAAATTAGTTACTTTTGCAGACGGCCAATAATCCAAGATTAATGAGTCTACCACTGATGTAATTTCGCATAGCCGTGAGAAACAAATAAATGGTGTGAGACACGTTGGCGACTTGTCACAGGAGAATGAGTCTTACTTTTTTATTTTTTATGAATTCCTGATTTTAGAATTTCCCTCTGATTGTGGTAGCTTCTAAGGAATATCAATGAAAATAATGTGTCACCTGCGCAGTGTTTCGATGAATTTCTGTATAATATACTTACGTTCGGAGCTTCTAACGGTATACCATTTTTCACCACAATGGTTTCCTTTTCTTAAAAAATCGCATGAAGCTGGTAAGATGCCAGTGTGGAAATAATGACTGAGACTAGGCACTCCGACTACATAAAAGTTCGAAATATTGTGTACTTCTAAACCAGGTCATTTTTGTATTTTATTTGTTAGGAACAATGCATTTCTAAACTGTGACTACAACATTTGATTTAGTTCGGTGTAATTATGTATTTGTATTATGTATTTGTAATATAGCTAATTCCCCAATCTGCACATGGTGAAACCATAGGCTCCGAACTTCACTGTCCGTAATAAATAAAATGTTAGTGCATCTGAAAGTGGACTTCTTAACCATAAAGTCACGGTGAAAGATTCTACAATGAGGTATTAAAATTATTGTCTTTCTGCATCATCTTGTTTTTTTCTTGCGTTACGGCCTCTGTAGGACCGCAAGTATCCCCTAAATGGACTGCATTTTCCTTTTCTCCTCCCAGAACCTCTTCATCAATTCTCTTCTTCTCTCCTGCATTTCTTCAATGATCTTCAGTATCCTGGTGACGTCCTGTCTTTTACCTGAATCGTTGTCTGTTGTCGATCTCCGGTATATTGGTCGAGTTGTACTTGCTTCTTCCCTTTCCTTTCCTTCCACCTTTGTCCTCAATTCCGACCACACTTTCCGGTGTGCAACAACCTACTTGGTTCCTATCTTTCCTCTAGTCTTCCTTGTTGTTTCACATATTCTTTTCGTCATTATATCTAAATTCATGCTTATTACATGTCGGGAGTTACATTTTCAGTCTAATATCTCCTGAAATTGTCCTTTTACTCCGGTACAGTTCTTGCTAGGGCTTCACATCTACATATCACCATCTCCTTTAGGGCCCAGTATTTCCCTTAGCACTTCTCTCTCTTCTTTCTCTAGCTGTTCTCCGCCTTTTCTTCCTATTGCCATCACTTCAGCAGCATGTACCACCGCATTCCTCACGTTGCCTTGTAGTGTCTGAGAATTGCGTCAGTAGATATCTTTTTTTGTTGCATACCTCTCTGGCCATACAGGAGGCTGACTTCATCTTCTTTATCCTCCCCGTTATTCCCTCTTTGCTCCTGTTTCTTTATATTGTATGTTCTCCCAGGTGTTTAAATTTCTCCTCCTTTTTCACGGTGCCTTCTGGTATTTTCCAATACTCAGTGGTATTCGAATATTCGTTTTGTTGTAGGCGATCCACACTACTTATCCTTCTCGCTATCTTGCTTAGGTTGTCGAGCTGTGTCTTTACGTCTTCTTCCGTCTCACTTACTATCACTATGTCGTCCGCAAGGGCTAAGCAGTCAACTTGAGCCCTATTGTCCATTTTGTCCCCCACACACGTCTTTGGCATGCCCATTTTCTCGTTCATTGCATCCCACTACCTGCTCACTTCGTCTACTGCTATGCTGAACAAAACTGGAGACCATGCATCTCCTTGTTTGGTCTTGATTTTAAACTCTCTTGATAGTTTTTTTTTAATTAGGTTAGCAATTGAAAACTGTTGAAGTCAAGATCGCACATGAAATCTTCTTTATTTGGGTGGGTTACTAGTTTCCGCTAGCAATCTAGCCATCTTCAAATCTAATATATAAAACAATTTTTTTCTCTTCTTAACAACATAAACTACCTTACAGAACTGCGCATAATATTGCAGCAGGTTCAAGAGTATATACACGGGTTAATTAAAGAGTACATACCATAAACCATTCTTGATCCATCTTGGTGACTTTACACATAGTTAAAATCTTTCTTAAAATGACAACATTCATTCATGACATAGTTAAAAACAGCTTTTCATCGTTCGTGGCCAGTGTAATTGAATGAAGGTCATAAAACTGAACATATACATTAATATATACAAGAGCCAGCGGAAATAAAGGAATAATATTTGCATAAGAAACTATATACTAAAATGACTAAATGTAAAAAGTATCGTGTTACCAAAGACTTTATGCCGTTAAAACTTAGTACCTGACACAATCAGTACTTACATCATCTCATAACAGATATCATCATCATATGTATGTTTCTGTAACGTGGTTCATGTGAATAGTATGGCAGCTGATACCTGTTACAGCCTTCAAGAAACGGCAACAAACGTCAATAAACTTGATAAGCGTGCCAAGTCAGGTACCTTCTGATTGCGCTCCTCTGCATCTCACCCTTGCCTTTGTGTCTGCCACAACTTCCATTACTAGTTCATTTGTAGTCTCCCTCTAGTCTTCTTTTCTAAAGGACATTTCCAAGAGTCTGTCTGTCAATGGAGTCCAACAAGGTTGCTACGATCTTTATGTACTTCATCTTAAATCTCGCTTCGTAGTCTCCAACTGCACTTTCTGTTCTTCTAATCGGCTGAGGCGGAGTTTCGGCAGCATCTTGCATCCGACCTCTAGTAGCGATATTCCTCCGTAGCTCTTTCAATACCTCTTGCCCTCCCCTCTTATGTATTAGCACTGTGGTTGTATTTTTCCATCCTTCTGGTAAATTCTCTGCTCCCCAGATTTGGCAGATAACGGTGGTCTTGTTTTGAAAAAGCTTGTCGCCTCCCCACCATAACATCTTGGCCGCTATCCCATTTTCCCTTGTACGTAGTCTTTCCGAGTATGGCTGTTAATGCTATTTAAAGTAAACATTGTCATCAAATAAAAGAAATAGAACTTTAAAAATGAAAACTTAAGAAAACTTAAGCTGGATGTTAAAGTCCACTCTACAACCTCAAATCGTGGCCTGTTGAAACACAGTTCCCAAAGTCCATAGAACTGCGTAAGTATACCCGAGATTCCACGCACCATGTGGGCACGAACCATGTGGCAAGCACGAAAGAACACTCAGCTTGCATAAAAATAAAAACTACATCCACATTATACAGGGGATGAATCGTTCACAATTGGGTTACATTAGTGGCAAAAGAAAAAGGTGTAAACACAAACAGTGTGTGAGCTTGAGACTACAAAGATGTAGGTATCTAGAGTTGATATAATATGGTTTGTCCTTGTCACAAGCCACATATACAAGGTGTTTAAAAATTTTACAAACTTTGGTGACAGGTTCCTTACATCAAAACAAGAAAATAATGTTTTACAAACATGGGCTCTGAAACGCATACCCGTAAGAGCTATGACCACCTGCCTATCTTCGATGTTATGAAACGCATCTCTTCTGTTGCAACCTCTTTGCATTCCATGTTTTAGAAGGAGGTAGTACGGACAAAAACAAGGAAAAAATGTCTAGTAAACATGGGCTCTGAAATGTGTGCCTTACGACATATGAGCACTTCCTCAGTAGAAAGTATGTGTTTCATAGTAACTAAGATGAACCAGTGTTCATAGCTCTTAAGGTACGTATTTTAGAGTCAGTGTTTACTGGACACTTTTTCTTGTTTTGGTTGAAGGAACCTGTCCCTCAAAGTTTGTAGAAGCATTTTTGGAACATTCTGTATATTATTATGGCTTTACTATGTACTTAGATTCGAATCTGACAATTCTCTTTGCAGCACCTGGATGGTTGACTTCTATGCTTTTTTGTTACTAACCTGAATTATTTAATTCCATGCAACGCTGAAGAATTTGGTAAGAAATGGGTTTCCGTAGTGGCTGTGTAGTTCCCTCACAGTGAACGATATGAATCCCACCTGTTTCGTAGATACAGTTTAATGGGAACGATTCACTAAAGTGCTCCTCCCTTAAAGCTGAGTAAGATGAACAGTTTCTTCGTTGGTAGCTTCATAAAATCTGTCTACTCTATGGTCATGAAAAACTGAAACGAAGTGAAAAAAGAAAGAAAACTGATGTGACACTTCAGGCAACCAGGTGTCTCCAAACGAGTTGCCAGGATGAAAACAAAGAAGGTAAAGCAAACAAGATATGCAGAATCTTTAATTAGAAATATTTTGCAAACCGACAGTACATTAGGACGTAGACTTTGTTTCTTGTAGCATTATCCTTGAAATTCGTAGGGTAGAGACTGATTTGCGGATACGTCACAATTTCGTGACAATCACTGGGTAAAAATAGTAACTTATACCTTGTGTGAATGCACGGTACAGCGGCGATACGAATTAATAACATCTGCTCCAGCTTCAAGCCGCGTCAAGAATCCCGCTAGCTTTCGACCGAGATCTCCTCGGTAAATGACCACTTGACAATGATCGATGAGACCTCAGTCGAAAGTTCGTGATATATTAACCACCAGACGCATCTAGAATCCAGAGAAGATTTTATTAATTTATGGTCTATTTTACATTACAGCTGAAAAATTCTGGAAGTATTGGGTTCGGTGAATTTGCATGATGACGACGGATGCTGCCCATTCGTACTCAAAAC
Source organism: Schistocerca piceifrons (assembly GCF_021461385.2). Lineage (NCBI taxonomy): Eukaryota > Metazoa > Arthropoda > Insecta > Orthoptera > Acrididae > Schistocerca > Schistocerca piceifrons. The sequence continues at coordinate 742,798,299 of NC_060138.1, forward strand.
ATTTACCGCCTGACCAGGAGCCGTCTGTCCAAGCAGCTAATTTCATTTTTCTTCATGTCTGAAACATTTGACTGCGCTCATCATTGTTACATAGCTCGTTGGCTTTTGCTTCACAGAGAAAAATATCAGTTTCAGTCACTGTTTTCCAAGCACTGTCGGAATTGTCTGGTCAGTTCGACCATAAACAATGAGAGTCTGCATCAGGGGCAATCATGCAACAGTCAATTGCTAGAACAAGAGAGTGCTGCATCACTTACCTTCTTAGCAACCTACCGCACTTCCCGAGTGCGCTGCATCTCAGCCACAACTTACCCTTAGCTAAAAATATTTGATAGTCCGAAGACTTTTTTTGAGGACGGCGCTCGCCAGCTATCGCTTTCTGGTACTGTACATCCTGATACTTCATTGAGAACAACTGCCAGTTCCATAGAGCAGCAACTGCCTCTACACGAACGTAGAGGCAACAGAAGTGATACCGTTTCGTAACGTTGTCAGACGAATTCACATTCCCTCATCAGCGTCCCTCATTAGATATTCTATTTCAGGACCCTTTTTTTGTTTTTATCTCAAATCCATCTCATATCTACGAAGACTGTTACTTACAATGCATGTGTTAATGTATCTTTAAGACACAACATCTAATTTCTTTAGTAAGCTTGCTGCAAAAGGTCATTGTGAGGGTTCTACATCAAACAATGGAGTTATAAAACAAAATCTGTGAAGAAGCATCACGCTTCTTCTGCCATACGACAAGTCTCCTGTGGAGTAATAACAAACAGGACACATAAAATGTATTGTTCTTAATACATATCTGTTGTTAATACTTTATTATCTATTGAAGATGTTATATTATAGTTTTTAAAATCATTTGGGCTTTTATTCAGCGACAGAATGAATCTCCTTGATAAATTCTAAGTTTTCTCCCCGTCAGCGGTGACCATCTTCAATCAGCAACGAGCCACCATCTGTAGCTATTCGAAGCCACGAGCCTCCCTGAAGATGAAGGGTGGGACAAAATGTAGATTTTATCAAAGAAATTCATTCTACTATGGATTAATAACTCGGAAAAATGTTAGAAACGGTAACGTATGCCTTGCCAGATAGAGGCAAAGACAGAATCAACTGAGTGGAAATTTCGTTCGTCAGAATCATGCGTCAAAAAATCTAGAAGAAATATCTTAAATTACATAAATAAATAGAGACGAGACGTGTGACGAAGTATAAATGAAAAAATACCTACTAATAGGGATCGGTGACGTGTAACTGTACAATGAGGCTAATTTTATATATGCAATGGAGGACGAAGCACTGAAATTCATTCCGTGTCTCTCAGCATCAATACCGTAATCTTAGTAAGGGTGCAGATATTACTCGTGACACGCTGAATGTGCTCTATTTAAGATCACACTGTCCATTGTTTGCGCTGGGTTCAACTCTATAGACACGGACAGGTATTCAGTGAAAGTTATGAAAATGTCACTGCAGTCGAACATCCACGTACGTTTGAAACATGTTTAACAGACAAAAATTACTAACTTTCGTTACGTATTTACGTGTTTGAGGGAATACAGATTTTGCTGTGAGCGAGCAATCGTTTAGATGCCTTCTGTCATTCTGGGAACTTCATATAGTGAAATACAATTTTTGCTCGATGAGAATTCAGAAAGGTGTGTGACATAAAAGGATCTATTGACTACAATGGAGCCATATGAACGCAGTAACGGAAACTAACTATGATTTTATTATTTATTTCGAAATCGTTGAGATGTACTGTGGTCTACGGATAGCGTCTTTGATTCATAATCAAAACGTCTTTGGTCCTGTGTTCGATCCCCGCCAGTGCCTAAATTTTGATAAATAATCAGCATTGACGGCCGAAGACTTCCGGCATAAGAAGTCATAAGAAGTCAGTCTCATTCTGCCAATGGTCTTGTCAAAGAGAGCGGAGGATCGGATAGAGGTTCAGGGCACTCTCTTGTCCTAGGGGTGGGAAATTGCCCCTAAAGGCGGAAGAATCGTCAATGATCAACGACATGAGGATGCAGAAGGCAATGGAAACCACTGCATTAAAGACACGTAACGTGTATCCACAGGACATGTGGCCCGTATTTGAAGAAGTGTCATGATGATCTCTCCATTGGCAAAAGATTCCGGAATAGTCCCCCATTCGGATCTCCGGGAGGGGACTGCCAAGCGGGAGGTTACCATGAGAAAAAGATTGAATAATCAACGAAAGGATAACGTTCTACGAGTCGGGGCGTGGAATGTCAGAAGCTTGAACGTGGTAGGGAAACTAGAAAATCTGAAAAGGGAAATGCAAAGGCTCAATCTAGATATAGTAGGGGTCAGTGAAGTGGAGTGGAAGGAAGACAAGGATTTCTGGTCAGATGAGTATCGGGTAATATCAACAGCAGCAGAAAATGGTATAACAAGTGTAGGATTCGTTATGAATAGGAAGGTAGGGCAGAGGGTGTGTTACTGTGAACAGCTCAGTGACCGGGTTGTTCTAATCAGAATCGACAGCAGACCAACACCGACAACGATAGTTCAGGTATTCATGCCGACGTCGCAAGCTGAACATGAACAGATAGAGAAAGTGTATGAGGATATTGAAAGGGTAATGCAGTATGTAAAGGGGGACGAAAATCTAATAGTCATGGGCGACTGGAATGCAGTTGTAGGGGAAGGAGTAGAAGAAAAGGTTACAGGAGAATATGGGCTTGGGACAAGGAATGAAAGAGGAGAAAGACTAATTGAGTTCTGTAACAAGTTTCAGCTAGTAATAACGAATACCCTGTTCAAGAATCACAAGAGGAGGAGGTATACTTGGAAAAGGCCGGGAGATACGGGAAGATTTCAATTAGATTACATCATGGTCAGACAGAGATTCCAAAATCAGATACTGGATTGTAAGGCGTACCCAGGAGCAGATATAGACTCGGATCACAATATAGTAGTGATGAAGAGTAGGCTGAAGTTCATGACATTAGTCAGGAAGAATCAATACGCAAAGAAGTGGGATACGGAAGTACTAAGGAATGACGAGGTACGTTTGAAATTCTCTAACGCTATAGATACAGCAATAAGGAATAGCGCAGTAGGCAGTACAGTTGAAGAGGAATGGACTTCTCTAAAAAGGGCCATCACAGAAGTTGGGAAGGAAAACATAGGTGCAAAGAAGGTAGCTGCGGAGAAACCATGGGTAACAAAAGAAATACTTCAGTTGGTTGAAGAAAGGAGGAAGTACAAACATGTTCCGGGAAAATCAGGAATACAGAAATACAAGTCGCTGAGGAACGAAATAAATAGGAAGTGCAGGGAAGCTAAGACGAAATGGCTGCAGGAAAAATGTGAAGACATCGAAAAAGATATGATTGTCGGAAGGACAGTCTCAGCATACCGGAAAGTCAAAACAACCTTTGGTGACATTAAAAGCAACGGTGGTAACATTAAGAGTGCAACGGGAATTCCACTGTTAAATGCAGAGGAGAGAGCAGATAGGTGGAAAGAATACATTGAAAGCCTCTATGAGGGTGAAGATTTGTCTGATGTGATAGAAGAAGAAACAGGACTCGATTTAGAAGAGATAGGGGATCCAGTATTAGAATCGGATTTTAAAAGAGCTTTGGAGGACTTACGGTCAAATAAGGCAGAAGGGATAGATAACATTCCATCAGAATTTCTAAAATCATTGGGGGAAGTGGCAACAAAACGACTATTCACGTTGGTGTGTAGAATATATGAGTCTGGCGAAATACCATCTGACTTTCGGAAAAGCATCATCCACACAATTCCCAAAACGGCAAGAACTGACAAGTGCGAGAATTATCGCACAATCAGCTTAACAGCTCATGCATCGAAGCTGCTTACAAGAATAATATACAGAAGAATGGAAAAGAAAATTGAGAATGCGCTAGGTGACGATCAGTGTGGCTTTAGGAAAAGTAAAGGGACGAGAGAGGCAATTCTGACGTTACGGCTAACAATGGAAGCAAGGCTAAAGAAAAATCAAGATACTTTCATAGGAATTGTCGACCTGGAAAAAGCGTTCGACAATATAAAATGGTGCAAGCTGTTCGAGATTCTGAAAAAAGTAGGGGTAAGCTATAGGGAGAGACGGGTCATATACAATATGTACAACAACCAAGAGGGAATAATAAGAGTGGACGATCAAGAACGAAGTGCTCGTATTAAGAAGGGTGTAAGACAAGGCTGTAGCCTTTCGCCCCTACTCTTCAATCTGTACATCGAGGAAGCAATGATGGAAATAAAAGAAAGGTTCAGGAGTGGAATTAAAATACAAGGTGAAAGGATATCAATGATACGATTCGCTGATAACATTGCTATCCTGAGTGAAAGTGAAGAAGAATTAAATGATCTGCTGAACGGAATGGTCTAATGAGTACACAGTATGGTTTGAGAGTAAATCGGAGAAAGACGAAGGTAATGAGAAGTAGTAGATATGAGAACAGCGAGAAACTTAACATCTGGATTGATGGTCACGAAGTCAATGAAGTTAAAGAATTATGCTGCCTAGGCAGTGAAATAACCAATGACGGGCGGAGCAAGGAGGACATCAAAAGCAGACTCACTATCGCAAAAAAGGCATTTCTGGCCAAGAGAAGTCTACTAATATCAAATACCGGCCTTAATTTGAGGAAGAAATTTCTGAGGATATACGTCTGGAGTACAGCATTGTATGATAGTGAAACATGGACTGTGGGAAAACCGGAACAGTAGAGAATCGAAGCATTTGAGATGTGGTGCTATAGACGAATGTTGAAAATTAGGTGGACTGAAAGGTAAGGAATGAGGAGGTTCTACGCAGAATCAGAGAGGAAAAGAATATGTGGAAAACACTGATAAGGAGAAGGGACAGGATGATAGGACATCTGCTAAGACATGAGGGGATGACTTCCATGGTACTAGAGGGAGGGAGCTGTAGAGGGCAAAAACTGTAGAGGAAGACAGAGATTGGAATACGTCAAGCAAATAATTGAGGACGTACGTAGCAAGTGCTACTCTGAGATGAAGAGGTTAGCACAGGAAAGGAATTCGTGGCGGGCCGCATCAAACCAGTCAGCAGACTGATGACCAAAAAAAAAAAAAAAAAAATTCGAAATCTCATTATCAATATATTACGAGAAATCTTCCGTCTTTGGCTAGGATGTTATTGAGGTATTGCTATATCTGACCATTCAAATTCTCCATTGCTTAGTGAACTTAGAGCACTTTTCGTATTTATTGTTCTTGGACATAATTTAACTTGTTTCCACTGTTATATGAAATTTAAAATCGCTTTTACTACTTGCTCTTACGTGTAGTTTCACATCACGTATTCGCAAAGGAAATTATGATAAAAAGAATTTATTTTTAGAAAACTAAGGGCAGTTATAAGTTCTACTTGTGATCTCCGTTTAATCTGACAAGTATGTACATTAATAATATTACTTTAAGGCTTCACATAAATAAATATTGCTTACGTAACATACTGAAAGTTGTTTTATTGTGTTGGATAACCACTACATTTTAATATTTGGCAATTTTTCTGGATCAGTTGGTCTATTATTCATCGTTGTCTCAACAAGGGTTTCTTTTAACCTTAGATATTTAAAATTTTGGGTAAAACGAAGGCTATAACAAACTATTTGAAAATGGAAGGAAATAACAGACATATAGAATTTGAAAAGTTGTAATTGTATAATTTAATTTATGTCATATACATATTCATTTTTACATAAGACGTATTTTTAACAAAAAGAAAAACAATTGTATTTTAGCGAGAGGACAATCGTAAAAGGATTATGCACGCTGTGCGCCTGGCGCGGCACACAGTGCTGCCAACTTGATGACCTGACGCCTGCGTTAGGGATATACACATTACTCACCTCTCAGCGCCCTTGACTCAGTTTTGAACAGACTCGTCGTACTTACTTCCTTAAAAGAAGTGAGCAGTAAGTAGATTTTTCGATCGGAGAAGCTCTCTATGTAAAAGGCAAGTCGAAGACGACGAAGGTACGTTTTGAAGGGCTGCCTATTACCTACACATGACTATACATACATACTGGTTTTTTTTTGCTTAATCCACTGAGGTTTCCATTTTTTGAATTGAAAAACTCGGACAGTCACCATGTAAAGATAATTTGTAACTGGCTTAAGTTAATCTAACAAAAGACGTACAATAAAAGGAACATCGCACATACAAACGTATCGTCCTAAAGAAATACTTATGGTTTTTCCTGAAACATCAAACGACCCCCACGCATTCAAGCAATTCAACGAGCGTCCAAAATATCCGCATCACGATGTTGGAAACGATGAAGCGTATAACTGCTGTAGCTGCGGCTCTACAGCCCGTTAAAATTTTGATTAATTAAATTAACTGCTACTGATACGTATTCGTCCAAACGATCTGCGGCAAATGTCTGTTAGTGGCATAACAAATCAACGACACTGCATAATTTAGACAATGTTCGTTTTTTCTGCGACAGTCTTCGTCGCAGCATTGAATATGTTTCACATTGTACTGTTTTTGATGCTTCTACACAGCGTCGGAGGATACGAGATGTTTGAATCAGGCCCTGTACTGTTCTGGAAGAGTTTATTGCAGTAGCTCGGCACTCCCTTCCAGATGTAGAGCTGACGATCTCGAGGAGCGTAGTATTCCTCTCGGGAAAAGGGCGCTGGGCGCTCCTCTCGACGCCAGAGGTGCCAGCAATGTCGAAATATCTAGAGCGCACGAAAAACTGCAAGGCAGTCGCGGACAGTTTTCAAGTCGTGTCCTCGTCGTCGTACGAATACCCTCAGTGTGCGGCTGTTGGCACAGCTGTGTCGGCAGAGTGGCCTCAGGGGCGGATGGCGGCGGGCACCACCAGCAGGCCGGCGGCGAGCGGCCGCGGGGGCGGCGGCGGGGGCGGAGGCGGCGCTGGCCGGCGGCGTCAGTTCTTCTCCGGCGGGTCGGCGCCCGACGCCGACGAGCTGGACGACGAGGACGAGGAGGCGGGCGCGGGCGCCACCGTCAGGCCCTGCGCCGCGTGAGCGTGCGCGTGCGCGTGAGCGTGAACGTGCGCGTGCACCTGCGCCTGCGCCTGCGCCTGCGCCGCCGCCAGCGACGCCGCCTTGGACAGCCGCGAGTAGGCGTCGTGGTGGCCTGCCGCCGCCGCCGCCGCGTAGAAGCCGCGGTATAACTCCGGGTGCGGCCGCGGGTACCTGCAACACCCAGCCGCGGCTCTCACATGTGCTCCAGCGGAACATAGAAGCGAGTGCGTGGAGAACTTGAACGATGGCCTTCGTCAAGGATCAGTTCTGCCTCTCACACTACACCGACAGAAACGAAAACTGTTAAATCATAAACAAACTTGACGAAACGCTACCAAACAGATACACCGATACTTCCATGTGTGATACGTTGTTCAAAATTTATTTTCAGTACAAGATATATGGAAAGAGGACTAAGAAAATTCATTCTGAGATTAAAAAAAGTTAAAGAAAGATGCAACGCAAAGGAATTATCCGAATGCGGTGGATATCAGGAGATTTGATGTACTGTACATAGAAATTCTTCCAGTCCATATGTGGCATAACAGCAAACCAGTGCTTAACAGTATTGGTTAAAAACAGTCTTGGTTGTAATTTTTTTTTTTTTTATTTTTCAACGACGCGTTTCGCCTTATTTGGGCATCTTCAGGTTATCTTTTCTAGATGGACGCGAGAGGCATCAAGATCTGTATAACGCGTTCCCGTTCACAGGAGCGTCCATCTAGAAAAGATAACCTGAAGATTCCTAAATAAGGCGAAACGCGTCGTTGCAAAATAAAAAAAAACAAAAATTGCAACCAAGACTGTTTTCAACCAATACTGTACTGTACATGTTCAGACAAACATATGGTTACAAATTCAGAAAAATTGGATGCTTCATTCAAGGAACAGAGCTTCGCAAATTGACGAAGTCAATAATGCGATGTTTCACCTCCGCCCCTTTCATAAACAGTTTTTCGGCTTGGCATTGACCGAGTTGGTGGATGTCCTCCTGAGCGATGCGGCGCCAAATTCTGGACAAATGGCACTTTAGATCGTCAAAATCTTGTGATGTCTGGAGAGCCCTGCTCATAATGCTCCAAAAATTCTCGATTGAGAAGAGACCCGGCAACCTTCCTGACCAAGGCACCGTTTGGCAAGCACGAAGACAAGTACTACAAAACCTCGCCGTCTGCGGGTGGCCATCACCTTGCTGGAATGTAAGCCCAGGATGGCATGCGTGAAGGCGAACAAATCGGGGTATAGAATATCGGTGGCCGTGCGGTTCTAGGCGCTACAGTCTGGAGCCGAGCGACCGCTACGGTCGCAGGTTAGAATCCTGCCTCGGGCATGGATGTGTGTGATGTCCTTAGGTTAGTTAGGTTTAATTAGTTCTAAGTTCTAGGCGACTGATGACCTCAGAAATTAAGTCGCATAGTGCTCAGAGCCATAGAATCTCGTCAACGTTCCCAGCAGTCGCGGATGACAACCAAAGCAGATGTGCTATGAAAAGAAATTGCACCGAAGACCATAACTCCTGAGCGACGTCGTGCCAAATCCTAGTCAACTGGCACGTTAGATCGTCAAAATCCTGTGATGTCTGGAGAGCACTGCTCATAATGCTCCAAAAATTCTCGATTGGGAAGAGATCCGGCAACTTTCTTGACCAAGACAGTGTTTGGCAAGCACGAGGACGAGCAGTACAAACTATCGCCGACTGCGGGTGGCCGTCATCTTGCTGGAATGTAAGCCCAGGATGGGTTGCGTGAAGGCCAACAAAATGTGGCATAGAATCTCGTCGACGTGCTGCTATGGTGTAAAAGTGTCGCGGATGACAACCAAGGGAGATGTGCTATGAAAAGAAATTTCACCGAAGACCATCACTCCTGGTTGTCGGGCTGCATGGCAGGCGACGACACTCAGGTTGTTTTCTCATCGCTGTCTGGGGCTTCGTAAAGACACGTCTTCAGTCTGGAATCTCATCGACTATGGTAGAATTGTCTTCAGTGATGAGACTCTGTTCAAGCTGAGTCCCGATGACCAACAAAGGCATGTCTTGAGATTCCACCAACAGTAGCAAGGACAACCAGGAGTGATGGTCTGGGACACCTTTTCATTTCACAGCAGTACCTCATTGGTTGTCATCTGCGGCACCCTTACAGCACAGTGATACGTCGACAATATTCCTCGCTAGATTCGCTGCCCTTCATGGCAACCCATCCTCGGCTTAGGCGAGAGTTGCTAATGCCAGCCCTTGTGCTTATCAAACTCTTCCCTCGCCAGCAGGGTCAGCGGATCTCTCCCCGACTGAGAGCGTTTGGAACATTGTGGGTTCTCAACCACTTTGGCATTTTTACGATCTAACACGCCAATTGGACGGATTATGGCACGAGATTCCTCAGGAGCAGACCCAACCAATCTGTCAGTCAATGCCCAGCCGAATGATTGCTTGCCGAAGGGACGGAAGTGGACCAATGCATTATTGACTAACTCAATTTGTGAAGTTCTTTCTCTTGAATAAATCATCCTCTTTTTTTTTTTTTTTTTTTTTCAAATGGTAATCATTTGTTTGTCTGTACGTGTATATCATACCTACCGATTTCCGTCTCATTCGGATAATTTATTCGTTGAGTGCCGTATTTTCCCTTATAATGTACAGTAATAAGAAAGTATAAGTAAGAGGCATGGGAAACAGTATTGGGGAAACAAAGGATTCGCTTCAATATAGGAAGTTGGCGGACGAGTGACGGATGATAAGGGAGGTGAAAATGGCTAGCAGTTCTGCACCACAATACAACCTACATTTGTTGAAGAGTGGAGAAACCACTTGGAAGAATTTCTGGTAGAAGAAAGAAGAGGCCAGGTTATAGAAGTCTACAGCAGAGGCAGTAATCTAGGTAATACAGAATCTATAGTACGGACAGAAATAAAACAGGTATACCGAAAAAGGCAAGGACTGGATAGAGAAGTGGGCCAGAAGAAGTTGCGGTAGAAGTGAGGAAATATGGACCTTCTCAAGTGGTGAGACTTATAAGTAAATTTTTCAGATTTGTGACGGGGGGGGAGGGGGGGAAGCGGGGTGGTGGTTAGTGTTTAACGTCCTGTCGACAACGAGGTCATTAGAGACGGAGCGCAAGCTCGGGTTACGGAAGGATGGGGAAGGGAATCGGCCGTGCCCTTTCAAAGGAACCATCCCGGCATTTGCCTGAAACGATTTAGGGAAATCACGGAAAACCTAAATCAGGATGGCCGGAGACGGGATTGAACCGTCGTCCTCCCGAATGCGAGTCCAGTGTGCTAACCACTGCGCCACCTCGCTCGGTGGGGAAGCGGGGGTTGGTAGTACCAAGAGACTGGCGTGTATCATATTCATCTAATATCTATAAAAAAAGAAAACAAGGACCCGGGCAATTATTATAGGATTAGCGTTATGGTGTCTATCAGAAGACGCTTTAGCGCTATACTGACAGGCTGAGGAATGAGACTGAAAGAAATATGTGAGAGGGCCAAGCAGGTTTTATGGCAGGACGATCTTTTATGGGTCATATTTGCAGCCTTACACAAGTAAGTGACAAGCCATGTTGTAATGGTCATGAAGTACACCTAATATGCGTGGGTTCACAAAAAGCGTGTACTCGTAATTCTGTGGCCGTCAACGCATTATGGGAAACGAAAGAGTATATAAGTGCAGAAGCACAGGAGATACAGGGTACTCCTAATTTAGAGAATGTACTAACAATCGTACGCCGTAGCTAAAATAAGGAGAAAGATAAGTAAGCCATTCCAAACGTGGAGAACTTGCATCTGCAGCTTCTCGCCATCATTCGAACTCCGAGAACAGTGGAATCATTGGTATGACAGACGTGACATCATATCGCCAGATCGCACAGAAGGTTAACTGTGGAATGACGGCGAAACGAGTTGTGATGAGATGGCCTCAGGATTACACTACAGCAATGAAAGTAGGCTCGGATCTTTCCTGAGGGGCTACACCATGAGAAGATCGGAGAGCTGTTCGACTGGGTCTAACAGTGCATGGATGTCAACAACTGCATCCTGGTCACAGTAACAGGCAGTGTCATGACGAACAACAGGGAACAGAGTACCGAAAGCCGTACTCAGAGTTCGTGTTCCCATTCATCGTTTACTGCTGACACTTCGCCACAGACAGCGGACACCTATTTGCACGCGTGTGGAGCCAGAGTCAATTGGGACACTGAGTGACATATTGTGAGTTTCTCTTCCGTTTATGACGCTCATGTCGAAGTAATTGCATCTGCAGAGGAAATGGTGTTGGTAGCCATTAAATATGACAACAGGATCTCTTTGGTAATTGTTGAAGGAAGGCTGAATCCTCGGCAGTAAATGGCATGAATGTTAAACCCTGGCGTCATAGCCTCCATGACCACGATCAACGATGAGGTCATAAGAGACTCAGCACAAACACAGAATAGCGAAGGGACCATGTCGTATCGTTTCCGAGGAACCATCTTGGCATTTGTCTTGAGACATCAAGGGAAATCACGCGAAACCTATATCTTGTAAGCGGGACGGGAATCTGAAACGTCGCTCCACCGAATTCTATTCCAGTGTCTTACCTCTGCGACATCTCGGCTAGATACTTTTAAGGGCGTACATTCCGAGCAGCCAGGGAACGTATTACTTCACTCCATCTCGCTAAATGCACAACCGAGAAAATCAAAGAAGTTACTACTAGGTTAGGTTGAACTAGGTTAGTGCTCTTCTCGTTGACTTACTGTAACGGTTTGATAGAACAACACAATTCCAACAACTTCCATCACCCATCAGTTTCAGGACTAAGTAACAATTTCCCCGAAGATAGATACCTGATGGAAAGTTACTACATGCAGTTCACGCTCTACTAAAGTGAGAAAGCAGCTCTAGTAGCTGAAAGACGACATCTCACCTGTCAACGCACGCTGTCGACATATGTCTCTGAGCCGTGATGGTCTCTGCTGAATTACTACTGAGTAAAAATGGTTCAAATGGCTCTGAGCACTATGGGACTCAACTGCTGAGGTCATTAGTCCCCTAGAACTTAGAACTAGTTAAACCTAACTAACCTAAGGACATCACAAACATCCATGCCCGAGGCAGGATTCGAACCTGCGACCGTAGCGGTCTTGCGGTTCCAGACTGCAGCGCCTTTAACCGCACGGCCACTTCGGCCGGCTTACTACTGAGTATTTTTAACTTCTATTGTGATGTAGTATGTGAAAGCCATTACGTATGTTGACTTATGTGGCCATTTCCAGACACACTTATTCAGTTGTTTTGATCGCCACAATAGTCATAAGAGCACTGCTTCTCAATTTGAATAGAGAGAGTATAGTCACAGAGATATTATCCATGAAATACGTCGCCAGTACTATAGAAACCAACCATACATAGACTGTTTAGCCGGATAGTTACTCAGATTGTAAGAAGTGCGATTTGACAGCTTATTTTCCAATACTATAGCCGATGTGAGCACATGGTTAACGACTTAGCCAGAATGATGTATCTGCACGAACAAAGCATTCGCTTCCCTTTAGAAGCTCAAATTGTCTCGGCTGAGAATACGTAATGTCCATTGGGTATATTCTTCTGTTATCCCACACAGAAGCAGCTAAGGGACAGGGATGAAAACTGATGCTTGTTGACGATATTTTTCTGTGCACTGAAATAGAAAATTCTGGAGAACAGCCGCTTTACTGGTACTTCTTACCGTTTGAGTAAGTATACCAGACAGATTAATGAAAATATTTGTTTCAGAGCTCTGTAGTAGGTAAAGCAATTGCTTAAGTCCGAAGAACAAGGAGACGAACGTGTGATCTACAAGTATGTTTATATTACTGCAAACAGACTAGTCAATGAGGAACCCGCCGGGGTAGCCGAGAGCGCTAACGCGCTGCTTCCTGGACTCGGGTAGGCGCGCCGGCCCCGGATCGGATCCGCCCTGCGGATTAACGACGACGGCTGGTGTACCGGCCAGACTGGATGTGGTTTTTAGGCGGTTTTCCACATTCCGCTATGTGAATACCGGGCTGGTCCCCACGTGCCGCCTCAGTTACACGCATCGCAGACATTTGATACACGTCCGCACTATTTCACGATTTACACTAGATGCAGACAGCTGGGGTACACTGATTCCATCCCTGAGGGTACAGGGTGGCGGCAGGAAGGGCATCCGGCCACCCCTAAAACTAACCTTGCCAGTTCCGTTGTAACCATGCCGACCCTGCGATCGCTGCGGAACTATGGCGTAAGTGAAAGAAAGAAAGAAGAAAGACTAGCCAATGAGAAAGGGGTTACAAAATAGACTACCCGCAACTCTAGAACTTATACGGTGAACAGCTGCGACCACTCATATTTGCTGATGTGTCGTAAGTTATCGGGCAAAGTGTAGTGTAGTGTAGTGTAGCGTATTGTTGCCAATACTCACAGCAGGTGGTGGCGGTGCGCAGGTGCGGCAAGCGGGGCGACGAGCTTGCCCGAGTAATAGGCGGCGGCGGCCGCGGCGGAGGCGGAGGCGGCGGAAGGCGCGAGAGGCCCCGGCGCCGGCTGTGGGTGGGAGGCGGTGGGGGCGGCGACGGCGGGGGCGGGCTGGTGCTGGTGCTGCGGCGCGACCGGCGGCGACGGGTCGCGGTCCTTGCTGGCCATGTCTGCCAGCGACCAGATGCGCGGCTTGCTAGGCCCCGCGGGCGCCGACTGCTGCGAGCTGAGCGGCGCACCCGCCCCCGCTCCCGCCCCCGCTGGCCGCGTGTACAGCAGATGCGGGGGCGGCGGCAGGCAGTCGGCCGGCGACTCGGGCCGCGAGCCGCCCCACTCGCTGCTGCGCGGCCGGTCGCCGTCCTCGCTGGACCCCGTCCCAGAGTCCTTGCAGTCTGCAACGCAAACAGGCACTCAGCAACACGCCGCGTTCGTGGCTACACAACTAAGCGGACAGGATAAAAAATTATTCACCCCTAAGAGGTGTATATCGTACTTCGTACGATAACCTGAATGTATGTACCGAGTTCGCGATACGAAAAACACTCCTAAATCATCACAGAACCACTGCTGCTAGCCTCAATTTCAGGTTC